>NC_041219.1:81503348-81534646 GCF_002837175.3 Physeter macrocephalus | reverse complement strand
GGTTCCCCTGCATCGGCAGGCGGACGCGCAACCACTGCGCCACCAGGGAAGCCCCCCCACCAAGTTTTATTGAGACATAATTGGCATATAAGATTGCATAACTTTAAGGTGTACAAAATAATGGTTTGATATATGTGTTTATTGCAAAATGATTACTACAATAATTTTGGATAACATCTATAACCTCACATAGTTAAAAAATATTTTCCCTTGTGATGAGATTTTTTAAGATCTACTACGTTAGCGACTTTCAAATATATAATACAATATTAGCCATAGTCATCATGCTGACATTTTGTTGGTTGTTCCCTTTGCTGTGCAGAAGCTTTTTAGTTTGATATTGTCCCACTTGTTAATTTTTCTTTGT
Source organism: Physeter macrocephalus (assembly GCF_002837175.3). Taxonomy (NCBI): domain Eukaryota; kingdom Metazoa; phylum Chordata; class Mammalia; order Artiodactyla; family Physeteridae; genus Physeter; species Physeter macrocephalus. The sequence continues at coordinate 81,534,279 of NC_041219.1, read as the reverse complement.
TGCATTTACTTTTGGTGTCATATCCAAAAAAATCAATTGCCAGGACTAATGAAATGAAATTACGCCCTATTTTTCCTAACACTATTTATTGAAGAGACTATCCTTTCCCCCATTGTATATTCTTGGCTCCTTTGCTATAAATCAATTGACCATATATGTATGTGTTGATTTCTAGGGTCTCTATGCTGTTCTATTGATCTACGTTTCTGGTTTTATCCCAGTATATACTATTTTAATTACTATAGCTTTGAATAAAGTTTGAAATCAGAGAGTGTGATGCCTTCAGCTTTGTTCTTCTTTCTTAGGACTGCTGTGGCTATTCAAGTTCTTTTGTGGTCCCATACAAATTTTAGAATTGTTTTTTCTATTTCTGTAAAAAAAAAAAAAAAAAAAAGCCATTGGGATCTTGATAGGGATTGCATTGAATCTATAGATGGCTTTGGGTAGTATGGCTACTTTAACAATATTATTCTAATCTATGAACACTGGATATATTTCCATTTATGTGTTTTCAATTTCTTTCATCTGTGTCTGTAATTTTCAGTGCACAGATCTTTCACCTCCTTTGTTAAATTTTTTCCTAAGTGTTTTATTATTTTTGGTGCTATTGTAAATGGTTTTTCTTTTTCAGATATTTCTTTGTTAGTGTGTGGAAACACTACTGACTTTTGTGTGTTCATTTGGTACCCTGCATCTTTACTGAATTCATTTATTAAACCTAACAGGTTTTTTTTTGTTGGTGGTGTCTTTAGGATTTTCTATATATAATATCAAGTCATCTGCAAATAAAAATAATTTAACTTCCTTTCCAATTCTAATGCCTTTTATTTCTTTTCTTGCCTCATTGCTCTGGTTAGGACTTCCAGTATTATGTTAAATAAAAGTAGTGACAGTGGGCACCCTGTCTTGTCCTTGATAGTAGTGGAAAATCTTTTACCATTGAGTATGATGTTAGCTGTGGGCTTGGCAAATTGTTTTAAACTTTGAAATAAATTTAAAAACACACACAAAAAGCACTCAGCATGCCCTGGTGATTGAGACCAGAGTCAAGGAGACTAAGCTAGGAGATAGCCACAGAAATTTAAGCAAGGGGTGATTGAAGCCCAGCTAGAACAATGGCACATAGAATGCAGATGAAAAGGGAGAAAACTGTGAGACATCTTAATGGAATACTGAGTAGAACTTGAACAAATAAGGATAGGGTGATGGAAAAGCCTGAAGATTAATAAAGCAGAGACAAAGAAAATGAATGGTGGCCCAGTAGTAGGTGGAACAAATGAAAAGGTAAACCAATGTACTATTTTATGTTGGATGTGAATTTAGAAAACAGTGGTCATAATCTACAATTTGGGATATAAACAAATTGTTGTAGTGTAGCCACATTGATTTCGGAGGACTTAGATAGCCTATTATCCTGAAATATTGATCCAACCCTCAACTTTCTGGATGAGGCAGGGCGAGGTTGGGGGATCCTTTATTGTCTTAAGTGATAGTGCTCTGAGGAAGTACACCTGTCATTTACAGATGGTGTTAGATCTGGCACTTTTTACTCTCAGAACTGTATCTTCCTGATGTTCCAGCCTATCTATCTATGTATCTATCTTTTTTTTTTTTTTTTTTTTTTTGCGGTACGCGGGCCTCTCACTGTTGTGGCCTCTCCCGTTGCGGAGCACAGGCTCCGGATGTTTAGGCTCAGCGGCCATGGCTCACGGGCCCAGCCACTCCACGGCATGTGGGATCTTCCCGGACCGGGGCTCGAGCCCGTGTCCCCTGCATCGGCAGGCGGACTCTCAACCACTGCGCCACCAGGGAAGCCCCAACCTATTTATTTTTTTTAAAATCCCTTACATAGACTGAATCAACTTCTATTTTCAAAATCTAAGTTAATTAATGTCATCTATTGGGTACTTAACACTATTATAAATGTAATGAAATGCAAAAATAGAGAAGCAAAGATTATTCCATGTTCACATGGTGTTTACAGTCTAGAAACAAGAAAGGTTCATAGTCCTTCCCAGTTACTGGAAATTAGAGCTATTAATTTTAGACCCAGTTGTGTCTGATTCTTGCATTATTCCTCGCCAAAGCAGGCATGATATTAACAAGGAGAAAACTCATGTGTCTTTGAAGGTCCAATGTCTGGTACGAGTCTCAGAAACTTAGAACCCCACTAAACTTAAATCTAACCTTACCTTTGCTCTGTGTACAATGGCTGGACTTCTGCCTCAGTTTCTCTTCTAGTCCTCCTGTTCTGCACTTTGCTATTTTGATGGCCAACCTAGGTCAGTTTGGATCTTTTCCCTTGGGGATAAATTTTGTGCATATCCTAACCTGGCCATGAATACACTACAAGTGTATCTTTTCAACTGGACTCCTCTTTCTATAATCTGTTCGTCAGATTCAGTCATTCTTCCCTTCAATAAACACTTACTGAGTTTTCATTTCAGCCTAATATATTTCAGGTTGGCTCTCCATACCTACATTTACTTGCCTAAGTCAAGCCTAACCCTTCTAACAGTACATTGAACTTCCTGCAATGCCCTAATAGTATTAAGACCTGTAGCCAACTCTGTTACTCACCCTCAAATCAAATCTTGTTTCTAATGCCTTTTCTTCCCATAGGCTTGCTAAAGCTCTAGCAGGAGTTGTGGCTGGGTCTGTCCAAGACATTTAAAAAGCAAGGTATACTTATATAACAACTTATACAGATATTACTGAGTCCCAGATGGGAGACTTCTTAATGATGTTCAAGTAAGTATGTAGTGCCCTACGTGTGAGATACACTTTTCACAATTTCTTCTGTGAATTTGCTGGGCATGCAGTTTTGCAACTCAATGATGTTTCTTGTGTTCTTTCATCTACCACCTGGTTTGCAACGCCCATACCAAAGCCTTTCACCTACTAATCCAATCTTTGTTCACATGATAAATGTCAACTTTTTTCTTTACCAAGCTCTGGAACAATTTGTTGTCTACAATCTTTCCTTTTGTTTCTTTGAAGAGTCAATCAATCTGCCTCTGTGGAAACTTGAAAAAAGCATAAATTATAAAGTGGCTCCTTACCTAAATTTTTCTATTCTGGGTACCATAATCTTAAATAAAAGTCTGTGGATCTCACCTATCTAGATATCAACCTATGAGAATAACTGAGCAGCTAAACTTGTTTTATTCTTAGCCTTATAAAGACAGAAAAATATTTAGTTGAGAGTAACATCCCCACTATGGAATAAGAATTATATACATATTATTTAGAACCATTATATGAAAACATATTTTTAAAAGCTATATATGTAGTAGAGCTATGATACTAATCCTGTTTATTCTCGTTAAGGAATGTTGACAACCTTTAGCCTAATATGGCACTGTTTCAACTGGGATTCCTGGTCTTGTGTTGTCAAAACTATGCTGGTCTTTTTCTGTGGACTCCACACAGTTTCTGTCTCCTAAAAGGCTGTTCAGAGATACTACTTTCTTATTATTAGATCTTTATCCTCAATTTTACCATTTAAAATTGCTGAAGTTTTACTCAAAGTACCTAGTCTGGGGCAGAGACAAGATGGTTGTTTACCAAACCCATGTCCTCCTTTTCCTGAGCACAGGAGTAGATTATATTTCTTTACAATGAGGTGTGGCTGTGAGACTAAGCTCTGACCAGTGGAATGTGGATAGGGAGCCACACCCATAAAAACCCTCCACAAGTGATTCAACATGCTTTGTTTCTCTTCTGACCAGCTGTAAGGGAGCTGACCCTGAGGGCCACTTTGTGAACCATAGGTTGAAACTTGTATAGTCACAGGAAGAAAGGAGTCTAGGTTTTAGGCCATTGAGAGAAGAGCCACTCACCAATCAGTAATACCTGTTTGGACATTATGGGAGAAAAAAATAGACTTGTGATAATCCATTTTAATTTGAGATTTTATCTATTATAGCAGCTAGTAATATCTTAGTTAATAAGGTACTATTTAGGCCTCGAAATGGCTGAAGTGATACATTTCGGCTCATTGTCTTAATGAATTGTGTATTTTGTGCATGGCCACTCATTGGCTAAGTTTTGTCCATTTATGTCTTGGGTTTGAATTTCAAAGCTCTAACATTTCTTACTCAGTAGTAAACAATTTTACCTTAAGTCTAGTTAAAATTCAAGAACAAATTATTTATGCATCTCTTCTCTTCCTACTCCTATTTCTGTTGTGTAAAGGAGACAGAAAACAGGAAAGAGAAAACACAACTTCTCAACCAAGGTTATCCTGCATCAGTGAAGAATTTAGAGGTGGTAAGACTGGTCCAAAGTATCTCTGGATGTGTAGGCAGATAAGCAACAAAGTAGACTCTCAAAACCAAATTCCAAGTTGGGAGGTGGTCTGGGAAGCTGCTCTATCTTAGAGTAAGCAGCTCACATGAATATTTCCACCCAGATGGGAAAAGTCATGACATGGGAAGTGGTATCTAGAAACCTGTCTTAGCTGTTGGACCCCCTACCATGTAGGTGTTTATCCCCTCCATCTGCCTATGGAGAGATGCACTCACCTTCTCTGTGTTCTGGGGTCCCTGCCTTGGCTGATGGTAGGTATATTTCCACTCAGCCCTGTCTCAGTACGTAGAATTTAATACAGACTTTATATGTTTTACTAATACCCTTTTTTAAGTTAGGAAGTTTATACAAATTTGCTTATATATTTGGTCAAGGATAAGTAACTCTCTTACTCCATCTCCTCCTACAAGTACCCATTTTCATATGCCATACTGTCACAGCCCTCCTGACCCAGAAATAGCATCCTTACAAAATGTTGTAAGTAGTAAAGGAGAAGCAATTTAAACTGGGAATTAGACCCCAAGCCTCTTTTCCTCAGTAATACTACTCTACAAATATTAAGCACCTGCTGTGTGCAAGCCTCTGTGCTTGACTCCAGCTGTGAACAAAGCAGGCTCAGCCCCTGCCCTTGTTGGAGCTTTAAGTCTGGTCAAATATGCTAGAAGGGAGAAATAGGGAAGGTATGTTCTATTCTTTTTGCCAGAAATTACACTTTTCTGATGGTTATCTGAACTGAAAACACTTTCCTTTTTAACATCATTAGCAGTTTGAAGGACCTAAGGGAAGTGATATTTAAAATACATTCCATGCCCTGTAGGTCACAATAACTCTTATGATGTGTTTACCTACATTTTTTTTTCTAGCAAGTGTGTACATTGTTCAGCACAGGAACCATATTTTTATATCCTTTTCATTGACAAGCACACTACCTGGTACCTGGTAAACACTCAATAAATAATTGATTTCTGCAAATAGTTCTGTGACCAGAATGCCTGAGTACCGTTTTTGCCAGCATGAAAAACTGGCTACCCTCTCCTGTTACCTCTTACCATTCATATGAGAATCATGGAAATGTGCCCCACTGACTGTGAAAAGAGCTTAATCAATCCTAGAGAAATCTCTTCATTAAACCTGTTTTCAGTTCAAACTCAAATCTCCTTCTCACACTATTGCCAACATCTCCATCACATTTTTAACTCATAGAAATTATGTCTGGATATACCCTCCTACTCACAGTGGGAAAAAACAGCAGGGCAAGTTTACACTCTTGCCCTTATTTCAAGAGAAGAGACTGTGAGGTACATTCATCAATCACTCTCCAGAAAGTAATGAGAGAAGTAAAATCTTTGGGAAATCAATAATAAGGTAAGTGAGTGTGCGGGAGACAGCTGGCAGACTCTTGAAAATCAGAGTAATTCCAAGGACAGAATTTCCTTACTCCAGATAATACTACATGAAAATATTATTGACCATGTTTAAAATATCAAATTTTAAAAAGAATACTGAGTATAGCTATCAGAAAAGTCTTTGGAACTGACCTATTCATTTGTATATTGACAGCAACTCTTTCCAAATGCTTAATTAAAACTTAATCATTAGGTATCATAAACTACTTATGTACAAATTCTTCAGAAAACATGCATTTTGTGAAAGAAGAGTTTGATTTGATTTAGATCTTTATTTTGCGGCTCCATGAGGAGAATTTATTTCTATATTACCATCAAATAATTAAAAAGTACATATATATTGGAAGGTTACAAATATATAACACTTTCTGGTATAATTGGAGGTAACTAATGTTTTTGCTAGCCTGTAAAATTATAATAAGTGTTTTAGGTGACAGTCGTATCAGAAGAAAAGGAGCGTTCCTTCTTTATGCCCCTTAAAACTTTTATTGTTATCAGCTTATAACAAAGCAAACATAATAAGACCTGTATATTCTTAAATTTTCATTGGTAATTAAAAAACAACCAACTTCAGTGAGATTCAAAAATTAATCAGATTATTTTGTTTCTTTTTCTAACTTTTGCAAACTTTTTGGAATAGGAATAGGTAATACCATCAAGTCAGTTGATGTTGTCATAGTTAAAGATTAACTAAAATCAAATCAAGATTCACTGTACTACACTACATGGCTTCCTATAAATGTTAAAATACAAGGCAATGCTTCTATTAACTATTTGATCATATTGTGGTATTTATAAGATTGTTCAAAGAATGAAATGATTTATTCCATTTAAAAGGGGAGGTGGTATAATATTCAAAACACACATTGAGAAATACTAGAGTAGAGAATAATAATATGTTAATATCTCAGACATTTCAAATTTTTATCAAGAAAGACATGATTAATGAACAAAATTAAAATTTCCCATAAAAATGAGACGCACACACACATATATAAATGTATATATGTGTGTATATGTGTGTTTCTATGTGTACATGTATCAACCAAAAAAGACTATAAGATGATAGTTGAAATCCCCTTAGGAATCAACCTCTCAATTAAAATGGGATTGATTCTCCAAGGCAGCACTGTTAGAAGAACAACAACTGCATGGCCTGGGTCAATAATAAAGTGAGGACATTCTCCAAGCCATTCATAATCTAACTCCTGTCCCATAGTTCAGATGCCTGAAAATGTAAGTCTGAGCATATGCCTCTACAAAAAATTTCTCACTTCACCCTCAAACTTCAGGGTTATCTTATAAGAGGTGATGAATAGAACCTTCAGTTGATCCTGAGAAGAAATTCAATTTGATTTTTCCTGAGGCAGCATCCTGCCACCCACACATTATCTAACCCCTGAGTTGAAATAGCTCTTAGCATTCAAATGAACAAAAGTTCAAAAATGAAGAAAATACAGCTTTGGTACTATTGAATTCCAGTCCAAATCTGACTACAAAATTTGACTATAAGATGATAGTTGAAATCCCCTTAGGAATCAACCTCTCAATTAAAATGGGATTGATTCTCCAAGGCAGCACTGTTAGAAGAACAACAACTGCATGGCCTGGGTCAATAATAAAGTGAGGACATTCTCCAAGCCATTCATAATCTAACTCCTGTCCCATAGTTCAGATGCCTGAAAATGTAAGTCTGAGCATATGCCTCTACAAAAAATTTCTCACTTCACCCTCAAACTTCAGGGTTATCTTATAAGAGGTGATGAATAGAACCTTCAGTTGATCCTGAGAAGAAATTCAATTTGATTTTTCCTGAGGCAGCATCCTGCCACCCACACATTATCTAACCCCTGAGTTGAAATAGCTCTTAGCATTCAAATGAACAAAAGTTCAAAAATGAAGAAAATACAGCTTTGGTACTATTGAATTCCAGTCCAAATCTGACTACAAAATTTAGAGAGTTAGAATAAAACCCAAATCTGATTCACAATACAGTGAACATATGGCTTCATATATCCATTGTAAACGGTCCTACTGGGAAAAGTTTAGGGAATCCATGTAGAAATAGTTACCAAAACTCTATTGTATTTGTCTTTGGTCATCCTTTCTATCACCACAATCATTTTTAGTGTTTAAAGAGAGTGACATGGCAATAATAAAGAAATGGTCATCATAAGTACCCCTTCCCACATTATGGATTAATTTCAGTCCACAGTGTAGGAAGGGTGTTTTTATTTATTTTTCCCTCCTTGTGTACAGCTTTTCTGTTTACAGTCCTTTGTTTTAAGCCAAGATTACCAAAGTGGGCACTTAGTGTTTACAGTCAAAGCGAGTATTATCATACTAGGCCAAGAACAGGCACTTAGCTGCTCTGGATGGGCTTCTACTTTTGATGCTTCCCTAAAATTATGTTATACCAAAGAAATGAAAATGTGGCCATGGTTTTTCTAGTATCACAAATCATATACAAAGCAAAGGGAAAATTCCACTCAACTTATAATGGAAAAGAGGCATTAATTTCCTCTAAAAAAAATTCTGATTTTAAATATCATGTGTTTTTTAAAAAATATGGTAAACTCATAAGACAGCAAAAAAAAAATTAATAGAAATTGCCATTATGTCATCACCTGGATAAAACCATCACTAATATTTTAGAATATTTTTCACATTTTCCAATGAATTCATGAGTGTGTTCATCTGTATATGATATAATATTTTTTATACAGCCTACATTTTTACTTATTATATTTGCTGTGTAATTTTAAACACTTTCATGGAAATTATTTTAATGGCTACATAATATTTAAAGATGATTACACCATACTGCATTTCTTTTTTTCTAAGTTTTTTGAGAAATATTTGACATAATATTTTACAGTTAAGTTGTACAACAAAAAGATTTGGTATATGTGTAAATTCCAAGATAATTACCACAATAAGTTTAGTTAACATACATTACCTCACATAGTTAAGTTTTTTTTCTTATGATGAGAGCTTTTAAGATTTACTCTTTCAGCAACTTTCAAAACAATACAGTATTAAATATGGTCACCATGCTGTACATTACATCCCATGACTAATTTATTATAAGTTGGTACCTTTTGACTACCTTTATCCCCACACCTCCACATCCTGTCTCTGGCAGCATCAATACGTTCTCTGCTTCTCTAAGTTTGTTTCTTTTTGATTCCACATATAAGTGAGATCGTATAGTATTTGTTCCTGTGTCTGACTAAATTCACTTACCAAGATGCCCCCAAGGTTCATCTATGTTGTTGCAAATGGCACAATTTTCTTCTTTTTTAATGGCTGTGAATAATATTGCATTGTAAACAAACATTTCCTTTATTCGTTCATCCATTGATGGGCATTTAGAATGTTTACATGTATTATTGGCTATTGTGACTAATGCTGCAGCAAACATGGAGGTGCAGGTATCTCTTGAAAATAGAGACTTCAGGAATTTCAGTGCAGTGGACCAGGTTCAATCCCTGGTCAGGAAACTAAGATCCTGCAAGCTGTGTGGTATGGCCAAAAAAATTTTTTAAATAATATTAATAAAAAAAAAATTATTTCCTTTTGATGTAGACTCAGAATTGGGATTGCTGGGTCATATGGTAGTTCTATATTTAACTTTTGTGGAACCTCCATAATGTTTTCCATAGTGACTGTACCAATTTACACATCCCTACCAACATGTACAAGGGTTCCCTTTTCTCCACATCCACACTAACACTTGTTTATTGTCTTTTTGATAACAGCCATTTAATTTGATGGCAGCCATTCTAACAAGTGTGAGGTGATATCTCATCGTGATTTTGATTTTCGTTTCCCTGATGATTAGTGATGTTGAGGATCTTTTCATGTATCTTTTGTCTATTTGTATGTCTTCTTTGGAAAAATGTGTATTCAGTTCCTCTGCCCATTTTTAATTAGATGGTTACTTATTTATTTTTGTATTGATTTGTATGAATTCTTTATATATTGGGTTGGCCAAAAAGTTCGTTTGGGTTTTTCCATAAGATGTTACAGAAAAACCCGAATGAACTTTTTGGCCAATCCACTATTTTTGGATATTAACCCCTTATCGGATATATCGTTTATATATGTTTTCTCCCATTATTTAGGTTGCCTTTTGATCTTGTTGGAGGTTTCCTTTGCTTCACAAAAGCTTTTTTTTTTTAATTTCACGTAGTCCCACTTAACCTGTAACTTATTTTTGTTTTTGTTGCCTTTTCTTTTGGTGTCATATCCAAAAGATCATTGCCAGGACTAATTAAAGGAGCTTATGCCCTATTATATTTTCTTCCAGATATTTTAGGGTTTCAGGTCTTACATTCAAGTCTTTAATCCCTGTTGAGTAGATTTTTGTGTATGGTATAACATAGGGATCCAGTTTCATTATTTCACATGTGGCTGCCCAGTTTTCTCAACACCATTATTGAAGAGACTATCATTTCCCCATTGTGTATTCTTGACTCCTTTCTCATAAATTGACTATTTATCTGTAAGTTTATTTATGGCTCTCCATTCTGTTCTATTTATTGATTTATGTGTTTGTTTTTATGTCAGTACTATAGTGTTTTGATTACTAAAGCTTTGTAATATAGCTTGAAATTCAGGAAGTGTAATGCCTCCAGCTTTGTTCTTTCTCAAGATTGCTTTAGCTATTTAGGGTCTTTTGTGGTTCCATATGAATTTTAGGATTACTTTTTTCTATTTCTGTGAAAAAAATTCCATTGGAATTTTAATAGGGATTGCACTGAATCTAAAAATGGCTTTGGGCACTATGTACATTTTAGCAACATGAATTCTTCCAATCCAAAAACATGGAAATTCCTTCTATTTATTTATCTTCTTCAGTTTCTTTCATTGACATCTTATAGCTTTCAGTGTACAGAATTTTCACCACCTTAAGTTTATTCCTAATTATTTGGGGGATACTATTGCAAATAGAATTTTTTTTCTAATTTCTCTTTCTGAAAGTTTATTCTTAGTGTATAGAAATGCAACTGATTTTTGCATATTGATTTTGTATCCTGTAACTTTTGTAAATGTATTTGTCCTAACAGGTTTTCGTATCTTTAGGGTTTTCTATGTATGATGTTATGTCATCTTCAAATAGAGATAGTTTTACTTTTTTCTTTCCAATTTGGATGCCTTCTTTCTTGCCTTCTCTTTTCTTGCCAAATTGCCCTGGCTAGGACTTTCAGTAATATGTTGAATGAAACTAGTGAGAGTGGGCATATTTGTCTTCTTCCTGATCTTAGAGGAAAAGATTTAGCTTTTTCACCATTGAGTATGATGTTAGCTATGGACTTATCATATACAGCCTTTATTACATTGAGGTACATTTCCTCTATACACACTTTGTTGACAGTTTTTATTATGAAGGGATGTTGAATGTTGTCAAATTCTCTTTCTGTGTGTCTTGAGTAATTATGATTTTTTAATCCTTCATTTTGTTAATGCAGATCACATTGATATGTGTATGTTGAACCATTCTTTCCTCACTAGGATAAATCCCACTTGATCATAGTGTATGACACTTTTAATATATGGTTAAATTTGGTCTGCTATTATTTTATTGAGGGTCTTTGCAACTATGTTCATCAGGGATATTGGTCTGTAATTTTCTTCTAGTGTCCTTATCTGATTTTGATATCAAGGTAATGCCAGCCTTGTAAAATGAGTTGAGAAGTGTTCCCTCCTCTTCTCTTTTTGGAAGAGTTTGAGAAGGATCGATATTAATTCTTCTTTAAATGTTTGGTAGAATTCACCAGTGAAGTCATTTTATTTTTTTGATGGGAAGATTTTGATTCCTGATTTAATCTACTTACTAGCTATTGATCTACTCAGATTTTCTGTTTCTTCATTATTAAGTCTTGATAGGTTGTATGTTTCTAAGAATTTATCCATCTTTTTCTGGGCTCTCCAATTTGTTGGTGTATAATTGTTCATAGTAACCTTATGATCCTTTGTGTTTCTGTGGCATTATTTGTAATGTTTCCTATTTCATTTATAATTTTATTTATTTGAGCCTTCTCTTTCTTGGTAAGTCTAGCTAACACTTCTCTAACACTTCTTTTTCTTTTTTTTTTTTTTTTTTTTTTTTAATATGTGGACATTGTAGCAGAGACTTTTGATGGCTACCAGAGACCATTCCCTTTCTCCCTCTTCTTTGGTCACATCTCCTTATAAAAGCTTAACAAAACTTTCAGTCAGTTTCCCAGGGTCCTATCTAGTTAGGATAGCCAGGTGACCAAGCTCTGGTCATGAAGGAAACTGCTAGAAGAATTACTCTTAAGGCATCTGCTTTTCTGATAAGAATAATAGATGAGAGAAGAGAGCTGTTTCTGCCTCCTGTTTCTCCTTCCTTCATGAACTTGATGTTTCAAGCCAGACAGCTTTCTTGCAACTTTGTAGTGACAATAGTAAAGATGAAATGCAGGAATAGAGATGTAGATGTAGAGAACAGACATATAGACACCGAGGGGGAAGGGAGGGTGGGACGAATTGGGAGATGAGGTTTGACATAAATACACTACCATGTGTAAAAAGATAGTTAGTGGGAACCTGCTGTGTAGCACAGGGAGCTCAGCTCACTGCTCTGTGATGACCTAGATGGGTGGGATGGGGTTCGGGTTGAGAGGGAGGTCCAAGAGGGAGGGGATATAGGTATACGTATAGCTGATTCACTTCATTGTACAGCTAACACAACATTATAAAGCAATTTTACTCCAATAAAAAAATGCTAATAAGGCTTCCCTGGTGGCGCAGTGGTTGTGAGTCCACCTGCCGATGCGGGGGACACGGGTTCGTGCCACGGTCCGGGAGGATCCCACGTGCTGCGGAGCGGATAGGCCCGTGAGCCATGGCCGCTGAGCCTGCGCGCACGGAGCCTGTGCTCTGCAACAGGGGAGGCCACAACTGTGAGAGGCCGCAAAAAAAAAAAAAAAAATGCTAATAAACTATGGATGGATGAACAGAAAGGTAAAGTGAACCTGGGATCTTGCTCATATTGTTGAGCTGTGAGATTAACCCTAATACTGTTGTTACATATACAGTAAATGTGCTTACCACTTAAAAACCTGGTGTAATGCCTAGCCAGATCTTTGCTATAGCCAGTATTTTTCCTAGCTGATCAGACATTTAGATTGTTTTCAGGATTCTACTATATAAGACAATGATGAATGAAAATTTCCATACATAGACTTGTGTCCCCATTTCCTCATGTATTCTTTAAAATATAAAATGAAATAAATGTCAATTTATTATGTGTTTACAGAAAATCGATTGATTATAACTTTTAATATTTCAACAGAGAGCTGTAGATAGTATTTTATCCTTCTGAAATTGTAACATCTCTTACATGCAAGAGTTCTCCTTTCTAATACCTGTTTTTTGTTTGTTTTAAGGTAATATTTTATTTAAAAAATTTTTTTAACATCTTTACTGGAGTATAATTGCTTTACAATGGTATGTTAGTTTATGCTGCATAACAAAGTGCATCAGCTATATGTATACATATATCCCCATATCCCCTCCCTGGTGCGTCTCCCTCCTACCCTCCCTATCCCACCCCTCTAGGTGGTCACAAATCACCAAGCTGATCTCCCCATGTGATGCAGCTGCTTCCCACTAGCTATCTATTTTACATTTGGTAGTGTATATATGTCATTGCCTTTCTTTCACATTGTCCCAACTTCCCCTTCCCCATCCCCGTGTCCTCAAGTCCATTGTCTATGTCTGTGTCTTTATTCCTGTCCTGACCCTAGGTTCATTAGAACCATTTTTAAAAATATTCCATATATATGTGTTAGCATATGGTGTTTGTTTTTCTCTTTATGACTTATTTCACTCTGTATGACAGCCTCTAGGTCCATCCACCTCACTACAAATAACTAAATTTCATTTCTTTTTATGGTTGAGTAATATTCCATGGTATATATGTGCCACATCTTCTTTATCCATTCATCTGTTGATGGACATTTAGGTTGCTTCCATGTCCTGGCTATTGTAAATAGAGCTGCAATGAACATGTTGGTACATGACTCTTTTTGAATTATGGTTTTCTCAGGATATATGCCCAGTAGTGGGATTGCTGGGTTGTATGGTAGTTCTGTTTTTAGTTTTCTAAGAAGCTCCATGCTGTTCTCCATAGTGGCTGTATCAATTTACATTCCCACCAACAGTTTATGAGGGTTCTCTTTTCTCCACACCCTCTCCAGCATTTATTGTTTGTAGATTTTTTGATGATGGCCATTCTGACCAGTGTGAGGTGATACCTCATTGTAGTTTTAATTTGCATTTCTCTAATAATTAGTGATGTTGTCATATATTCATGTGTTTGTTGGCCATGTGTATGTCTTCTTGAGAGAAATGTCTATGTAAGTCTTTTGCCCATTTTTTGTTTAGGTTTTTTTTTTTTTTTATATTGAGCTGCATTAGCTGCTTGTTTATTTTGGAGATAGATGCTTTGTCAGTGGCTTTGTTGGCAAATATTTTCTCCCATTCTGAGGGTTGTCTTTTCATCTTGTTTATGGTTTCCTTTGCTGTGCAAAAGCTTTTAAGTTTCATTAGGTCCCATTTGGTTACTTTTGTTTTTGTTTTCATTACTCTAGGAGGTGGGTCAAAAAAGAACTTGCTGCGATTCATGTCAGAGAGTGTTCTTCCTATGTTTTCCTCTAAGAGTTTTATAGTGTCTTGTCTTACAGTTAGGTCTTTAATCTATTTGGAGTTTATTTTTGTGTATGGTGTTAGGGAGTGTTCTAATTTCATTCTTTTACATGTAGCTGTCCAGTTTTCCCAGCACCAATTATTGAAGAGGCTGTCTTTGCTCCATTGTATATTCTGGGCTCCTTTGTCACAGATTAGGTGACCATGGGTGCATGGGTTTGTCTCTGGGCTTTCTATCCAGTACCATTGATCTATCTTTCTCTTTCTGTGCCAGTACCATACTTTCTTGATGACTGTAGCTTGTAGTATAATCTGAATTCAAGGAGCCTGATTCCTCCAGCTCCATTTTTCTTTCTCAAGATTTCTTTGGCTATTTGGGGTCTTTTGTGTTTCCATACAAATTGTAAGATTTTTTTTTCTAATTCTGTGAAAAATGGCATTGGTGATTTGATAGGGATTGCATTGAATCTGTAGATTGCTTTGGGTAGTATAGTCATTTTCACAATATTGATTCTTCCAATCCAAGGACACAGTAATCCTCTCCATCTGTTTGTGTCATCTTTTATTTCTTTCAACAGTGTTTTATAGTTTTCTGTGTGCATGTCTTTTGCCTCCTTGGGTAGGTTTATTCCTAGGTATTTAATTCTTTTTGTTGTAATGGTAAATGGGATTATTTCCTTAATCTCTCTTTCTGAACTTTTGTTGTTAGTGTATAGGAATGCAAGAGATTTATGTGTTTTAATTTTGTATACTGTTTCTTTACCAAATTCATTGATTAGCTCTAGTAGCTTTCTGGTGGCATCTTTAGGATTCTCTATGTATCATATCATGTCATCTGCAAACCGTGCCAGTTTTACTTCTTCTTTTCCAATTTGTATTCCTTTTATTTCTTTTCTTCTCTGATTGCTGTGGCTAGGACTTTCAAAATTATGTTGAATAATAGTGGCGAGAGTGGACACCCTTCTCTTGTTCCTGATCTAGAGGAAATGCTTTCAGGTTTTCACCATTGAGAATAATGTTTGCTGTGGGTTTTTCATATATGACCTTTATTATGTTGAGGTACGGTCCCTCTATGCCCCCTTTCTGGAGAGTTTTTATCATAAATGGGTGTTGAATTTTGTCAAAAGCTTTTTCTGCATCTATTGATATGATCATATGGTTTTTATTCTTCAGTTTGTTAATATGGTATATCACATTGATTGATTTGTTTATATTGAAGAATCCTTGCGTCCCCTGGATAAATCCCATTTGATCATGGTGTATGATCCTTTTCATGTGTTGTTGGATTCGATTTGCTAATATTTTGTTGAGGATTTTTGCGTCTATGTTCATCAGTGGTATTGGCCTGTAATTTTCTTTTTTTGTAGTATCTTTGTCTGGTTTTGGTAGCAGGGTGATGGTGGCCTTGTAGAATGAGTTTGGGAGTGTTCCTCCCTCTGCTATATTTTGGAAGAGTTTGAGAAGGTTAGGTATTAGCTCTTCTATAAGTGTTTGATAGAATTCACCTGTGAAGCCATCTGGTCCTGAATTTTTGATTGTTGGAAGATTTTTAATCAGTTTCAATTTCATTACTTGTGATTTGTCTGTTCATATTTTCTATTTCTTTCTGGTTCAGTCTTTGAAGGTTGTACTTTTCTAAGAATTTGTCCATTTCTTCCAGGTTGTCCATTTTATTGGCATAGAGTTGCTTGTAGTAGTCTCTTATGATCCTTTGTATTTCTGTGGTGTTAATTGTAACTTCTCCTTTGTCATTTCTAATTTTATTGATGAGTCTTCTCCCTTTTGTTTCTTGATGAGTCTGGCTAAAGGTTTATCAGTTTCTTTTTAATCTCTTCAAAGAGCCAGCTTTTAGTTTTATTGATCTTTGCTATCGTTTCCTTCATTTCTTTTTCATTTATTTCTAATCTGATCTTTATGATTTCTTTACTTCTGCTAACTTTGGAGTTTTTTTTCTTCTTTCTCTAATTGCTTTAGGTGTAAGGCTAGATTGTTTATGTGAGATGTTTCTTGTTTCTTGAGGTAGTGTTGTATTCCTATAAACTTCCCTTTTAGAACTGCTTTTGCTGCATCCCATAGGTTTTGGGTTGTCCTGTTTTCATTGTCATTTGTTTCTAGGTATTTTTTGATCTCCTCTTTGATTACTTCAGTGATCTCTTGGTTATTTAGTAGTGTATTGTTTAGCCTGCATGTGTTTGTAATTTTTACTGTTTTTTTCCTGTAATTGATTTCTAATCTCATAACATTGTGGTTGGAAAAGATGGGCTAGATTGTTTATGTGAGATGTTTCTTGTTTCTTGAGGTAGTGTTGTATTCCTATAAACTTCCCTTTTAGAACTGCTTTTGCTGCATCCCATAGGTTTTGGGTTGTCCTGTTTTCATTGTCATTTGTTTCTAGGTATTTTTTGATCTCCTCTTTGATTACTTCAGTGATCTCTTGGTTATTTAGTAGTGTATTGTTTAGCCTGCATGTGTTTGTAATTTTTACTGTTTTTTTCCTGTAATTGATTTCTAATCTCATAACATTGTGGTTGGAAAAGATGCTTGATACAATTTCAATTTTCTTAAATTTACCAAGGCTTGATTTGTGACCCAAGATGTGATCTAGTCTTGAGAATGTTCCATGATCACTCGAGAAGAAAGTGTATTCTGCCGCTTTTGCGTAGAATGTCCTATAAATACCAATTAAGTCTTTCTGGTCTATTGTGTCATTTAAAGCTTGTATTTCCTTACTTTTTTTCTGTCTGGATGATCTGTCCATTGGTGTAGTGGGGTGTTAAAGTCCTCCACTATTTTTGTATTACTCTCAATTTCCCCTTTTTATGGCTGTTAGTATTTGCCTTATGTATTGAGGTGCTCCTATGTTGGGTGCATAGATATTTACAAGTGTTATATCTTCTTCTTGGATTGATTCCTTGATCATAATGTAGTGGCCTTCCTTGTCTCTTGTAACAGTCTTTATTTTCAAGTCTATCTCTTCTGATATGATTATTGCTACTCCAGCTTTCTTTTGATTCCCATTTGCATGGAGTATCTTTTTCCATCCAGTCACTTTTAGTCTGTATGTGTCCCTAGGTCTGAAGTGGGTCTCTTGTAGACAGCATATATATGGATCTTGTTTTTGTATCCATTCAGCTAGTCTGTGTCTGTTGGTTGGAGCATTTAATCCATTTACATTTAAGGTAATTATAGATGTGTATATTCCTATTACCATTTTCTTGATTTTTTGGGTTTGTTCTTGTAGGTCTTTTTCTTTTTTTTTTTTTTTTTTTTTTGTGGTATGCGGGCCTCCCCCTGCTGTGGCTTCTCCCGTTGCGGAGCACAGGCTCCGGACGCGCAGGCTCAGCGGCCATGGCTCACGGGCCCAGCCGCTCCGCGGCATGTGGGATCTTCCCAGAACCGGGGCGCGAACCCGATTCCCCTGCATCGGCAGGCGGACGCGCAACCACTGCGCCACCAGGGAAGCCCAGTCTTTTTCTTTTTTTGTGTTTCTCACCTAGAGCAGTTTCTTTAGCATTTGTCATAAGCCTCGTTTGGTTGTGCTGAACTCTCTTAGCTTTTGCTTGTTTGAAAAGCTTTTGATTTCTCCATCAAATTTGAATGAGATTCTTGCTGGGTAGAGTAATCTTGGTTGTGGGTTTTTCCCTTTCATCACTTTAAATATGTCCTGCCACTCCCTTCTAGCCAGCAGAGTTTCTGCTGAAAAATCACCTGATAACCTTATGGGGATTCCCTTATGTGTTATTTGTTGCTTTTCCCTTGATGTTTTTAATATTTTTTCTTTGTATTTAATTTTTGTTTGTTTGATTACTATATGTCTCGGTGTGTTTCTCCTTGGGTTTATCCTGTTTGGAACTCTCTGTGCTTCCTGGACTTGGGTGGCTATTTCCTTTCCCATGTTAGGGAAGTTTTTGACTATAATCTCTTCAAATAATTTCTCAGGCCCTTTCCCTTTCTCTTCTTCTTCTGGGACCCCTATAATTCGAATGTTGGTGCATTTAATGTTGTCTCTGAGATCTCTGAGACTGTCCTCATTTCTCTTCATTCTTTTTTCTTTATTCTGCTCCTTGGCCATTATTTCCACCATTCTACCTTCCAGCTCACTTATTCATTCTTCTGCCTCAGTTATTCTGCTGTTGATTCCTTCTAGTGTATTTTTCACTTTAGTTACTGTGTTGTTCATCACTGATTGTTCTTTAGTTCTCCTAGGTCCCTGTTAAACATTTCTTGAAGCTTCTCAATCCATGACTCCATTTCTATTTCTGAGATCTTGGCTCATCTTTATTATTACTACCCTGAATTCTTTTTCAGGTAGACTGCCTATTTCCTCTTCATTTATTTGGTCTTGTGGGATTTGACCTTGCTACTTCGTCTGCAACATATTTCTCTGCTGTCTTATTTTGTCTAACCTACTGTGCTTATGATCTTCTTTCCACAGGCTACAGGGTCATAGTCCCTCTAGCTTCTGGTGTCTGCCCCCTGGTGAGTGAGTCCAGTCCAGGGGCTTGTGCAGGCTTCCTGGTGGGAGGGCCTTGTGACTGTGCTCTGGTGGATGGATTGAGTCTTTTCCCTCTGTAGGGCAGGGCCTCATCAGGTGGTGTGTTTTGGGGTGTCTGTGGGCTTAGTATGACTTTAGGCAGCCTGTCTACTGATGGGTGGGGCTGTATTCTTGTCTTGCTGGTTGTTTGGCATGAGGTGTCTAGCGCTGGAGCCTGTCTAGGCAGTTATATGGGGCTGGGTCTTGGTGTTGATATGGATATTTCTAGGAGCGTGCATGCCAATTAAGATTCCTTGGATCCAGGAATTCTCTGGTGGCCCAGCATCCTGGACTCTGTGATCCCACCCCAGAGGCTTGGGTCTGTTAGATGATGACACAGTAATTAATTATTTAAATATTTTGGTATCCACAGAGGGGTTGTTATTTTGTTGTGATTGTTAATTTGTAAGATGGTAGTTATGGTCATAGTTATTATTTTTACCTACTAATGCTGTTTATACTAAACTGAAAATAAAACCTCTGCTATTTCTGCTTTGTACAAACAATTTTTGCAGAATATTACAACCATATTTTGTACATCTTAGAGGCATTTAAAAAAATATATTTTCTGCTCTGATTACAATGCTTAATATAGTTCTATCAACCCAACTTCATTAATTCTACTCAAAACTGAGATGTCATCCCTTAATTTTTGACTACTACTTATGATAAAAACTGATAGTGATGTTAACCTTCCCAACTGTAATTAAGCTTCTGTTCATCTCTCCTTGAATTCCTAAAATTTATTTCCATATTTTGATTCACATAAATTCACATAAATTTTCTGGCTGTTATAATTTCCTTATTGTATTTAACTTTCATGTATATGGAAATACTTTTTTTTTCAATTTTTTCCCCTTACTCTTTTGTCTGCTCTTAATATTAACAAACTGTTTTTGTTTTAGTGGCTTTTACTTAATGTATCTTTGCTCACTTTTTTTTTTTTTTTTGGTATGCGGGCCTCCCTCTGCTGTGGCCTCTCCCGTTGCGGGGCACAGGCTCTGGACGCGCAGGCTCAGCGGCCATGGCTCACGGGCCCAGCCTCTCCGTGGCATGTGGGATCTTCCCAGACCGGGGCGCGAACCCGGTTCCCCTGCATCGGCAGGCAGACGCGCAACCACTGCGCCACCAGGGAAGCCCTTTGCTCACTTTTTTATTTTTTATCTTTCTGATTAAAAAATAGGTGCCTCTATTTAAAACTTATTTTTTATTTTACTTAATTTTATTGTAACTAAAATATTTGTTATTTTTAGATGTTTGTATCTTCACACTGACTGCTGTTTCCTACCCTTAGATTTCTGTCTTTTACTGTATGGTGTTTATTTGCTCTTCCTTGTCCTGTTATAAAAGTATATATGCTGTATTTGACTCTACAGTGGTTACCTCAAAATTTTCCAAAAATTCACAAACTCTGTAATTCTCTATGTTGCTATTTTATAAAGTCATTCTGAGAAGAACTAGCTTAGGAGATATTAATAGATAGTCCTAATGATCAGAAAAGCTTGGGATGTAACACCCTCCTGTAAAATCTTAACAGCTTATAACAACAGGTTAGCATTTTCTCTCAGTTCTCTAGGGTGAGCAGGTTCAGCTCAGGGTCCCTGAGTTTGTCAGGTTGGACAGGGTTCCAGTCATTAGAACCCACAATTGTGGTGGATGCCCAGGGGGACTCACTGTGATAGCTGGTAGCTTATCCTGGCTGTTGCTGAGACTGGGCTGGGCTTACCAACTAGTGTGTCCACACACAGTTTTAACATGTGACTTTTTCTTCTCGCAACATGGTGGTGACTGGGTTCTGAAACAGAAAATCCCCAAAAAAAGTGATTTAAGAATACCAAGCAGTACCTGTAAGATGACTTTATCTAGCCTCAGAAGTCCTAAGAAAAAACTTCTGATGCATTAAATTGCTCAGAAAAAGTTAAGGCCAACCCAGATTCAAGAGGAGGGAAAATAAGTTACACCTTTTGTTGGAAAGAACAGTATTTTCATACAAGTAGGGAAGGAACTGGTAGAGGACATTTTTTAGAGATTGACAAAACTTTCTCATAGTTACAATATTTTTGAACATGTTGAAGACAAACCTTGTGTAACAGCTAACCAAATTATTTATTCTAGACAAGTCTTTTTCTCACATTTAACTTGCCATTCTTATAGCAGCATTCCCTTAACAAGTAGCTTCGGAAGTGTGGCTTTAGGCCAGCACTGTCTGATAGAAATATACTACACATCTTGTGTAATTTTAAGTGTTCTAATAATCATATTAAAACACAAAAATTAATTTAATAGCATATTTTATTTAACCCATTATTTCTAAAATATCATTATAACATAATCAACAAAAATAAGATGTTTTACCTATTTTTGTATTTGTCTTTGAGATCCAGTGTTGTTGAAATCTGTTATTTCCATATTAATTTTCTCTCTGGGTGATCTATCCGTTGTTCATAGTGGAGTATTAAAGTCCCATACTGTTCCTGTGTTGCTGTTTATTTCTCCTTTTAGTTCCATTTGTATTTTCTTTATATAGATAAGTAATCTGATGTTGGATGCTTAAATATTTACAACTGCTATGTTTTCTTGATGAATTAACTTCTTTATCATTACATAATAACCTTCTTTGTCTCTTGTGACATTTTTAGCTTAAATTCTATTTTGTCTAAGTAACAGATAATGCTTGGTCTCTTTTAGTTAACATTTGCTTGGAATAGCTTTTTCCATCCCTTCACTTTCAGTCTGTGCATATCATTACGGCTAAAATGAGTCTCTTGTAGGCGTCATATCATTGTATCTTGTTTATATATCCACTCAGCCACTCTTGTATTTTGATTGGAAAACTTAATCCATAACGTTTAAAGTAACTACTGATAGGTATAGACTTACTATTACCATTTTGGTCATTGTTTTCTGACTGTTTTGTAACTCCTTTTATTCTTTGCCCCTCTCTTGTCTTCCTTTGTTATATGATGACTTTCTGTGGCAGTTTGCTTTCATTCCTTTGTCTTACTCTTTTGTACTACAGGTTTTTCCTTTGTGCTTACCATGAGGCTACATAAAATATTTTATAGTTAAGCATCCTATTTTAAGCTGGACCACTGGCTGGGCTGCATAATCACCTCTGGTTGGGTGGGATCACCACCTAGCAGGGTCGTCCCTACAGTTGGAGTCTATAATTAGTGCTGTAAGCTGGGCTCCTCAATTTTTCCTGGCCAGAATGAGGCCTTAGGCTGTGCTTCCCAAGTGGAGCTGTCTGGATTCTGCATTCAGGCAGGGATTCAAACAGAGCTTCATGATCAGACAGGGGATAGGCTGTGCTCCACAATCAGGAGAGCCATAGTCTGTGGCCTGAAGTTAGATCAGGCCACACACTGGATTCCAGCATTGGGCAGGTGTTGGTTGTGCTCTGCTGTTGGGCAAGGTCAGTGGCCAAGTTCCCTGGCCAGGTGGGGCCCCCAGCTGAACCCTGCAGTTAAGTATCGCTGGAGGCTGCTGTGCTCCTTGGTTGGGCAAGGTTGCTATCCAGGCTCCCTGGTCAGGTGGTGCCATGGACTGTACTCAGCAATCAGGCAGGGCCATAAGTTGTACTCTATAGTTGGGCAAGGCTGTAAACTGGTCTCTGAGGCTGGGCAGTTCCATAGGATGGGCTCTGAGGCCAGCTGGAATCACTGTTTTGGCTTCCTGGTCAGATTGGGCAGGAGCGTTTTCTCAGCAGTTGGGCAGGCCTGCTGACTTCCTTCGCTACTCAGGCACGCCACTGAATGTGCTCTGCAGCTGCCTGGCATCTATGGCCAGGCTTCCTGGTGGGGCAGGACAGGAGCCATGCTCAGCAGTTAGACAGGGCTGATGACTTGCTGTCCTGTCTGGGTAGGGCTGTAGAATGGGCTCCATGGTTTATATGGCTGTTGGCTGGGGACCCCAACAAGGCAGAACTGTTCACTGAGTTCTCTGGCCAGATGGGGCCATAGCTTGGAACTCTGCTTGGGCACCACTACCAACAGAAACGTGTTCTGCCAATATTCATGCACTAGCTGCTGTAAGCTGTGACCTCCTTCTCCATCTCTGTCTGATCCCTCATAGTCCAGGCACAGCCAGTGATGCCTGTGAGGCAAGATCCAAGGAGCCCTTCTGGGAAGTATCTGACAGTGGTGTGAAGCAGGATGTCTACCTTGGGCTCTCTTTTGCCCACTAGAGAAACTGGAGGCCAATGGGGGCTCTTATCAGTGTGGTGCCGTGCCAGCCTGTGGGAGAAGCAATGCAGTCAAAGTGAAATCTCCTTTAACCTCTTCTAATGTGGTCCTTCTCAGTCTCTATGGTCCAAGGGAATGCTTCTGCCTAACCTGTGGGTTCTGGAATCTTCACAAAGGTGTCTTTTCTATGGATAGTTGCTAGTTGGTCTTGTCAGTGGGAATGAAGTCAGGAAGCACCTATTCTGCCATCTTAATGACATCACCTTGTTTCTTTTAATAAGGAAAAAGTAACCTGGCTTCATATTGTCAGTAGAAAGAGAATACAGATTACCTTTCCTTCTGCTCCTCAATTATTAGACTGTTATAAAACTACTGCTGTCAGGTTTAAAGTAAGCAGATACAGAAAGAAATGCATAGTTCACTTGTGTTGATCCATAGGAATTCATCTGGTATGACTTTGCTGAACAAAGGTAAATTGCTGCCCCCACTCCTCGATTCTTTATCAGAAACAGAAATTGTTTCAGTGCAACAGTATGCATTTCTTCTTTATATAGGTTTAGTACATGAGAGACCACATCTTCAAGCAGGTACTACACACACATCTTTCATTCTTCCCTTTCATCTACAGTTTGTGGTGTAAGAAAATCATATATATCAGAATCCTGTATCCTCCTGTGTACCACCTTCAACTTCCTGCTCTACTGTTTCCTAGTAGATATAAGCCCCAAAGGATGTAAGAATGTACTAATGGGACCTAGGGAGGGGATGGGCTTGATTCTGCTTTAGAAACCAACACTGAACAGTAGGGGATTGATTGCCAATTTTCTTGTTGCCGTACAATCCGCATCAAAATGCAGGAAGTAAATAGCAAGGAGAACTGAACTCACTTCATGGTAGACACAGTTCTATTTCAAAATGGCAAAATGTGTCACAGTGTTGTATCTTACTTCAGCTCCATATGATCTAAGGATATTGTAATTTATTCTCGGTCTCATACATATGGTATCTTAAATAAAGTTAATTTCAGAGATCAGTTAATCAGTTAATCAAAACATTAATTCAATTTACCCAATGTAACTAAAATGATTATAATAATATAACAACAATAGTGGTAGAGTCCAGTATCAGTTATACAATGCCACTAGAGAGAGTTTAAGTATCCCTATAATTTTCTACCTTAAGGAAAAGCACTGATAGGAATAGGTGAAGTATAAGGACAGTATTTGGTAATGATGCCAGGGTAGATTTTTGACTGATAGGGAAAAGAATAAAAAACGCTGCTTCTCCATAGCATGTGTTCTTTGCCTTTTTCTGGCAGGGGATTGCATCTCTCTGAGTCATCTTTGGATCTTCTTTTGAGATCTTGATCCTTTGTAACTCATGAAGACTGGTACAAATTGCCTGTTAAATCTCCCATTTGGTAATGGATTCTTCTTCTGGAAAAGCCTAGAGTAGTAGTTATCAACAGAAGGCAGTTTTGCTACAGGAGGACATTTGGTGATGTGTAGAGTCATTTTACATGCTACAATGTACAGGACAGTCCTCCACAACAAAGAATTACCCATTCCAAAATATCAATGTGCTAAGATTGAAAAACTCTGTACTGTAATGACCAGGATGAAGGCCATGGGGTGGGAGGTGGGTGGGAAGCCAAGAGCAGGTGACATAGGTACTTACATTATTACAGCTATTTCTAATTTTCACTATCACAATAAGCCTGTCATGTTGGTATTATCATCTCCAATCTTCATTTTTCACATGAGGAAGGCATTACGTATGTATGTACACACATAGGTAGACACATAGATACATAGATATGTAGATACACAGAAAAATTATAAATAACCCTACAAAGTGTATTTTAATTACCGGGGTTTTTTGGCATTCAGAAAATATTATGACATTTCAACTGAGTTATTTTGCCCAAAAGCTCACAGAACCAAGATCTAAATCCAAGTCCTACTGCAAACCCTTCAACTTTCCACAGTACAACTCTAGTTCTAATAACAGAAGTGCATATTCATTCATCTGTGAGCCACTGGTGAACACTTACTGGACTGCTATTTTGTTCTGAGGGGTGATTGAACCTGGAAAGTATCAGGCGGCATGTGTTCACATGTATGTAGCTCTGTACCGTTGTAGAAAGTGTTTTTTTATACATTATCTCATGCTCAAAACAGATCAGAAAACTGTGTTTTAGGTACATCAAGATTCACCACTGGATCTTTATGATTCTTTCCATTAACCTTTACTAGAAAAGCCAGTCTCACCTTAGCTCTTCTCATGTTCACCACAAGTGTCCTTGCAGTGCTTACCAAACTTTTGAACAAAGTGGTAATATTTGCTCAGTCACTTTAGGCAAAGAGAGGTGTTATTTGCTCATTATCCTGGGGCTTTGGCTGTCCCAAACCCTCTCAGGTCACAAGAGCTGAACACACCAGTAACCCGCGCCAGTGTGTTGTAGACACTGATTGAGAGTATCTGTTTAGCTTCACATATAAGCTTTACAAGACTTCTCATTTACTCCATTGCTCACTAAAATGTGGCAAACAATGCTACTAACATTATGTCAATACAAGCACAAATTTATGATCAAAATCACAATGATTAGTGCCCACATCAGATGTCCTATCTCTATAAACATAACACCTTCATGTTTCCTAATATTTTAAACATTATAGAAAAGCTAGTTCAAACATTATCCAAATTATTACTGGGGATAGAGTAAAGAAATAGGTGTCTCTTATGAGAACATAAATGGCTAGGATATTTCTCTCAATGTTTTTTCTCATCATCAACAGAAACCAGTAAGAAAAAGTGAATTATGATATAATTATGGGCTTTTCTAGTGTACCATTAATCTTTACCTTTACATGCTATTATAATTCACTTTACCGAACAAAAACAACATTCTTGATATATTAGCTCAAATTTAGTGTAGTACGTCAGCAAGTAGAAATAAGAATCTCAGACATAATAACATGTCAATATGAGTGAATTTCCTTCTGTGACTGTATCACTTTTGAGCATATTGTTCCCCCCATTGGATTTTGGTCTCTTCAAACAACACTTCCCAACTCCCATCACACCATTATAAGTAAGTTTTAAGCCCTTTTAAATTAAATAATTTCACAGTTTCCTCTCAGCTAACCTTTTTCTCTAGCTAATCTAGAGTTTCTGTGAAATGTGAACAGATCAAATAATCACATGCATCCAATTTCTTATTTGAATGTGATAATTGTTAACAACTTCTTACAGTATTCTCTATTACCATGGATAAGATCACATTGATTTGCTTCATCAAAGGTGCTGAAATATTAATAATTTGTAGAAGCAGAGTATATTAAATAATCTAGTTTATTTGGTAGGTTTTTAGTAAAATTGAATTGTGATTGGGAGAGATTGTAGAATTTTCAAATATGGTATCTTGTCTTAGAGGATATTTAGTAGCTTTTTTATGGCTACAAGCTTTCAACCTGCTATGTTAACAATTCTTAGTAAATCAGTAATTTAATCTCCTAGTGAAGAGAAGGCATGTCCTTGTGGAATTCCAGAAAATAAGACGCCAGTCATCTGTGAATTAATTGTCCAAAATCTAACCTGAACAATTCAAATATTTTAAGCTCATGCACCTGTGTTTTCAAAGCAAATGTCTGATATCTTACCCTATATTTTTGGTTTTGACATATGAATTGAACTAAAAAAAATTGTGATTCATATATCTATTAATAAACAAAAATCTTAGCTCTGTGAAAATTTGTCTCTTTTTTCTAAATATAATGTTTATAACTGCTATTCCTGTTTAGTTACACACACACACACACACACACACAGGAACACACAAGTTCCTTCTTTTTTACCAAGTAGAGAATTGTTTATGAAATGAGAAAAAATTAATTCAAAAATAATTCATAGACGGTGACTCATAATTGATATAATAGTAAGAAAAAACTTTTTCAAATATAAATCTGTTTCGATCTCTGTCCTGATCAAAGTCTTCAGTAATCCCCTCACTGCTTCATGATAAATACTAAGTACATTCAGCCTCATGGCTTACCCGTCTTCACCATGCCTCTGATCCAGGTTTAGTCTATCTGATGTTCCTTGAACATACACACCAGAAGTATTGTTATTTTATGCCTTTGCCTAGCAATGCCTTTCCCAGGCTTCTATACCTGATGAGCTCAAATATTTTTTCCCACTGGGAGTAATCAGCATTCCTGAATTTCCCTGTGCCCGTAGCCCTAGTTTGCCACTTGGTCTTCTTATGCTACATTGTGCACACCTCTCCCTTCATTAAAACATGAAATACTTCCACAGAACAAAAGTGTTTGATCCTCCTCCAAGAAACATACAGGACCTTAGAATGTGAATTTTGTACAGTAAACTTACACTTGTTTCAACCTAAACTTATTTCCCCTTGTAACCTTGTTCTTTCACTTAACTTGTTTTGACCTTGAAGTCTTACATGACTACATTTTAAAAGAAGTAAATATAGTTGTATTAATTTAAAAGCTGGCATCAAAATTCTTTAGAGAAAATTGTCTTTATTAGGAAGCACATTTTAAAACCACAGTGAAAATGTAACTCCCTGCGGGCGTGTATTGACAGACTTCAAGACTATAAAAGCTATCATGAAACTGCTCTGCATTGACAATGAAGAGGAATTTGTTGGTGGGAAATGAAGAGCAAAGAGGAGAGGAGGGGGAGAAAAGAGGACAATAGAAGATTTCAGCTAGAATTTTGAATATCGCAGAGAAACTTAGGAACAGGATTATCCTAATATTAAGCTGATTTCATTGATGTCATACAGACCTGTCCATCATTCTAAATATCAAATACATAATCTGCAACAAGGGACAGAATTCCATCTCTGGGATGTCTAGGTACATAGCAGGGATACTGCTATGTACCTAGCAGTACCTCCTGAATGGTGTTGTAAAAGGATCCCTAAAATGAGCTAATCTTGGAAGTGGCAGCTGGAATCAGGTATATCCATGAGACCATAAGAACACCTGATATTTGCAGGTATGTTTTTCTAGGCATTGACGACAATCAATGGAAAGCCAATTAAATCCATCTGAGCTATACTTTAAGGACAGTGTGACTCCACCTGATAGCTAGTTTGGAAGAAAATCGATCATGGCACCATTAACATAAGACTTTGTTTGAAAAATGCTTAGCAAGAGAAGGCACTAAAGGATCTTTCTAATTTGAGAAATACCGGTAATGATTTTATAGAACTTTAGCAGGAGGGTTAACCTAATTTTCAGCTAATTTTTAAAACAGTGCAAGGGCAAATATAAATTAAAAACAAAATGCTTAATTTTCATTTTTGAAAATAGAGACTTCTTTCCTCTCCTTTCCTTAGAAAATTTATTTTAAAAATCGTATAAGTTCTTTCTCTTTGAAATGCATGTAAATCTTTTCAGAAGTTATTAAGTCTCTTGCCAGCTTTATGACCCAAGAATATCTTTCTCAAGGACCTGGGAGCCATCTCTTTGAAATGCAAACATCAAGGAAGATAGAACCCCTACCTCCCCAGTGTCTGTTGGCAGGGCAGGAGCCTACCTTCAGCAAATGCCTAGCTCCAAGTAGCAAAACTACTTTTTGTCATAAAGATATGAGAAGTTTTTCCTTTGGTGTAAAAGCAATTAACTAATACAGTCATCCCAATTACTAGGTGAATTTAGGATGAACTATGTGTGACAAATGGTGCTGTCAAGTACTCTGACTTGACCAGTTATTTATCTTCAAAACATGTATGCAATGGGTTTTATCTGCTTGCATATATAAAAGGGTGAGGTTTCTTCTTGTCTTTGTGATCTTTTCATAAATTGCCTATAGTACCTATCATGTCCAGGTTTAACGCTCATTCAGTAGTAAAACTTTTCTTTCTCTATTATCCTTGTGGTGAGGTTTTCTACATTGGGAGGAGATTTTGTTTATAATTATTTCTACAACAACAGTTGGTCAAAAGAAGTTTCTCCCAAAAAGAAGGAATTTTTCTTGTAGATTAGTGACAATTGAGCAATTTGGATTTTATTGAGAGAGAATGAGGAGGACGGTTTATTACACCAATATCTTATGTATTAGACCAATATCTTGTACAGAAGATATTGGGGAGAAAACAGCTGTGAGAAGGAAGGGAGATGCAAGGACATGAAATAATCACAGTGGAAAATTCTCAGTCAATGTCTATTATGATGAATTATAAAAGTTAACATCAATTATTGATTTGAATTATCTCTCTTCTATAAACACACTGACATCAAAGGGACTGTGTGACTTATGTCTCTATCCTTGCTGTCTAGCATTTACTACAATGTAATACTGTTTCAGTTTTGAGTTGATATATAATTGAGGGAGATTGTTTCAAGATGGCGGAGTAGAAGGACACGTGCTCAACTCCCTCTTGTGAGAGCACCAGAATCACAACTAACTGCTGAACAGTCATTGACAGGAAGACACTGGAACTCACCAAAAAGACAACCCACATCAGGCTTCCCTGGTGGCTCAGTGGTTGAGAGCCCACCTGCCGATGCAGAGGACACGGGTTCGCGCCCCGGTCCGGGAGGATCCCACATGCCGTGGAGCAGCTGGCCCCGTGAGCCATGACCGCTGAGCCTGCGCGTCTGGAGCCTGTGCTCCTCAACGGGAGAGGCCACAACAGTGAGAGGCCCGCGTACCGCAAAAAAAAAAAAAAAAAAAAAGGACAACCCACATCCAAAGACAAAGGAGAAGCTGCAATGAGATGGTAGGAGTGTTACTATCACAATAAAGTCAAATCCCATAACTGCTGGGTGGGTGACTCACAAACTGGAGAACAATTATACCACACAAGTCCACCCACTGGAATGAAGGTTATGAGCCCCACGTCAGGTTTCCCAACCTGGGGGTACAGCAAAAGGAGTAGGAATTCCCAGAGAATCAGACTTTGAAAGCTAGTGGGATTTGATTGCAGAACTTTGACAGGACTGGGGGAAACAGAGACTCCACTCTTGGAGGGCACACACAAAATAGTGTGTGAATCAGGTCCCAGAAGGAGCAGTGACCCCATGGGAGACTGAACCACAGCTACCTGTGTTTGGAGGGTCTCCTGCAGAGGTGGGGGGTGGCTGTGACTCACTGTGGGGACAATGACACTGGCAGCAGAAGTTCTGGGAAGTAGTCCTTGGCATGAGACTTCCCAGAGTCTGCCATTAGCCCCACCAAAGAGCCTGTAGCCTCCAGTGCTGGGTCACCTCAAGCCAAAGAACCAACAGGGAGGGAACTCAGCCCCACCCATCAGCAGACAAGTGGATTAAAGTTTTACTGAGCTCTGCCCACCAGAGCAACACCCAGCTCTACCCACCACCAGTCCCTCCCATCCGGAAGCTTTCACAAGCCTCTTAGATAGCTTCATCCTCCAGAGAGCAGACTGCAGAAGCAAGAAGAACTAATATCCTACAGCCTGTGAAACAAAAACGACATTCACAGAAAGATAGACAAAATAAAAAGGCAGAGAACTATGTCCAAGATGAAAGAACAAGATAAAATACCAGAAAAACAATTAAATGAAGTGGAGATAGGCAACCTTCCAGAAAAAGAAAAAAGAATGAAAAGGAATGAAGACAGCCTAGGAGACCTCTGGGACAACAGTAAACGCAACAACATTTGCATTATAGGGGTCCCAGAAGGAGAAGAGAGAGAGAAAGGACCCGAGAAAATATTTGAAGAGATTATAGTTGAAAACTTCCCTAACATGGGAAAGGAAATAGCCAGCCAAATCCAGGAAGCACAGAGAGTCCCAGGCAGGGTAAACCCAAGGAGAAACA
>NC_041219.1:81491864-81503306 GCF_002837175.3 Physeter macrocephalus | reverse complement strand
AATTAAAGACAAAGAAAAATTATTAAAAGCAACAAGGGAAAAATGACAAATAACATACAAGGGAACTCTCATAAGGTTAACAGCTGATTTCTCAGCAGAAACTCTACAAGCCAGAAGGGAGTGTCATGATATATTTAAAGTGATGAAAGGGAAGAACCTACAACCAAGATTACTCTACCTGGCAAGGATCTCTTTCAGATTTAACAGAGAAATCAAAAGCTTTACAGATAAGCAAAAGCTAAGAGAATTCAGCACTACCAAACCAGCTTTACAACAAATGCTCTGGGAACTTCTCTACGTGGGAAAAAAAAGAGAAGAAAAGGACCTATGAAAACAAACCCAAAACAATTAAGAAAATGTCCTTGCAAATGGAAAACAAAAGAAAGCTAGAGTAGCAATCCTCATATCAGATTAAATAGACTTTAAAATAAAGAATGTTACAAGAGACAAGGACACTGCATAATGATCAAGGGATCAATCCAAGAAGAAGATATAACAATTATATATGCACCCAAATGTATGCACCCATACATTTGCCTTATGTATAGGAGCAGCTCAGTACATAAGGCAAATACTAACAGCTATAAAAGAGGAAATAGAGAGTATCACCATAATAGTGGGGAACTTTAACACCTCACAGCAATGGACAGATCATCCAGACAGAAAATTAATAAGGAAACACAAGCTTTAAATGACACAATAGACCAGAGAGATTTAATTAATATTTATAATACATTCCCTCCCAAAACCACTGATATATAATTGACATGACATCGTGTAAGTTTAAAGTTGTCTAATATGTTGATTTGAAACATTTACATATTGCAATATAATTACCACCATAGCTTGAGATAACACCGCTATCACATCATGTAATTATTTCTTTTGTGGTATGAGAACATTTATGATCTAGTCTGTTAGCAATTTTGAAGTATATAATACAGTATCATTGATTATAATTAATATGCTGTGCATTAGATCTCTAGAACTTGCTTATCTACTAGTTGCAAGTTTGTAACTTTTAATAACATTCCCCCAATGCCCCTCCTTCCAACCCCCAGTAACCACTATTCTACTCTGTTTCTACGAGTTTGACTTTTTAAACTTCCATTAAATAAGTGATATCATACAGTATTTGTTTTTTTGTGTCTGGCTTTTCTCATTAAGCATAATTCCCTTAAGATCCATCCATATTGTTCTTTCTTTTACATGGCTCAATAACATTTTATTATATATAAGTACCACATCTTTATCCATTCATCCACTGATGGACACTTAGGATGTTTCCAATTCTTGGTTATTGTGAATGACACTGAAATAAACATGGAAGTGCAGATATCCTTTTGATATCCTGTTTTCATTTCCTTTATGTATATACCCAGAAGTGAGATTGCTGGATCATGTGGTAGTTCTATTTTTAATTCTTTGAGGAGCCTCCGTATCATTTCCCTTAGTAACTGTACCAATTCACGTTACCACCAGCAGAGTGCAAGGTTTCCCTTTTCTCAGCATCCTTGCCAAAACTTATCTCTTTTCTTTTTCATAATAGCCATTTGAACAGCTGTGAGGTGCTATCTCATTGTGGTTTTGATTTGCATTTCCCTGATGATTAGTGATGTTGAGCATCTTTTCATGTACCTTTTGTCATTTGTATGTCTTCTTTGGGAAAATGTCTATCTGTTCCTCTGCACATTTTAAATTGAATTGTTTAGTTTCTCACAATTGAGTTGTATGAGTTCCTTATATATTTTGGATATTAACCCCTTATCAGATATATGTTTTGCAAATATTTTCTTCCATTCTGTAGGTTGTCTTTTCATTTTGTTGATTGTTTCCTTCATTGTGCAGAAGCTTTTAGTTTGATGCAATACCACTTATTGTTTTTTTCTTTATTATTATTATTTTTGGCTTAGTTTTTGGTGTCATATCCAAAAAATCATTGCCAGAAATGATGTAAAGGAGTTTGCCCCGTATGTCCTCCTCTAGATGTTTTATAGTTTGAGGTCTTACAGTCAAGTCTTTAGTTCATTTTGAGTAGATTTTTGTGTATGGTGTAAGATAGGAATCCAGTTCCTTCTTTTGCATGTGGCTGTCCAGTTCTCCCAACACCATTTATTGAAGAAACTATCCATTCCCCATTATACATTGTTGGCTCATTTATCATAAATGAATTGACCATATATTTGTGGGTTTATTCTAGGTGCTCTAGTGTGTCCCATTGATCTATGTGTCTGGTTTTATGCCAGTACATACTGTTTTGATTACTACAGATTTGTAGTGTAGTTTGAAGTCAGGAAACATGATGCCTCTGCCTTTGTTGTTTCTCAAAATTGCTTTGGCTATTCAAAGTCTTTTGCAGTTCTTACAAATTTTAGGATTGTTTTTACTATTTCTGTGAAAAATGTCATACAATTTTGATAAGGATTAAATTGAATCTTTAGATGGCTTTGAAAATTATGGATATTTTACAGTATGAATTCTTCTGATCCATAAACAAGGGATACTTTTCCATTCATGTTTTCAACTTCTTTTATCAAAATCATAGTTTTCATTGTACAGGTTTTTACTTCTTGGTTAAATTTATTCCTAACTATTTTATTGGTTTTGATGCAGTTGTGAATGGGATAGTATTATTTTAGCTCTTTTTCAGATATTTCATTGTTATTATATAAAAACACAATTGACTCTGTATATTGATTTTATATCCTAAACCTTTACTAAATTGGTTAATTAGTTCCAAAAGATTTTGGGTTGAGCCTTTGTGATTTTTTTATGTATAGGATTATATCAACTGTAAACAGAAACAATTTTACTTTTCTGATCTGGATGCCTTTTATTTCTTTCTCTTGTCTGATTGCTTTGGCTAGGACTTGCAGTACTACACTGAATAAGAGTGGTGAAAGTGGACACACCTTGTCTTGTTCCTAATATCTGAGGAAAAGCTTTCAATTTTTCACCATTAAGTATAATGTTGGCTGTGGGTTTACTATAATGTCCTGTTTTATGCTGGGGTATGTTTCTTCTATACCCAATTTGTTGAGGGTTTTTATCATGAAAGGCTGTTGTATTGTGTCAAATGCTTTCTCTGTATCTATTGAGATTATCATATGGGTTTTATCTTTCTATTAATGTGGTGTATCACATTTATTGATTTATATATGTTGAACCATCCATGCATCCCAGGGATAAATGCAACTTGGTTATAATATATGATCCATTTTATGTGTTATTGAATTCAGTTGTTAATATTTTATTGAGAAGTTTTGCATCAATATTCATCATGTATATTGACCTATAGTTTTCTTTTCTTGTAGTGTACTTATCTGACTTGGGAATCAGGGTAATGCTACCTGGTAAAATGAATTTGGGGGTGTTCCCTGTTCTTTGATTTTTTGGAAGAGTTTGAGAAGGATTGGCATTAATTCTTCTTTAAATATTTGGTAGAAATGACCAGTGAAACTATCTGATCCTGGGTTTTTCTGTGTTGGAAGTTTTTTGACTACTGATTTAATCTCCTCACTAGTTACTGGTCTCTTCAGATTTTCTATTTCTTCATGATTCTGTCTTGGTAGGTTGTATGTTCTAGGAATTCATCCATTTTTTAAAGTTATTCAATTTCTTGGCTTGTAATTATTCATAGTAGTCTCATATGCTCCTATATATTTTTGTGGTATTACTTGTAATGTCTCTTCATCATTCCTAATTTTATTCATTTGAGTCTTCTCTCTTTTCTTAGTTATTCTAGCTAAATGATTGTTAAGTATATCTTTTTTTAAAAAACAGTTCTTATTTTTCTCTTTCCTAATGTGTTTCTGATCTCCTTTTTCATTTATTTGTACTCTGATCTTTATTATTTCCTTCCTTCTGCTAACCATGGGATTAGTTTGTTCTTTTTGAAACTAAGAGCTGACAAACTTTTGCCAAGTTCTAGGCTTCTAATACAAATTAATTTTAAAATAGGTCCAGCTCTTGTGTAAAAGAAAAGGTCTTCTTACACAAAGCTTGTCTTTAATGACCTTATTTCTCTGTCCATTTGTTGGAAAGATTAATTGTGCTCCCCAGAACCTACAGTCATCTGAATCTGCTTTTGAAATTTGGCTTTTTCATTATGGTGGTTTTGTTTGTTTGTTTGGTTTGGCTTTGAATCTCTGTTCTTCTCATAACCTTTTGTCACTATCCTAATGCCTTTTCACTTAAATATTCTTTCAAAATTTACATGTCCCATAGTATAGGTTTCAGAAAACCTTGGCATTGAAGGATATTGCTTTCTCATTCTTAGTACAGTTACCTCATGACATGGGACATTTTCCTTATTACTGCGCATCTAAGGGAGAAGATAATGACAACCCCTGAAAATCCCACACCCAGCCCCCAGGGCTGCTTTAATCAAATCTGTAATCTCCAGGGGGTTAAATAAGCATGTCCTTCTCTGCCTCCTTCACTGTAATACTGACCATCCTACTCTAATCATGTCTAACTCTTCCACCACCTCTTCCACCAGACTGAGAGCTCCCAGGATATCAGAAATATACTCCATTTATATTTTAACCATTAGCATCCAGTACTTTCTCCGGGGCTTAATAAATGTTTACTGACTCAATGAGTGAATCATAATTTCTCCAAATACAAATGAAATTTGCTAAATTAAACCAGGATAAGGAAGGAAGTTGATCTAGTGTACATCTTTGTATGATTCGTAGTGACCATCTGGGAGCTATGTTGAGAAGGACTCTGAATATAAATATAAGTACGTAAATAAATCAGCATGTAAATACACTTACACACACTCCTTATAGAGACCGCTGTAATTAATTAGTAATATTTGCTTTGAACTAGTAGAATAGTGCTAGCATGAGTGACACATATTTACCATCTCAAGACAAGATTTTAAAAAATATATATGTCTGTATATATATTTTTATATATGTGTATATATATATTATTTTATAGTTAGTTTTCAAAAACGCTAATGTAATTTAAAGCATTTGATTTTTTCACAGCAACCTTGTTTCCTGCTTTATAGATGTGTAAAAGGAGGTTAGAGCACTAAGTCATTTTCCAAAGCTTATAATTTATAATGTTAATAACTGGCTAACCTGGGACTCAAACCTGACTTCTAACAACAATAACAAAATAACAGAGATATCCCCACTACACCACTATTGCTCACTTCTCTATTACCTGTAATTATATACAACTCTTGTGCAGGCATGCCCAAGCAATATATGGATGGCTACCATTATAGCATAATTACAGCAAGGAAACCGCCTGGAAAGTACAAATTGAACAATTTTACCAAAATGGATCCAGATGTCTCTTGCAAATGTCAGTTGTATTAACAGTTACTAATTACATGTTCTTGTACCATTCAGTGCAAAGTACTGTATTGTCCAAGTGATTGGCGGTTATTCAAGAGTTAGTTTAACAACAGAAATGTCCAGACAGTGATTGAACTTTGGTGGTAAAAATTAAGTTGAAGCCCTTCCTATTTGTTTTGCATTGCCTTAAAAGTCAAATTAGCATAAATAATCAAATACCTCTAACAAGTGTAATCCAAGAATACTGTAGCTCAAAAATATGTAAGGGGAAGGAATAAGACATGAGGAAAAAACTCAAGAAGGCTGACACAAGGCATTAGCCTTCTCATGGTATTTGGTATTTTGTTTTCTTATTCTATGTATTCATAGTCCCCCCCACCCCCCCGCCGCAGTTCAACTCCTCAGGGATTTAGAAATTGATGGTGAGCAGACGAACATTTCTAAAGATTTCTGCAATCCTCTATAAACTGTGCTAAGGCCTATAGTAATATGTTCTGAATTGGGGGCTGAGGAATAAAGAAGTTAGGGGGACAGAGAAGGGGAGTCAGAAAGGTTGTACATAGATGTGGGAAGACATCTTCTTGTCAGCATTACTGTGTGACCGTGGGCAAACAGATTTCCTACAGATCTCTGGCATCAGCTGGCTCACCAAATAGTTGGGATAATAACATGGAGTTGTGCAGGTCAAATGTGCAAAATGCTTAGGAAAATGCCAAGGCTATGCCAGCTACTGAATAATTATAAGCCACTAGTAATAAAAATAGGTGTGGTTGTCAAAATTATTGTGTTTTTTTTTTTAAAGGAATAATTTCAGGAGTAGTATTAAGACAGTGCTGTAGTGGAAAGAACATAGAGTTGAAATACCTGGCTTTAAATCCAACCCCTGCTGCTTATAAATAAACCTCTTAAACTCACTGATTCTTAGTGTCATCATAGGCAAAATAATACTTAATACAAAGGTCTATTGTGAAGATCAAGGCCTTGCACATTAAAAAAAAAAGTCTTTGTAAATGAAAAGAAAAAATACTCTGTAAACATTGGTTACCCTATTCCCACATAGCCTCAGCACAGCCAGTTTGTGAGTTGAATGTGACAGTCTTCCTGATGAAAATCTCTGTAGATATTTTCTCCACCATTAGAGATTATTTCTGTAGCTTATACAAATGCTTCTAAAGAAAGAATGTATAAAGCTGTTATGTCAGTAGGCCCAGACGTGTAACAGATTTATGCCAGTCATTTCCATTCTGACAGCTAGGTAGAGCAGATTTGAATAGGAGGTTGGAGAAGGAGGGCAGAGACAAAAGAGAGAACCAGAGCTTGAAACACTATTTTGGAAGGACAGAAGTGACTAATTGATTATGAGTAAAGAGCCTTAGACCTCCAAGAAAGAAGGCATTGGTAGGATCAAACACCCAAGAAAAATTTTACCCACAAACAACACAGTTCAACTAAGTTAGACCTAGCTTGAACTTTTTGTTATTTTCTTTTTGATTTAAAAACTATGAAGAATATATTATTGGACAAAATATTTTGTTCAGTTTAAGTATGGTGTGAAAGCCTTTTTTTAAGAGTTCATTTTCTTCACTGTGTTACTTGCCAGCTCACTAATTCACTCAAGTTAACTATAAACACCACATAGAAATTACCATTTTTCTTTAATCACTGTTAGGAAAAAAGCCTCCTTTACCCTAAATTATTTGGTATGTTTTCCCCAAAGATTCTGTCATGAACAATGCACAATTCTAATGTGTTATAGTTCCTGAAACTCACTTTATAAAAGTGGAAAACAACATTCTGGCTACCAGAAATCTCTGTAATGACACTGCCATCTTGAAGGAGCAGAGAACTGTAGAGGAGGCCACCTGTCAGCGGACCTTGGTAAAACAGTACATCTTTCAGAGCAGACTGTAACCATTAGCTCTTTAATACGGAAATGAGCAGTCTCAGCATAGTTTCAAAACTTCTGAAATGTCAACACATAACATTTCACTGCACCTGCATGAACCACAGAAATAACAGATGTGTCTCCAATCTCGCTAAAAACATCATTGACAATTGCCTAAACTCACTTTTTTGCTTTGAAACCATAAACTCTATTTTCCGTTTCCTGTCCTAAGCACATATATCTAGATTTCCCTGGGAAGAGAAACCTTACCTTAGCTATAACTTTTTGAGATACACTGTGGTAATGCTAATTCATGCGCAAGATGGTAAAATTGCCTTTGATTCTGAATTGTGTCCTGTGGCATTCTTAATTAATGTGCAAATGTATTGTATTCCTTTCCAGATATTCTTCTCTACCTAGTCACAACAAAGCCACAGTGAGGTCTTGGATCACTGACTTCCAGGGTCACCTATAGGAGAAGCACATTCCTAGGTTAATGAGCATCTTTGGGGTTTGGAGAAAACATCTATGGAATTAACCAAGTAAAACACCGGATATTTTGCTAGTTAATATGTGGAGTGTTAGAGCATTCAGACCCAGAGCAAAATGTAAACATGACCTTAATTTACTAAGTTGCCCAACTGATGTACCTAAACTTTTCCTCTCCACAGTCACCCTGCAAGAACTCTAGGGATTATCTGGGATAAAAACAAGCAAATAAAGCTAATGATAATATAGAATCTTATTAAGAATTATAGTAAATCAATATGTCAGTTCAGTGGTACATGTATAAAGCTTGAAGTGCCATTTTTCACTTGAACCAGTTTTCCTGCACAGTGTCTGTGAGCTAGTTTAATATGGCTTATTACATCAGAATTTTCCTGGCCAAGCTTCCTGCAGCTGAGGCACACATCCCTCCTGCTGAATACTGATCACCAAGGGATACTTATGTTCTTCCCTTGGTAGATGCCTCTCCTGTCTCTTTCAGCTGATGCCAAAGCCACGATTCACACATTGGGCAGTCCCAACATGTCTAAGAAATTCTCATCTCCTTGCTTTTAGTCACCATCTTTTTCTCTTCCCCTTTCCTTCATTCAGATGTCATGTCCCTTGACCACCTTGTAGAGCAGTCACTTCAAGCTTTTAGCTACCTTCAACTCATCTGTTGACACTTTGCACCATGACACTCCCCCTAATTGCATGATGGTCAGTGGATTTTCTCTTCCCAGTTTTAAAGGTACATGAATTTAGAACAGTGAAAAAGATTATTTTAAAATAAAGCAATTCTGATAATCTGCTGTTTGGATATTTGAATCTTTATTTTTTCCATGTTTATAATTATAAATTTTATTAAAATTTTCCTGATTTTTCATTATTTTGGCAAAATATTCATATACTAATTAAAAGCATGTAAAACCTCATCAATTCTTCTTCAGTACTGTATTGGATTTTGTTATCCTAAGATATGGATAACTTACAGCTTTGGGGAAAGGTTCAAAAGAAAAAGAGAAACAAAATATCTACAGATATATACCACTACCCTATTAAATAGGAAATGTAATAGTATAGCAAAGGAAGTTAAAATAATATGAATTATGAGTAGTGACAGGGCAGAGGTCTTTACAGAACTCAGAGTTATAATTGGCCCACCCACGCCCAAACCAGAGTAACCAATAACTCAGAAAACCCTATTCTCATGTGTCAATCTCCACCAAGATCCAGAGAGAAATGAAATGTGACCTTTAGCTGCAGGACAATGAATGAAGAGGAGAATGCAGCTACCTTAGTTCCAGTATCACAAGGATCTTTGCAGCAGCAAACAGGAAAATATAGCTGGTGCTACATAAATACAGTTGATAAAGACTCCACACCTTAAAATCTGAATTATATAAACTTATAGACATAACATAAGAATTGTCTGCACCTTGAATATCAAGGATGACACAAAGAAGTGATCACAGTGTGGTGAGCCAACTCCTTTGAAATAGAAAAGGGGATTAGAAAACTACCAAATTCCATAATATACGTGGAAGGCTAAGGGTTAAGGCATCTAACACATGCAGTCTAAACTAGATATAGCTCCAGTTTTCAAGATATATTGATTAGTGTGAAAGCCAACTTGATATTGCAGAGGGACCCAAAAATCAATGGTTCAAATAAGACAGAAGTTTGCACTGTAACAGTGCAAGACTGGCAGGTGGGCTCCACTCCGTCAAGCTATGGTTCAGACTAGCAGGGCAGCTCTACCATCCTGTGGGCGTTGTCATCATCTGCATAGTAGAAGTGAGTTTGGACTATCCCCCAGTCCAAAGGTGATACATTTCACTTCTGCTCACATTCCCCTAGAAAAAATTAAAGAGCAAAAGTTGGTGGAAAGCTAGCAGGATTTGACTTAACAGTAGGGCTGCAGGTTTTGTTTTTGGTTTAAGAGAAATGTGTGGTTGGATGAATGGTTGGATGGATGATTGCCAGCTATTAATGGTTTTCTAAATACTACAATGTATATGATCTAGTTGGTGTAATGACTCTTAACTAACCCTTTTTATGTTATAAATTCATTGTCCTGAGTTTAAGGATTACTTATGTTGTTTGCAAAAAAAATTAATGGATCTGACCAGACTCAAATTGCAGAGATTAAAGTGTTGAGAATAAGGAGAGTAGGTAAGCAGCAACATCACTGAATGATGTCTAAATAAGGATATCTCTAGACCTTCCCTTTCCTGTTACCAAGGATTTACATCCATTTTCCCTTATCCTCAATTTTCTTTATTGACGCATCGAAGTTTGCTACATTTCTACATAGTGAGCAATGACAGATAGGTACAACATACATATGTAACACATGATTGAGAAATATGCAGCAAAAACCA
Source organism: Physeter macrocephalus (assembly GCF_002837175.3). Taxonomy (NCBI): domain Eukaryota; kingdom Metazoa; phylum Chordata; class Mammalia; order Artiodactyla; family Physeteridae; genus Physeter; species Physeter macrocephalus. Next base: position 81,493,233 of record NC_041219.1, on the reverse strand, counting down.
GTAATAAAATGTGCTGTGAGGTTGTGAAGAAAAGGAAACCATTATGTACTGTTGGTGGGAGTGTAAATTTGTACAGCTACTGTAGGAAATGATACGGTTTTCCTCAAAAAATTAAAAATTAAACTTAAAAATTAAAATTAGCAATCTCACTTCTGGGTATATGTCCAAAGGAAATCAGGAACTCAGAAATATCTGCACCACCATGTTAACTGCAGCATTATTCATAATAGCCAAGATATGGAAATAACCCAAGGATATATCAATGGACAATTAAAGAAGACGTGGTGTGTATATATATATATATATATATATATATATATATATATATATATATATATGGTGTGGTGTGGTGTGTGTATGTGTATACACACACAATGCAATATTATTCAGCCTTGAGAAAGAAGGAAGTCCTGCCATTTGTGACAACATGGATGAACCTGGATAATATTATGCTAAGTAGGATAAGCCAGACATAGACAAATACTGTATGTGGAATCACTTATATGTGGAATCTACAGAAAAAAAAATTAAACTTATAGAAGTAGAGAGTAGAAAGATAGTTAGTTACCGGAGCTAGAGGAGTGGGGGAAATGGGGAGAATTTGTCAAAGGGTACAAAGTTGTGGTTTGTAGGATGATTAAGTCTGGAGATCTCATACACAGCATGATGACTAGAGTTAATAATACTGTACTGAATACTGGAAATATGCTAAGAGTAGATTTCAGGTGCTTTATAAAAAGAAATGGTAACTATGTGAGGAGATGTGTTAATTAGCATGACTTTAGTAATTATTTCACTTTACAACATGATTTGATATACATATATACATTTGATATATGTATATCAAATCATGTATGTTGTATACCTTATATGTACTTATATTAAAATATATATTTTATTTATTATTTATTTTTAACATCTTTATTGGAGTATAATTGCTCTACAATGGTGTGTTAGTTTCTGCTTTACAACAAAGTTAATCAGTTATACATATACATATGTTCCTATATCTCTTCCCTCTTGCATCTGCCTCCCTCCCACCTTCCCTATCCCACCCCTCTAGGTGGTCACAAACCACCTAGCTGATCTCCCTGTGCCATGCGGCTGCTTCCCACTAGCTATCCACCCTACGTTTGGTAGTGTATATATGTCCATGCCACTCTCTCAATTCGTCCCAGCTTACCGTTCCCCCTCCTTGTGTCCTCAAGTCCATTCTCTACATCTGTGTCTTTATGTCTGCCCTGCCCCGAGGTTCTTCAGAACCATTTTCTTTTTTTTTTAGAATCCATATATATGTGTTAGCATATGGTATTTGTTTTTCTCTTTCTGACTTACTTCACTCTGTATGACAGTCTCTAGGTCCATCCAC
>NC_041219.1:81485429-81491793 GCF_002837175.3 Physeter macrocephalus | reverse complement strand
GTGTTTGATGGCAATCTGTATATCTTCTTTGGAGAAATGTCTATTTAGGTCTTCTGCCCATTTTTGGATTGGGTTGTTTGGTTTTTTTGATACTGAGCTGCATGAGCTGCTTGAAAATTTTGGAGATTGATCCTTTGTCAGTTGCTTCATTTGCAAACATTTTCTTCCATTCTGAGGGTTGTCTTTTCATCTTGTTTATGGTTTCCTTTGCTGTGCAAAAGCTTTTAGGTTTCATTAGGTCCCATTTGTTTATTTTTGGTTTTGTGTCTATTTCTCTAGGAGGCAGGTCAAAACGGATCTTGCTGTGATTTATGTCATAGAGTGTTCTGCCTGTGTTTTCCTCTAAGAGGTTTATAGTGTCTGGCCTTACATTTAGGTCTTTAATCCATTTGGAGTTTATTTATGTGTGTGGTATTAGGGAGTGTTCTAATATCATGCTTTTACATGTAGCTGTCCAGTTTTCCCAACACCACTTATTGGAGAGGCTCTTTCCTCCATTCTATTTTCTTGCCTCCTTTGTCAAAAAGAAGGTGACCATATGTGCATGGGTTTATCTCTTGCCTTTCTATCCTGTTCCATTGACCTATATTTCTGTTTTTGTGCCAGTACCGTAATATCTTGATGATTGTAGCTTTGTAGTATAGTCTGAAGGCCAGGAGCCTGATTCCTCCAGCTCCATTTTTCTTTCTCAAGATTGCTTTGGCTATTCGGGGTCTTTTGTGTTTCCATACAAATTGTGAATTTTTTTGTTCTGATGACTGTAGCTTTGTAGTATAGTCTGAAGGCCGGGAGCCTGATTCCTCCAGCTCCATTTTTCTTTCTCAAGATTGCTTTGGCTATTCGGGGTCCTTTGTGTTTCCATACAAATTGTGAATTTTTTTGTTCTAGTTCTGTGAAAAATGCCATTGGTAGTTTGATAGGGATTGCATTGAATCTGTAGATTGCTTTGGGTAGTAAAGTCATTTTCACAATGTTGATTCTTGCAATACAAGAACATGGTATATCTCTCCATCTGTTTGTATCATCTTTAATTTCTTTCATCAGTGTCTTATAGTTTTCTGCATACAGGTCTTTTGTCTCCTTACATAGGTTTATTACTAGGTATTTTATTCTTTTTGTTGCAATGGTAAATGGGAATCTTTCCTTAATTTCTCCTTCAGATTTTTCATCATTAGGGTATAGGAATGTAAGAGATTTCTGTGCATTAATTTTGTATCCTGCTAGTTTACCAAATTCATTGATTAGCTCTAGTAGTTTTCTGGTAGCATCTTAGGATTCTCTAGGTATAGTATCATGTCGTCTGCAAACAGTGACAGTTTTACTTCTGTTTTCTGATTTGGATTCCTTTTATTCCCTTATCGTCTGTGATTGCTGTGGCTAAAACTTCCAAAACTATGTTGAATAAGAGTGGTGAGAGAGGGCAACCTTGTCGTATTCCTGATCTTAGTGGAAATAGTTTCAGTTTTTCACATTTGAGAATGATGTTGGCTGTGGTTTTGTCATATATGGCCTTTATTACGTTGAGGTAAGTTTCCTCTGTGCCTACTTTCTGGAGGGTTTTATCATAAACGGCTGTTGAATTTTGTCAAAAGATTTTTCTGCATCTATTGAGATGATCATATGGTTTCTCTCCTTCAATTGATTATTATGGTCTATCACATTGATTGATTTGCATGTATTGAAGAATCCTTGCATTTTTGGGATAAACCCCACTTGATCATGGTGTATGTTCCTTTTAATGTGCTATTGGATTCTCTTTGCTAGTATTTTGTTGAGGATTTTAGCATCTATGTTCATCAGTGATTTTGACCTGTGGTTTTCTTTCCTTGTGACTTCTTTGTCTGGTTTTGGTATCAGGGTGATGGTGGCATCGTAGAATGAGTTTGGGAGTCTTCCTCCCTCTGCTATATTTTAGAAGAGGTTGAGAAGGATAGGTGTTCGCTCTTCTCTAAATGTTTGATAGAATTTTTTCATGATCCTTTGTATTTCTACAGTATCAGTTGTTCCTTCTCCTTTTTCATTTCTAATTCTGTTGAATGAGTCTTCTCTGTTTTTTTCTTGATGAGTCTGGCTAATGGTTTATCAATTTTGTTTATCTTCTCAAAGAACCAGCTTTTAGTTTTATTGAACTTTGCTATTGTTTCCTTCATTTCTTTTTCATTTATTTCTGATGGAATCTTTATGATTTCTTTCCTTTGCTAATTTTAGGGGTTTTTCATGTTTGTTTTTGTTTGTCTTTCTCTAATTGCTTTACGTGTAAGTTTAGGTTGTTTATTTGAGATTTTTCTTCTTTCTTGAGGTAGGATTGTATTGCTATAAATTGCCCTCTTAGAACTGCTTTTGCTGCATCGCATAGGTTCTTGGCTGTTGTGTTTTCATTGTCATTTATTTTTAGGTATTTTTTGATTTCCTCAGTGATCTCTTGGTTATTTAGTAGTGTACTGTTTAGCCTCCATGTCTTTGTATTTCTTACAGATTTTTTCCTGTAATTGAGTTCTAGTCTCATAGCATTGTGGTCAGAAAAGATACCTGATATGATTTCAATTTTCTTAAATTTACCAAGGCTTGATTTGTGACCCAAGATATGATCTATCCTGCAGAATGTTCCAAGGCCACTTGAGAAGAAAGTGTATTCTGTAGTTTTTGGATGAAATGTCCTATAACGTCCATCTTGTTTAATGTATCATTTAAAGCTTGTGCTTCCTTATTAATTTGCATTTTGGAGGATCTGTCCATTGGTGAAAGTGGGGTGTTAAAGTCCCCTACTATGATTGTGTTACTGTCAATTTCCCCTTTTATGGCTGTTAGCATTTGCCTTATGTATTGAAGTGTTCCTATGTTGAGTTCATAAATATTTACAATTGTTATATATTCCTCTTGGATTGATCCCTTGATCATTATGTAGTGTCTCTTGTAGACAGCATATGTATGGGTCTTGTTTTTGTATCCATTCAGCCTGTCTGTGTCTTTTGGTTGGAGCATTTAATCCATTTACATTTAAGGTAGTTAAAAATTTGTATGTTCCTATTACCATTTTCTCAATTGTTTTGGGTTTGTTATTGTAGGTCTTTTCCTTCTCTTGTGTTTCCTGCCTAGGAAAGGTCCTTTAGCATTTGTTGTAAAGCTGGTTTGGTGATGCTAAATTCTCTTAGCTTTTGCTTGTCTGTAAAGGTTTAAATTTCTCCATCAAATCTGAATGAGATCCTTGCTGAGTACAGTAATCTTGGTTGTAGGATTTTCCCTTTCATCACTTTAAATAAGTCATGCCACTCCCTTCTGGCTTGCAGAGTTTCTGCTGAAAGATCAGCTGTTAACCTTATGGGGATTCCCTTTATGTTATTTGTTGCTTTTCCTTTGCTCCTTTTAATATATTTTGTTTGTATTTAATTTTTGATAGTTTGAATAATATGTATCTTGGTGTGTTTCTCCTTAGATTTATCCTATATGGGACTCTCGGCTCTTGCTGGACTTGATTAATTATTTCCTTTCCCATGTTAGCGAAGTTTTCAGCTATAATCTCTTCAAATATTTTCTCAATCCCTTTATTTTTCTCTTCTTCTTCTGGGACCCCTATAATTCGAATGTTGGTGCATTTATTGTTGTCCCAGAAGTCTCTGAGATTGTTCTCAATTTTTTTCATTCTTTTTTCTTTATTCTACTCTGTGGTAGTAATTTCCACTACTTTATATTCCAGGTCACTTATCTGTTCTTCTGCCTCAGTTTTTCTGCTACTGATTCCTTCTAGCCTATTTTCTCTTCATTTGTTTGGTCTGCTGGGTTTTTGCATTGCTCCTTCATCTGCTGTGTGTTTCGCTGTCTTCTCATTTTTCTTAACTGTGTTTGGGTTTCCTTTTTGCAGGATGCAGGTTCGTAGTTCCCATTGTTTTTGGTGTCTGTTCCCAGTGGCTAAGGTTGGTTCAGTGAGTTGTGTAGGCTTCCTGGTGGAGGCGACTTGTGCCTGTGTTCTGGTGGATGAAGCTGGATCTTGTCTTTCTGGTGGGCAGGTCCATGTCTGGTGGTATGTTTTGGGGTGTCTGTGACCTTATATAATTTTAGGCAGCCTTTCTGCTCTTGTATAAGGTTGTGTTCCTTTGTTGCTAGTCATTTGACATAGGGTGTCCAGCACTGTAGCTTCCCGGTCATTGAGTGGTGCTGGGTCTTAGAGTTGAGATGCTAATCTCTGGGAGACTTTTCACTGTTTGATATTATGTGGAGCTGGGAGGTCTCTGGTGGACCAGTGTTCTGCACTTGGCTCTCTCACCTCTGAGGCACAGGCCTGACCCCCGGCTGGAGCACCAAGATCCTTTCAGCCACATGGCTCAGAAGAAAAGGGAGTAAAAAAGAAAGAAAGAAAAAAAAATAAAAGAAAGTTATTAAATTAAAAAATTTAAAAAATTGTTAAAATTAAAAAAATTAAAATTGATTAAAAAATGAATGAATGAAGAGAGCAACCAAACCAAAAAACAAATCCACCAATGGTAACAAGTGCTAAAAACTATCCTTAAAAAAAAAAAAGGGACAGACAGAACCCTAGGAAAAATGGTAAAAGGAAAGCTATCCAGAAAAACTCACACAAAGAAGCATACACATACTCACAAAAAGGGGAAAAGGAAAAAAATATATATATATATCTATATATAAAAAAAGGAAAAGAGCAACCAAATCAATAAACAAATCTACCAATGATAATAAAGTCTAAATACTAAACTAAACTAAGATAAACATAAAACCAGAAACAAATTAGATGCAGATAGCAAACCCCAAGACTACATTTGCTCCCAAAGTCCACCGCCTCAGTTTTGGGATGATTCATTGTCTATTCAAGTATTCCAGAAATGCAGGGTACATCAAATTGATTGTGGAGATTTAATCCACTGCTCCTGAGGCTGATGGGAGAGATTTCCCTTTCTCTTCTTTGTTTGCACAGCTCCTGGGGTTCAGAATTGAATTTGGCCCCGCCTCTGCATGTAGGTCACCTGAGGCCATCTGTTCCCACCCAGAGGGGACAGGGTTAAAGGAACAGCTGATTAGGGGGCTCTGGCTCACTCAGGCTGGGGGTAAGGAGGGGTACGGAATGTGGGGCGAGCCTGTGGTGGCAGAGGCCAGTGTGACGTTGCAGCAGCCTGAAGTGCGCCATGTGTTCTCCTGGGGAAGATGTCCCTGGATCACGGGACCCTGGCAGTGGCAGGCTGCACAGCCTCCCAGGAGGGGAGGTGTGGATAGTGACCTGTGCTCACACACAGGCTTCTTGGTGGCTGCAGTAGCAGCTTTAGCTTTTCATGCCCGTCTCTGGTGTCTGTGCTGATAACCGCGGCTCACGCCAGCCTCTCGAGTTTGTTTAGGTGGTGCTCTGAATCCCCTCTCCTCGTGCACCCCGAAACAAGGTCTCTTGCTTCTTAGGCAGATCTAGACTTTTTTCCAGACTCCCTCCCTCCCAGCTCGCTGTGGCACAGTAGCCCCATTCGGGCTGTGTTCACACAGCCAACCCCAGTCCTCTTCCTGGGATCTGACCTCCGAAGCCTGAACCTCAACTCTCAGCCCCCACCCGCCCCAGTGGGTGAGTAGACAAGCCTTTCAGGCTGGTGAGTGCTGGTCGGCACCGATCCTCTGTGGGAATCTCTCCGCTTTGCCCTCCGCACCCCTGTGGCTGTGCTCTCCTCCGCGGCTCCGAAGCTTCCCCCTCCGCCGCCTGCAGTCTCTGCCTGTGAAGGGGCTTCTAGTGTGTGGAAACTTTTCCTCCTTCACAGCTCCCTCCCACTGGTGCAGGTCCCATCCCTATTCTTTTGTCTCTGTTCTTTCTTTTTTCTTTTGCCCTACCCAGGTGCGAGGGGAGTTTCTTGCCTTTTGGGAGGTCTGAGGTCTTCTGCCAGCATTCAGTAGGTGTTCTGTAGGAGTTGTTCCACGTGTAGATGTATTTCTGATGTGTCTGTGGGGAGGAAGGTGATTTCCATGTATTACTCCTCTGCCATCTTGAAGGTCTCCCAAAAAGTATATTTTAAAATTTGCTGTATACTGGCCTGGGGACCAACTGACTCCTCATATTATTGGAAAGAAGAAGGTTTTTCAAGGCCCTCCAACCATTTTTTCCATAAAACTCCTCTCTTCCCTCAAAGCAAAGCAGTTCAAGTGGTTATGAAGATGCATGTTTAGGGTTGTACATGTTCTTAAAGGCCAGTCTCTTAACTGCTTTTGCGTCTGACTCATTCACTTTCACTCTTTCCCTACTAAAATGATAATGGAAATGTGGGAGCAGGGTTTGTGACAACTCTTTGAGGATTTCTTGATCTGAGAAGTGGAGGGAGCATACCATTATGGCAGTCTATCAAGGAGAGTTGAAAGGGTATATTTAACCTTTTTTTTTTTT
>NC_041219.1:81473105-81485000 GCF_002837175.3 Physeter macrocephalus | reverse complement strand
CAACCAAACCAAAAAACAAATCCACCAATGGTAACAAGTGCTAAAAACTATCCTTAAAAAAAAAAAAGGGACAGACAGAACCCTAGGAAAAATGGTAAAAGGAAAGCTATCCAGAAAAACTCACACAAAGAAGCATACACATACTCACAAAAAGGGGAAAAGGAAAAAAATATATATATATATCTATATATAAAAAAAGGAAAAGAGCAACCAAATCAATAAACAAATCTACCAATGATAATAAAGTCTAAATACTAAACTAAACTAAGATAAACATAAAACCAGAAACAAATTAGATGCAGATAGCAAACCCCAAGACTACATTTGCTCCCAAAGTCCACCGCCTCAGTTTTGGGATGATTCATTGTCTATTCAAGTATTCCAGAAATGCAGGGTACATCAAATTGATTGTGGAGATTTAATCCACTGCTCCTGAGGCTGATGGGAGAGATTTCCCTTTCTCTTCTTTGTTTGCACAGCTCCTGGGGTTCAGAATTGAATTTGGCCCCGCCTCTGCATGTAGGTCACCTGAGGCCATCTGTTCCCACCCAGAGGGGACAGGGTTAAAGGAACAGCTGATTAGGGGGCTCTGGCTCACTCAGGCTGGGGGTAAGGAGGGGTACGGAATGTGGGGCGAGCCTGTGGTGGCAGAGGCCAGTGTGACGTTGCAGCAGCCTGAAGTGCGCCATGTGTTCTCCTGGGGAAGATGTCCCTGGATCACGGGACCCTGGCAGTGGCAGGCTGCACAGCCTCCCAGGAGGGGAGGTGTGGATAGTGACCTGTGCTCGCACACAGGCTTCTTGGTGGCTGCAGTAGCAGCTTTAGCTTTTCATGCCCGTCTCTGGTGTCTGTGCTGATAACCGCGGCTCACGCCAGCCTCTCGAGTTTGTTTAGGTGGTGCTCTGAATCCCCTCTCCTCGTGCACCCCGAAACCTCTTGCTAAGATTCTTAGGCAGATCTAGACTTTTTTCCAGACTCCCTCCCTCCCAGCTTGCTGTGGCACAGTAGCCCCATTCGGGCTGTGTTCACACAGCCAACCCCAGTCCTCTTCCTGGGATCTGACCTCCGAAGCCTGAACCTCAACTCTCAGCCCCCACCCGCCCCAGTGGGTGAGTAGACAAGCCTTTCAGGCTGGTGAGTGCTGGTCGGCACCGATCCTCTGTGGGAATCTCTCCGCTTTGCCCTCCGCACCCCTGTGGCTGTGCTCTCCTCCGCGGCTCCGAAGCTTCCCCCTCCGCCGCCTGCAGTCTCTGCCTGTGAAGGGGCTTCTAGTGTGTGGAAACTTTTCCTCCTTCACAGCTCCCTCCCACTGGTGCAGGTCCCATCCCTATTCTTTTGTCTCTGTTCTTTCTTTTTTCTTTTGCCCTACCCAGGTGCGAGGGGAGTTTCTTGCCTTTTGGGAGGTCTGAGGTCTTCTGCCAGCATTCAGTAGGTGTTCTGTAGGAGTTGTTCCACGTGTAGATGTATTTCTGATGTGTCTGTGGGGAGGAAGGTGATTTCCATGTATTACTCCTCTGCCATCTTGAAGGTCTCCCAAAAAGTATATTTTAAAATTTGCTGTATACTGGCCTGGGGACCAACTGACTCCTCATATTATTGGAAAGAAGAAGGTTTTTCAAGGCCCTCCAACCATTTTTTCCATAAAACTCCTCTCTTCCCTCAAAGCAAAGCAGTTCAAGTGGTTATGAAGATGCATGTTTAGGGTTGTACATGTTCTTAAAGGCCAGTCTCTTAACTGCTTTTGCGTCTGACTCATTCACTTTCACTCTTTCCCTACTAAAATGATAATGGAAATGTGGGAGCAGGGTTTGTGACAACTCTTTGAGGATTTCTTGATCTGAGAAGTGGAGGGAGCATACCATTATGGCAGTCTATCAAGGAGAGTTGAAAGGGTATATTTAACCTTTTTTTTTTTGTTTTAGCGGTACGTGGGCCTCTCACTGTTGTGGCCTCTCCGTTGCGGAGCACAGGCTCCGGACGCGCAGGCTCAGCGGCCATGGCTCACGGGCCCAGCCGCTCTGCGGCATGTGGGATCTTCCCGGACCAGGGCACAAACCCGTGTCCCCTGCATCGGCAGGCGGACTCTCAACCACTGCGCCACCAGGGAAGCCCATCCTGACTTTTTTGAACTAGATCATTTGGCAGTCACAGAGTCCAAGTACCACTCTTTTAGTTTCCCATTATGTTGATCTCAACAACATCCAAATAAAGAGAATGGCATATTCCCAAAAACAGAAGGTGTCTACAATTCTGCTGAACTGTGAGCAGTGGCAGCATCTGCAGAAAGTTGCATAGAAACAGGTTTACACCAAGCTTCTATCAGTAATCCTTAGGGTATTAAGCTCATTTCACTGACAAGAAATGGCTTCATCCCTATAAAAATGTCTTCCAGCACGGTTTTTATTTGCACACCAGTATTTCTTATATGAAGCAGAAGAACACATTAAGGAAAATGAAGGAGGTAGTCTTACATTCCTGATTAGACATAGAGGTTTTGCAGGCAGACCAGTAGATATGCACCCATTGCTTGCTAGCTTTGAATCAGGCCAAATTATTTAAACAACCTAGGGCTCAGTTTCCTAATCTGTAAAAGGGCTATCATGTTTATTTCATGGCACAGTCTGAGGATGAAGTGCAAGAATATGTGAAAAGCACTTAGGACAGAGCTTGGCACATGGTAAGCCGTCACTAACCATATCACACTTACCTACTATTGTTTATTCTTCAATGGACTTTGGGTTTAAGAATAATATTGACCATTTTTACAAATTATGGCAGAATCCTGCTGTTGTCTCCATCCAGATCTGCAATCCAGTGTCTTTCATTAGTATTTAAATTGATGGTAAATATGTACATTTCCATAGCACTTCAAGATAATGTTTTCCTATATGTTTCAGTGGTGACTGATGGTCAAAACATCTGAGACTCACTATGCTTGGGAAAGTGGTAATGAAGCTTATAGAGCTTATTGAAAGTGCCATTTAACAAAATGTATTAGCCCATTCCAAATGTCACTTCCAACTCTATTGTATTTCAAGTTAAACGCCATGCAAAAACAGATCTAAAGGTCTCTATTACTTGTTTATTTTCAAGGGCATGGGGAAAATGTCACCAGTTTGCAAACATGAGGGTCTCTATAGTGTCTGACAAAATGGTGGAAAGCAAGCTATGCACAAAATAGTTGCTGGTAATGATTCCTCACTAATAAGGAAATAATCAATGTTTTCTGATTTCCAAATCTTCTTTCAGAATAGAATCTGCTCATTTCATTATTTCATTGACATCTTTTTTTGGTATCCATTAATGTAATATTTCCTTCCACACTCAGTGGGGGAGATTTCTCTCTCGTGAAATGTCACCCTCCATAAATAAGAGTAGTGCAAGCCTTTTATCACTCTAATAGTTGAACGATGGCAAAGCTGAGTAATTGAAACAGAAAGAGAAGTCACCTTGACAGGTCTGTAACTGGGAAGCAGCTTAAGGCACCAGAGCTTTTACTGTGAATGAGTTGAGTGAGTTTATATATATCCACCAAACAAAATATATTTAAATAATATTCCAGCTTTGAGACAAATCAAGAAAATTCTTCTTGGAATTTTTACTTCTCTGTTCAGTTATAAGAAAATATACACACTTTGGAAAATGAAATTATAGGTTCTCTAGGCATTATGAAAATTACTGATGTCACTTTGGGGTCTTTTACAAAAGAATGTCATTAAAATAAAAAATAAATGAAGTGCTTGCTATTGACCCTTCATATAAATTCTAGGACTCTTTAAAGGTTTGGGTTTTGTTATTGTTTAATATCTCACAGTAGGTGTTAGAAAATCAGTTACATTTGTCAATCTGGAGTTGTATTAGCCAAAGTAAATATTAGGAAAAAATAGACTACAAGGAATTTAGAAAAATAAGTGTGCTACTTTAATATACAACTCACTGGGTAGGATCTTTTTTCCCCCTGAATTAAACACATAATTGCACCAAATTTCCATTTGGCACCCCTAAAGTAAACCTCTTTTGAACATTGTCATTATTATTTTCAACACAATCCAGGAAATGGCAGCACTTCACTTTATATAATAAAAGTTAGAAGACTGCTTTGAGTCACAAATATGTAGAATCTGTTATACTTTTAGTTTGGACAAAGACTCCACTTTAATGATCTGAACAGAAATTAAACTGCCAGCTCAATATTATTGACATTTAAATTTTATGTAGGAAATACTGTATGACCCAAAACGAAAATTAGAGCTTTTCTTAAAAAAAAAAATAAAATTAAAACCCTTAGCCTTAATGTTTATCTCCTGTCAACAGATTTTCCAAATTTAATAAAATGTAATGTGTTCCTGCTTTGATGCATTGACATTTCCCATCACACTTTCAATGCATATTGATCATTGCTTAAAGTTAAATTAAACTTGAGCAGGCCTCTAAGTCTAAGTTCTAGAGCTGCTCAGTTGCCGCATGACATTTTTCTGGAAGTGATAGAAATATAGGGAAAGATGCCAAATTAATCAGGAATATGCCTTGTAGTGCCCCACTAGGCAAGCTAAGTTCTTCCTGAAATAGTTACAGAATAACTTGTTTTCATGGAAGCAACTAGAGACCCTTTTAGTTAATTCAGACCCTGTCACAATTGGGAATGTGTGAAATCCTGCAAACTGACTCTACACGAAAACAAAACAAGCTTTGTCCCAGCTGTTCCAGGTGTCCTGGAAGTGACTGCTCACGTCCCATTGGACTTTCCAGGACCACCTGTCTTTCAACCAGGAATCCCTGTCCAACATAATTCTTCCCCAATAGTGTTTATTGACTATGTATTGTTTATGCCTTACAGTGTATAAGCACACACACACACACACACACGTGCTATTGTTATTTTCCTTTATGGAATGCACAATGAAAATGAATACCATGAGACTCTTGGTAGAGCCAAGAAAATCCAGAACCATCTGCTGAAACATTGACGTGAAGTTTTCAGGTTTGTTTTTCTATATATTTTCTTGGTTTCTGAACTTTGAATGTTTATTTATGAGTATATATCAGTGGTGATTTTTGTTATCAAAACTGAAAATAATGCTTCATAGGATGACATATACAAGTATGAAGAAAATAGAAGAGGATTTTTAAAACTCAGAATTTCTTTTATAAAATGTGGTATATTGTTTCTTGGGCCTTTATTATGTTCCATGAGGAGGCTGCCCATCTGTGTGGGATATTGGCAGGACTGGTCTCAGACCAAAATGGAGTCACCACTTTCCATCCCAGAGATCAGAGTAAAAGGGTAAAATATTGAATGGGTCTGATTCTAACTATAGGCTTGGTCCTGGAAATTCCATTAACATATCTTAATGTATTTTGCTGAAAGCAAATTCTTAAAGGGCCAAGCCTGACAATTGTCTTCATATTTAAATGACCTTTTAAAACTATTACAATAAATCTATAAAATAGCTTTATGCTGCTGTAATATGATGGAGCCGATGGTTATCCTGACATTTTTTTCTTAGGCATTATCCTTTTTGCTTCCATAAGCAATGCCCTAAATTTTCGGTACAACTACCCTTTTATAGAAAATGGTATTTAACATAAAAATCAGCCTTCAGCATTGTTTGACCTGAATATTACCAAATTATAAATCCCTTCATTCTCAGGCAAGCAGTGCTCAATGTTTTTGATATTCTACACAATCATTGCATTGCCTTTGTCAGGCTGATTTATACAATGAAAGCAAAAGATACAATAAAGCTATTCTTACCTTAACCTATATGTATAATTAAGTTAATTCTGTATTTCACTTGGCATATGTAAATAAGTCACTGATGGCTATTTAACCATCTCCCTTTACATGACATCCTTTTTTTGGATTCCTGATTCCTGATGAAGTAGCCCCAGTGTTTCTTCCAATTACTTTGTCTCTACATGACAAATACAGTTGACCCTTGAACAACATGGGTTTGAACTGCACAGGTCCACTTGAACCAATTTTTAAAAATAGTAAAAACTACAGTACTACATGATCCATAGTTAGTTGAATCTGCAGATGTGGAACCATGGATACAGAGGAACCAAACTATGTATAAGGAGGGCCAGCTATATGTTATAGGTGGATTTTCCACTGCACAGAGTGTTGGCGCCCCTAACCCCTGCATTGTTCAAGGGTCAACTCTACAGTAATTATAAGTCCACTGTTGGATTCATTTAAAATCCCAGGTTAATATTTAAGCCTATGGTGGTATGTATCTTTCCCAGAGACTAGACTGACAAATTGAAAAATTTGGTTTCCTTGACTTATCAAGACTCAATTATGTAGTGAGTCACTAGAAACAATTGTTCTTTCAATCTGTTCAACAGGGAAGAAAATTGAGTGAATTTTGTCTCCTGGCATAGTTGCTTCTAGCCTATCCCTACCAAGCTTTGAAAAAGTGGAAATGTGGTAAATGCTTATATAATCTGATCAAAGCATAGAGTCATGAAACATAAGCTACTTTTCACATTCCGTATCCAAGCTTAAATTTATCATACTGAATACACAATTCCCAGATTTCTACTTTTTTCAGCTTCCTCAAAATGATTCTTAAAAAGGAAACAAAACTTACTATCCAATTTTCTGGGACCCTGGAAGAAGCCCAGTGTAAGTCAAAGAAGATAGTATTCTTAGACCTTGGCATTTGTTATAAAATGTTACTTGAATGCTTGGTTTTCAAATCTAGATTTTTTCCTGTCACCCATGTCTCAACTGAGATGATTGTTTTTATAAGAACTTTCCATTGGCATCAGTGACAGAAGGAGGGCCAAGGGCTTTAATTAAAAACTCAGAAACAGCAAAAGTCAGATGAGATCTTGTGTTACATTTTACAGTAGGCTTTCTTTACCAGTTGTGCCACTGCAAAGAACTTGCCTACCAAAATAGCAAGTTACCAAAAAAGAAATATTTCCTGATAGAATTATTGATAGAAATCATGATTCATACTATATAACTAGGTGATGATAATGTGCAACAAATCTTATCTACAAATATTAGAGAGTCAAGTCTCAGTAGAAAAAAAAAACAATTCTATTTCAAAACAGTCTGAATGATTTGAACCTGGGTATATATTTGTTCACACTGGCAATTGTCACTCTGATAAAAAATAAAATAAATAAATAAATAAAAGAAAGTTTCTATTATCTGAATGTCCTATTTTACCCTTTATCCTAGTAGGATAAAAGTATTTTTAAATTAAATGTATTAGTTGGGAAACTACTCAGTAATAATTATGATGGTGATAAAAACCTGCTAGAACCTTCTTGACATTATTTCACAAAATTCTCACAGCTGCAGAGCTAGATTCTGTTGCCCTTATTTTACACATGAGAAAATTAGGACTTAGAGACCATAAATAAGTTGTGCCAAGCTGTGGAAATGGAACTGGGACCCAGGTCTTCCTGACTGCAGACACCAAGCTCTGAGCCACTAAGCCAAACAACCTCTGTCCTTTTAATGGAAGTAGTCTACCATTGAAAGAGATTATAGCTACAGGACATTCAGCATTCTCTCTTCCAGAAGAATAAAGAGTTCTGAATTTCACTAACTAGAATTTCAATATCGGAAGAGAAAATTAGAGTAGATAACCCCTCTGGCTGGGAGGCTAGTAAATATTTATCTCAATTGACAATCTTGGGGCTTGTGTTTAAGACGGTGAGAACTATGTCACTACCTATGGTATGAAAGACCAGTCATGACTATTTCTAGTAAGCTGTTTGCAGTAAGATCTTTTAGAATTTAAATACACTATTATATAGCATTTGCTACTAATAGCACTATGTTTCCCTCCATATGTTCTTCCTGTAGTTGTCTAATGAGTTTCCACATATAAAAAATGACAAGGGAATCTGTCTGAGGGATAATTCCAGCAACTATGGCATATGGAGACATTGTTTTCAAGTCCCTTTGCCATGATTTCTAAGCACAGCAGCAAGATTACCTGGTGGTAGAGGCTAGAACAATTGTCATCCCCTGCTTGTAAGTTCCACTGTGTTCTCTGCTGAAAATCTCAGGCTATCCTGTCAAACTTTGTGCTAACGGTGATTATGGGAAACAAGGCAAAATTTCTGTCAGAATTTGAGTACACACTTTCTCTTGTCCATCCCACGGTGATATCCTTCTGCCAAAAGATCAATTCCATGGCTCTATGAAAGGAATCATTAGGACTTCTGCATTTGGTGCGTTTAGTTTTACATCATTTATGTAGCCCTCCTGTGTTTCTGAGCAGTTTATGATCCTCCAAATACTGATGAAGATTTGCCAGACTGACAGGTTTTATTTCAGTAAAGCTATTTCCCAATCTAAAGCTCTGCTTTTCCCCAGCTCAAATGGAGAAGACACTAACACCTTTGAGACAACATGGTAGAGAGCTGTAATGTAGTGAGAAGTGACTCTCCACCCCCTTTATCCTTCCACTTCCTTAAAGCAGTGGTCCCCAACCTTTCTGGCACCAGGGACCAGTTTCACAGAAGACAATTTTTCTATGGTGGGGGGGGATGGTTCAGGCGGTAACGCTAGTGACGGGGAGCGATGGGGAGCGGCAGATGAAGCTTCGCCTGCTAGTCCACCACTCACCTCCTTCTGTGCAGCCCAGTTCCTAACAGGCTGCGGACCGGTATTGGTCCGCAGCCTGGGGGTTGGGGACCCCTGCCTTAAAGACAGTGGTTGTGCAACTCATTTCTCCCACATTCCAGTTATACAGATATATATTTACTCCTCTACTTACTCACAAATAATGAACGCATTCCTGGATTGAGCAGCTCAGCACTGCTTTCTATCACACTTCTGTGTGTCCAGTCCTGCGTACTAGTACAGACATTTACTTTACTGATTATATGCCACTCCCCAGTTTTGTCTTTTGACATTAACAGAATTGACAGTCTTCACTCACACCTATATTGTGATTCAACTGTTCAAGCAAGTGGGTATTCCAGTTTTTCTTTCCCTCACTCTCTCTTTCTTCTCTTTTATTTCATCATTTACACAAACAGGAATGTAAGTGTCTGCTACTTGCTAGACACTGTTTTAGGATCTGGGGAAATACTGCTTAAGATAAACAAGATCCTAACTTCCTGGGTTTACATTTAAGGCAAATGGGGACACCTAAATAATGCTGCTAATAACATTGCAGTGTATGTAACTTTTCAAATTAGTGTCTTGGGTTTTTGTGGGGTTTTTTTGTATGTATATCCAGGAGTGGAATTGCTGTCATATGGTAGTCCTATTTTTACTTTTTTTGAGAAACCTCTATACTGTTTTCCACAGTGGCTGCACCATTTTACATTCCTGCCACAGTGTACAAGTGTTGCCTTTTCTCCACATCCTTGCCTACATTTGCTATTTGTGTTCTTTTTGATGATATCCATTCTGACAGGTGTGAGGTAATATCTTATTATGCTTTTGATTGGCATTTCCCTCATGATTAGTGAGGTTAACCATCTTTCATTTGCCTGTTTGCAATCTTCATTTCCTCTTTGGAAAAATATCTATTCAGTTCTTCTGCCCATTTTTTAAGTGGGTTGTTTTTTTGATGTTGAGTTGTATTTACTATTTATATATGTTGGATATGAATCCCTTATTAGTCATACCATTCACAAATATTTTCACCCATTCAGTTTTGTTGATAGTTTCCTTTGCTGTGCAAAAGCTTTTAAGTTTAATTAGGTCCCATTTGTTTATTTTTGCTTTTATTTCCTTTAGCAGAAGGATTAAAAAATATTGCTATGATTTATGTCAAAGAGTGTCCTGCCTATATTTTCCTCAAGTAGTCTTATAGTATCCAATCTTACATTTAGGTCTTAATCCATTTTGAGTTTTTGTATATGGTGTTAGAAAATGTTCTACTTACGTTCTTCTGCATATAGTTGTCTAGTTGTCCCAGCACCCCTTATTGAAGAGACTGTCTTTTCTCCATCATATATTCTTGTCTCCTTTGGCATAGATTAATTGACCATAAATGTGTGGATTTATTTCTGGCCTTTCTATCCTGCTCCATTGATCTATGTGTCTGTTTTTGTGCCAGTACTATACTGTTTTGATTACTGTAGGTTTGTAGCAGTTTAAGAACTTTCTTGTTTCTTAATGAGGTGTTAATTGCACTGAACTTCCTTCTTAGAACTGCTTTTGCTACATCCTACATATTTTGGTATGTTGTATTTCCATTTCTGTTTGTCTCAACATTTCTTTTTAAATTTCTATTTTGAGTTTTTCTTTGATCTATTGTTTGTTCACTAGCATGTTGTTTAATCCCCACATATATGTGAAATTCCAGTTTTCTTCTTATAATTAATTTCTTGGTTCAGACCACCATGGTTGGAAATGGGGTTTAATATGCTTTAAATCTTTTAAAATTTATTAACAAATTTTGTGGCCTAATATATGATCTATCCCAGAGAATGTTTCATGTATACTTGAGAAGAATGTGTATTCTGCTGCTTGGATGGAATGTACTGTAAATGTCTGTTAAGTCTTTCTGGTCTAACATGTAGGTTAAGTCCAATTTTTCCTTATTGATTTTCCATCTGGATGAGCTATCTATTGATGAAAATGGGGTATTAAGTCCCCTACTGTTACTGTATTGCTGTTTATTTCTCACTTTTGGTATTTAAATATTTGCTTTATATATTTAGGTGCTCCAATTTTGGGTGCTAAATATTTACAAATATTATATTCTCTTATTGCATTGACCCCTTGATTATTATTATTTTTCTTCATAGTTGATGATGTTTTATTTTATTTAATTTTTTTAAACAACTTTATTGCAGTATAATTGCTTTATGATTGTGTGTTAGTTTCTGCTTTATAACAAAGTGAATCAGATATACATATACATATATTCCCATATCTCTTCCCTCTTGCATATCCCTCCATCCCACCCCTCTAGGTGGTCACAAACCACCGAGCTGATCTCCTTGTGCTATGTGGCTGCTTCCCACTAGCTATCTATTTTACGTTTGGTAGTGTATATATGTCCATGCCACTCTCTCACTTTGTCACAGCTTACCCTTCCCCCTCCCCATATCCTCAAGCCCATTCTCTAGTATGTCTGTGTCTTTATTCCCGTCTTACCCCTAGGTTCTTCATGACCTTTTTTTTTTTTCTTAGATACCATATATATGTGTTAGCATACGGTATTTCTTTTTCTCTTTTGGAATTACATCACTCTGTATGACAAACTCTAGGTCCATCCACCTCACTACAAATATCTCAATTTCATTTCTTTTTATGGCTGAGTAATATTCCATTGTATATATGTGCCACATCTTCTCTATCCATTCATCCAATGATGGACACTTAGGTTGATTCCATGTCCTGGCTGTTGTACACAGAGCTGCAATGAACATTTTGGTACATGACTCTTTTTGAATTATGGTTTTCTCAGGATATATGCCCAGTAGTGGGATTGCTGGGTCACATGGTAGTTCTCTTTGTAGTTTTTTAAGGAATCACCATATTGTTCTCCATAGTGGCTGTATCAATTTAAATTCCCACCAACAGTGCAAGAGGGTTCCCTTTTCTCCATACCCTCTCCAGCATTTATTGTTTGTAGATTTTTTGATGATGGCCCTTCTGACCAGTGTGAGATGATATCTCATTGTAGTTTTGATTTGCATTTCTCTAATGATTAATGATGTTGAGCATTCTTTCATGTGTTTGTTGTCAATCTGTATATCTTCTTTGGAGATTTGTCTTTTTAGGTCTTCTGCTCATTTTTGGATTGGGTTGTTTTTTTTTTTTGTTATTGAGCTGCAAAAGTTGCTTAAAAATTTTGGAGATTACTCCTTTGTCAGTTGCTTCATTTGCAACAATTTTCTCCCATTCTGAGGGTTGTCTTTTGGTCTTGTTTATGGTTTCCTTTGCTGTGCAAAAGC
>NC_041219.1:81469806-81472346 GCF_002837175.3 Physeter macrocephalus | reverse complement strand
ATTAGTGTGTAAGAATGCCAGAGATTTCTGTGCATTAATTTTGTATCCTGCTACTTTACCAAATTCATTGATTAGCTCTAGGAGTTTTCTGGGAGCATCCTTAGGATTCTTTATGTATAGTATCATGTCATCTGCAAACAGTGACAGCTTTACTTCTTCTTCTCTGATTTGGATTCATTTTATTTCTTTTTTTTCTCTGATTGCTGTGGCTAGAACTTCCAAAACTATGTTGAATAATAGTGGGGAGAGTGGGCAACCTTGTCTTTTTCCTGATGGAAATGGTTTCAGTTTTTCAGCATTGAGGATGATGTTGGCTGTGGGTTTGTCATAGATGGCCTTTATTATGTTGAGGAAAGTTCCCTCTATGCCTACTTTCTGCAGGGTTTTTATCATAAATGGGTGTTGAATTTTGTCAAAAGCTTTCTCTGCATCTATTGAGATGATCATACGGTTTTTCGCCTTCAGTTTGTCGATATGGTGTATCACATAGATTGATTTGCATATATTGAAGAATCCTTGCATTCCTGGGATGAACCCCACTTGATCATTGTGTATGATCCCTTTAATGTGCTGTTGGATTCTGTTTGCAAGTATTTCGGCATCTATGTTCATCAGTGATATTGGCCTGTAGTTTTCTTTCTTTGTGACGTCTTTGTCTGGTTTTGGTATCAGGCTGATGGTGCCCTCCTAGAATGAGTTTGGGAGTGTTCCTCCCTGTGCTATCTTTTGGAAGAATTTGAGAAGGATAGGTGTTAGCTCTTCACTAAATGTTTGATAGAATTCACCTGTGAAGCCATCTGGTCCTGGGCTTTTGTTTGTTGGAAGATTTTTAATCACAGTTTCAATTTCAGCACTTGTGATTGGTCTGTTCATATTTTCTATTTCTTCCTGGTTCAGTCTCGGCAGCTTGTGCATTTCTTTTACTTCTCTCTTTCATTTCTAATTCTATTGATTTGAGTCTTCTCCCTTTTTTTCTTGATGTGTCTGGCTAACGGTTTATCAATTTTGTTTATCTTCTCAAAGAACCAGCTTTTAGTTTTACTGATCTTTGCTATCATTTCCTTCATTTCTTTTTCATTTATTGCTGATCTGATCTTTATCATTTCTTTCCTTCTGCTAAATTTAGAATTTTTTTGTTCTTTCTCTAATTGCTTTTGGTGCATGGTTAGGTTGTTTATTCTAGATGTTTCCTGTTTCCTAAGGTAGGATTGTATTGCTATAAACTTCCCTCTGAGAACTGCTTTTGCTGCATCCCATAGGTTTTGGGTCGTTGTGACTCCATTGTCATTTGTTTCTAAGTATTTTTTGATTTCTTCAGTGATCACTTCATTATTAAGTAGTGT
Organism: Physeter macrocephalus; assembly: GCF_002837175.3. NCBI lineage: Eukaryota > Metazoa > Chordata > Mammalia > Artiodactyla > Physeteridae > Physeter > Physeter macrocephalus. The sequence continues at coordinate 81,471,003 of NC_041219.1, read as the reverse complement.
ATTGTTTAGCCTCCATGTGTTTGTATTTTTTACAGATCTTTTCCTGTAATTGATATCTAGTCTCATTCTGTTGTTTTTGGATGGAATGTCCTATAAATATCAGTTAACTCCATCTTGTTTAATGTATCATTTAAGGCTTGTATTTCCTTATTTATTTTCATTTTGGATGGTCCATCCACTGGTGAAAGTGGGGTGTTAAAGTCCCCTACTATGATTGTGTTACTGTCGATTTCCCCTTTTATGGCTGTTACTATTTGCCTTATGTATTTAGGTGCTCCTATGTTGGGTGCATAAATATTTACAATTGTTATATCTTCTTCATGGATCGATCCCTTGATCATTATGTAGTGTCCTTCTTTGTCTCTTGTAATAGTCTTTATTTTAAAGTCTATTTTGTCTGATATGAGAATTGCTACTCCAACTTTCTTCTGATTTCCATTTGCATGGAATATCTTTTTCCATCCCCTCACTTTCAGTCTGTATGTGTCCCTAGGTCTAAAGTGGGTCTCTTGTAGATAGCATATATATAGGTCTTGTTTTTATTTTTTATTTATTTATTTTTTTCTTGCGGTACGCAGGCCTCTCACTGTCGTGGCCTCTCCCATTGCGGAGCATAGGCTCCAGACGCGCAGGCTCAGCGGCCATGGCATCGGTTGTTAACCTTATGGGGTTATTTGTGTGTTATTGTGTGTTATTTGTTGTATTTCCCTTGCTGCTTTTCATATGTTTTCTTTGTATTTAATTTTTGATAGTTTGATTAATATGTGTCTTGCATGTTTCTCCTTGGATTTATCCTGTATTGGACTCTCTGTGCTTCCTGGACTTGATTAACTATTTCCTTTCCCATATTAGGGAAGTTTTCAGCTATAATCTCTTCATATATTTTCTCAGTCCCTTTCTTTTTCCCTTTTTCTTCTGGGACCCCTAATAATTCGAATGTTGGTGCGTTTAATGTTGTCCCAGATGTCTCTGAGAGTGTCCTCAGTTCTTTTCATTCTTTTTTCTTTATGCTGCTTTACAGTAGTTATTTCCACTATTTTATCTTCCAGGTCAGTTATCTGTTCTTCTGCCTCAGTTTTTCTGCTATTGATCCCATCTAGAGTGTTTTTAATTTCATTTATTGTGTTGCTCATCATTGCTTGCTTCCTCTTTATTTCTTCTAGGTCCTTGTTAAATGTTTCTTGTATTTTGTCTATT
>NC_041219.1:81447446-81469610 GCF_002837175.3 Physeter macrocephalus | reverse complement strand
CCTTTTTGCAGGCTGCAGGTTTGTAATTCCTGTTGTTTTTGGTGTCTGTCCCCAGTGGCTAAGTTTGGTTCAGTGGGTTGTGTAGGTTTCCTGGTTGAGTTCTGTCTTGCTAGTTGTTGGGCATAGGGTGTCTAGCACTGTAGCTTGCTGGTCGTTGAGTGAAGCTGGGTCTTGGTGTTGAGATGGAGATCTCTGGGAGATTTTTGCTGTTTGATATTACGTGGATCTGGGAGGTCTCTTGTGGACCAGTGTCCTCAAGTTGGTTCTCCCACCTCAGAGACACCGCCCTGATGCCTGACGGGAGCCTGAAGAGCCTTTAATCCACATGGCTCAGAATAAAAGGGAGAAAAAAGAGAAAGGAAAGAAAGAAAGGAAGGAAGGATGGAAGAAAGGAAGAAACGAAGGAAGAAAGAAGGAAGATAAAATAAATTAGGATAATATAATGTTATTAAAATAAAAAATAATTAAGAAGAAAAATTTTTTAAAGCAAAAAAAAAAAAAAAAGGGACAGTCAGAACCCTAAGACAAATGGTGAAAACAAAGCTATACAGACAAAATCTCACACAGAAGCACACACATACACACTCACAACAAGAGGAAAAGGGGAAAAAAAATAATATATCTTGTTCCCAAAATACACCTCCTCAACTTGGGATGATTTGCTCTCTATTCCAGTGTTCCACAGATGCAGGGCACTTCAATTTGATTGTGGAGCTTTAATCCACTGCTTCTGAGGCTGCTGGGAGAGACCTCCCCCTCTCCTCTTTGTTCGCACAGCTCCTGGGGTTCAGCTTTGGACTTGATCTTGCCCCTGCGTGTAGGTGGCCCGAGGGTATCTGCTCTTCGCTCAGACAGGGCAGGGTTAAAGGAGCAGTTGATTCGGGGGCTCTGGCACAGGCCGGGGGGAGGGAGGGGCACGGATGCAGGGTGAGCCTGCGGCGGCAGAGGCCGGCATGACGTGGCACCAGCCTGAGGCGTGCCGTGCGTTCTCCCGGGGAAGTTGTCCCTGGATGCAGGGACCCTGGCAGTGGCGGGCTGCACAGGCTCCCGGGAGGGGAGGTGTGGACAGTGACCTGTGCTTGCACACAGGCTTCTTGGTGGCGGCAGCAGCAGCCTTAGCGTCTCATGCCCGTCTCTGGTGTCTGCGCTGATAGCTGCGGCTAGCGCCCATCTCTGGAGCTCCTTTAAGCAGCGCTCTTAATCCCCTCTCCTCGCGCACCAGGAAAGAAAGAGGCAAGAAAAGGTCTCTTGCCTCTTCGGCAGCCCCAGACTTCTCCTGGACTCCCTCCCTGTTAGCCGTGGTGCACTAATCCCTTCAGGCTGTGTTCACGCAGCCAACCCCAGTCCTCTCCCTGGGATCTGACCGAAGGCCGAGTCTCAGCTCCCAGCCCCCGCCCGTCCCGGCGCGTGAGCAGACAAGCCTCTCGGGCTGGTGAGTGCTGGTTGGCACTGATCCTCTGTGCGGGAATCTCTCCGCTTTGCCCTCCGCACCCCTGTGGCTGCGCTCTCCTCTGTGGCTCCGAAGCTTCCCCCTCCGCCACCCGCAGTCTCCACCCGCGAAGGCTTTTTTCTTTTGCCCTACCCAGGTCCGTGGGGGAGTTTCTTGCCTTTTGGAAGGTCTGAGGTCTTCTGCCAGCATTCAGTGGGTGTTCTGTAGGAGCATTTCCACGTATAGATGTATTTCTGATGTATCTGTGTGGAGGAAGGTGATCTCCGCGTCTTACTCTTCCGCCATCTTCTCTCTCCTCCTAGAGTATTTTTAATTTCATTTATAGTATTGTTCATCATTGTTTGTTTCCTCTTTAGTTCTTCTAGGTCCTTGTTAAATGTTACATTTTCTCTATTCTATTTCCAAGATTTTGGATCATCTTTACTATCATTACTCTGAATTCTTTTTCAGATAGACTGCCTATTTCCTCTTCATTTGTTAGGTCTGGTGGGTTTTTACCTTGCTCCTTCATCTGCTATGTGTTTTTCTGTCTTTTCATTTTGCTTTTCTTACTGTGTTTGTGGTCTCCTTTTTGCAGGCTGCAGGTTTGTAATTCCCGTTGTTATTGGTGTCTGTCCCCAGTGGCTAAGGTTGGTTCGGTGGGTTGAGTAGGTTTTCTGGTTGAGGGGACTAGTGCCTGTGTTCTGGTGGATGAGGCTGGATCTTGTCTGTCTGGTGGGCAGGTCCACGTCTGGTGGTGTGTTTTGGGGTGTCTGTAGCCTTATTATGATTTTAGGCAGCCGCTGTGCTAATGGGTGGGGTTGTGTTCCTGTCTTGCTAGTTTTTTGGCATAGGGTGTCCTGCACTCTAGCTTGCTGGTCGTTGAGTGGTGCTGGGTGTTTTTGTTGAGATGGAGATCTCTGGGAGATTTTCACCATTTGATATTACGTGGAGCTGGGAGGTCTCTTGTGGACCAGTGTCCTAAAGTTGGCTCTCCCACCTCAGATGCACAGCACTGACTCCTGGCTGGAGCACCAAGAGCCTTTCATCCACCCGGCTCAGAATAAAGGGAGAAAAAATAGAAAGAAAGAAAGAGGATAAAATAAAATAAAATAAAGTGAGATAAAATAAAATTAATTTATTAAAATAAAAATAATTATTGAGAAGAAAGTTGTTTTAAAAAGTAAAAAAAAAAAAAAAAAAAAAACCATGGACGGACAGAACCGTAGGGCAAACAGTGAAAGCAAAACTATACAGACAAAATCTCACACAGAAGCATACACATACACACTCACAAAAAGAGGAAAATGGGAAAAAATAATCTATCTTGCTCCCAAAGTCTGCTTCCTCAACTTGGGATGATTCGTTGTCTATTCAGGTATTCCACAGATGCAGGGTACATCACGTTGATTGTGGAGATTTAATCGCTGCTCCTGAGGCTGCTGGGAGGGATTTTCCTTTCTCTTCTTTGTTCACACAGCTCCCGGGGTTCAGCTTTGGATTTGGCCCCGGGGGCCTCTGCGTGTAAGTCTCCTGAGGACATCTTTCTTCGCTCAGACAGGACGGGGTTAAAGGAGCCGCTGATTTGGGGGCTGTGGCTCACTCAGGCCGTGGGTGGGAGGGGTACAGATGCAGGGCGAGCGTGTGGCGGCAGAGGCCGGCGTGACGTTGCACCAGCCTGAGGCACGCAGTGCATTCTCCGGGGAAGTTGTCCCTGGATCACGGGACCCTGGCAGTGGTGGGCTGCACAGCCTCCCAGGAGGGGCAGTGTGGCTAGTGACCTGTGCTTGCACACAGGTTTCTTGGTGATGGCATTAGCAGCCTTAGCGTCTCATGCCTGTCTCTGGGGTCTGTGCTGTTAGCAACGGCTCGTGCCCGTCTCTGTAGCTCCTTTAAGCAGCCCTCTCCTCATGCCCCCTGAAACAGTGGTCTCTTGCCTCTTCGGCAGGTCCAGACTTTTTCCCGGACTCCCTCCCTGCTAGCTGTTGTGCACTAACCCCTTCAGACTGTGTTTACACCACCAGTCCTCTCCCTGCGATCTGACCGAAGCCCGAGCCTCAGCTCCCAGTCCCCGCCCACCCTGGTGGTGAGCAGAGAAGCCTCTTTGGCTGGTGAGCGCTGGTCGGCACCGATCCTCTGTGCGGGAATCTCTCCGCTTTGCCCTCTGCACCCCTGTGGCTGCGCTCTCCTCTGTGGCTCTGAAGCTTCCCCCCTCCACCACCCGCAGTCTCTGCCCATGAAGGGGCTTCCTAGTGTGTGGAAACCTTTCCTCCTTCACAGCTCCCTCCCACTGGTGCAGGTCCCATCCCTATTCTTTTGTCTCTGTTTATTCTTTTTTCTTGTGCCCTACCCAGGTACGTGGGGAGTTTCTCACCTTTTGGGAAGTCTGAGGTCTTCTGCCAGCATTCAGTGGGTGTTCTATAGGAGCAGTTCCACGTATAGATGTATTTCTGATGTATCTGTGGGGAGGAAGGTGATTTCTGCGTCTTACTTTTCTGCCATCTTCCTCAACTCCATCCCTTTATTATTATATGTGATCTTCTTTGTCTATTACAATCTTTGTCTTAAAGTCTAAATTTTCTGATATAAGTACAGCTACCCCAGCTCTTTTGATTTTCATTTTTATGGAATATCTTTTTCCATCCCTTTACTTTCAGTCTGTGTATATATCTTAAAGCTGACCTGAGTCTCTTATAGGCAGCATAGTAGGTGGATCTTAATTTTTTTTTCTATTCAGCTACTGTCTTTTGATTGGAAAATTTAGTCCATTTACATTTAAATTGATTATTAGTAGGTATGTACTTATTTCCATTTTGTTAATTGTTTTTTGCATGTTTTTAATTCCTTTCTTCTCTTGTTCTCTTCCTTTGTAATTTGATGACATTCTTTAGTGGTATGCTTAGATTTCTTTCTCTTTGTTTTATGTATCTATTATAGTTTTTTTCTTTGTGGTTACCAGGAGGTGTGTGTGTGTGTGTGTGTGTGTGTGTGTGTGTGTGTGTGTATATATATATATATATATATATATACACTTACATTTATAACAGTCTATTTTAATTTGATAACAATTTTAGTACAAATACATCTAAGGTTCTACTTACATTTTCACTCTCCCACCCCATGTTTTATGGGGTTTTTTGGTCACATTTTACCTCTTTTTATCTTGCCTATCCCTTAACTAATTATTGTAGTTATTATTTTTTCTTTTACCCTTCATACTAGCTTTATAAGTGGTTCATCCACTAACTTTTAAAATGTATTTACCTTTACCAGTGAGATTTATACTTTCGTATGTTTTCTTGTTACAAATTAGCACCCTTTCATTTCAGCTAAAGTCACTTTAACATTTCTTATAAGGCTTGTCTAATGGTGATGAAATTTTTCTGCTTTTGCATGTCTGGAACACTGTTCATCTCTTCTTTAATTCTGGAGGACAGTTTTGCTGGGGAGAGTATTTTTGATTGGTATAATCTCTTTCAGGACTTTGAGTGTATTGTGCCACTCCTTTCTGGCCTGCAAAATTTCTGCTGAAAAATGTTGATAATCTTTTGGGGATTCCCTTGTAATTAACAGGGTGTTTTCTTTTGCTGCTTTTAAGATTCTGTCCTTGCCTTTAACTTTTACAATTTAATTATTACCTAGGTGTGGGTCTCTGGATTCTTCTTACTTAGAACTTTCTGGGCTTCCTGAATGTGGGATGTTTGTTTCTTTCTCTAGGTTAAGAAAGTTTTCAGATATTATTTTATCAAATAAGTTTTCTCCACCTTTCTCTCTCTTCTCATTCTGGGAACCTTAAAGGACAAATATTGGTCCTATTGATGTCATCACATAAGTCCCTTAGGCTATTCTCACTCTTTTTCCATCATTTCTTTTTTTTGTTTTTCTCCTCCAATTTTATGAGTACCAGTGCCTTGTCTTCAAGATCACTGATCCCTTCTTTGCTTCATCTAGTCTGCTACTGAACCCCTGATTGAGTTTATTACTTCACTTATCATATTCTTCAGTTCTGTATTTTGTTTGGCACTTTTTTATATTTTCTAGCTCTTTGACGAAATGCACTTGATTTATGCATTGTTTTCCTGATCTCAGTGAGCATCTTTATCACATTTATTTTGAATGCTTTATCAGGTGATCACTTATCTCCATTTCATTAAAATCTTTTTCTGGGATTTTTATCATGTTCTTTCATTTGGAATGTGTTCCTCTGTTTCTTCATTTTCCTTGACTCTGTGTTAGGATTCTATGCATTAGATGAAACAACCACCTCTCCCAGTCTTGAAGGAGTGGCGACAGGTAAGAAATGAAACTTATTGTTTAACTTTGTCCTAGCTTTTGCTTGTCTCTCAAACTTTTGTGATTGTCCAAACAGTCTGCTCTGTTCATAGTGGTTCCCAGTAGTTGACGTTGTTCTAAGACCTGTCAGTGTCTCAAAGAGGAGAATCTCAGTCAGCACCTATATGCAGGCTTATTAGAAACTGAACCCTCAGGCAACAGCTTTTAAAATGTGTAAATATACCTCTTTTAGGGGAGACTGGGAGATGGGTACTTTTGCCTGCTCCCTCTGGTCAAGCCCTAGGTGGATAGCCCATTAAGAACTGTTTGTTTGCTACCATCCTTTTGAGCCAGTGAATACAATCCCTGCTGGTCCTCAGAGCCAGGCTTATCAAAGGATGTTCACTCTGGGCAGCAGGCATGTAAGCTTGGATATCAGATGTGTGCACAAGCTGCTTTGGGGAGATGCTGGCAAACTGAAGTGAGACAGAGGGAGGACATGAAGATGGTGAATGCCTGCCTCTCCAGTATCTGGAGAGTATTGCAGTCAGCCCCTAGATGTATGTTAAATAGAAGCCTGGCCCTCTGGTGTCAGCTCTGAATAAGCCAATAGGTCTCTTTCGTGGAAAGACTAGGTATTTCAGTCTGCTGCCTCTGCAGTGGGTCCTGCCTGGGGAAGATACTGGTGGTGAGTCCATGTGAACCCATTAAGAACTCTTTCTTTGTTCATTGTGGCCTTCTGGGTCTCATGGACACAAGCCCTGTTGGCTTTCTGAGGTAGATGTTTTGGGAGCTCTCTCTCAGGTAGAAATCTTAAATGTTGGGGCATGTGGGGTTTAAACCCTTCTCTCCTCAGAGAGAAGCTGGGGATTGTGAGTTCCTTCCCATTGTGTGTTGATGCTTGTGTGTCCCAATTATGTGTCATCGAGAATGGGGTTTATGACAAGATTGTTTCTCATCCTCTCCTACCCAATTTTTTCTCTTTCACCAAATGTGTACAAGTCACTCTGCTGGTTTCTGGATTTCTTTCAGAGAAAAGAATGTTCCATATGTAGCTGTAGATTTAGTGGGTCCATAGGAGGAGGTAAGTTCAGGAGCTTCCTGTGTCACCATGAAGTGAAACTCTTACTGTTGAGTTTTGGGAGTTGTTTATATATTCTAGACACTAGTCATTTATTGAATGTGTGGTTTGAAAATATTTTCTCCAAGTCTGTCGTCGGTTTTTTCAATCTTTTCATGATTTTTCACAAAGCAGGTGTTTAAATTTTGATGAGGTCCAAGTTTTAACTTTTTTCTCTTATATTTTAGTATCAAGTCTAAGAACTTTTTGCCTAACTGTAGATCCCAAATATTTTCTCCCACTTTTTTTTCCCTAAGAGCTTTATAGTTTTGCATTTTACATTTAAGTCCACAATCTTTTTTGAGTTAATTTTTGTATAAGGTGTGAAGTTTAGGTTAAGGTTTTTTGAGTTTCAGCTTTGTTAGTTTATCTGTTTTATTGTTTGCCTATGAATGTACAATTGTCTCAGCACAATTTGTTGAAAGGTAGCTTTATACTTTGGAAAGTTTATTTTGGCTGTTGTGTGGAGGATGGATTATGCTAATGGGATAGAAATAGGGTGACCAGTTAAAAGTTTGTTGTTTCATTTGTCTAAGTAATAGATGATGGTGAATTGTACCAGGGTTATAGCAGAGAAAATAAGGCAAAACAGATTCAGGGTGTTTGGAGCTGTAGAGTGAATAGCACTTGCTGATGGATTAGATGCGGCAGTGACAAAGAAAGAGAAATCAGAGATGAGTAAGTGTTTAATGTGAGAAATTGGGTGTGTTGTAATTGTATTTACAAAATTAGAGGAAACTGAGGAAGAAGGTTTGAAGGTTGAGGTAGAGGGATCAAAAGTTCTGCTTTGCCCATGTTCTGTTTGAAACACCAATTGGACATCTGAGTGCAGATGTCAAGTAGGTTGTTGGGGTAAGGATCTTGGCATTCAAGGGCAAGATTAGGGCTGAAGCTACTAATTTGAGGAGTCATCAGCATGAATAATATTTCTTAGGGAGAAAATCTAAATAGAGAAGATAAAATCTTTCATCATTGTCTTAGATTAAGAAATTAAGTGTCCTGAAGTATTCATAGATGTAGATATCCTGAAAGTGATCAAGTTGGGTTAACTATTAATCTAACTTAGTAAATCTCTAATTCTGTTTAATTATTTATTCTGGGCATGCATCTGTGATTAAATATCTTAATATATTTTATTGTAAGAAATTACTAATTACCTAAATTAAATTATATATCTTAGTAGAATCTTGTATGTGCATTATTGCAACCAAAAATATTAGAATCCAGTAAAGCTTCTGCTTACAGTTGTGCATGATGGACACTGCACAACTCAAGGGACTGACATTCACATAGTGGCGTAGGTCAGTGGTGCTCCTTGGATTTGTGCAGTGCCCAACCTGTATGACCACATGAGGCATGTATGAAGCAACTAGTTTTACTGATCCAAAAGCACAAGTTAGAAATAGCAAGGAGCAGAAGAATTGACATCCTGATTTCCATTTCATTTTGTGGTTTCACAGCAAAGAAAAGAAGATGAAATCAAACAAAAGTAACTTTAAGAGAAAATCTTTCACTCTGGTTGAATTTTCTTTTACTTGAAATTCACCCTGTCTATATTCGGTTGAATAGAATGACATTTGATTGAACTGACGGGGAGAGAAAGTGACAAGATACATCCAGATTCAAGCTCTCAAATTTGGTTTATTGTTTAGTGCAGCAACCCCTGAAATTAAATGAACACGTACAGGAGATTCATCATAATGATATCTGTGGAGTCCTGTTATAGGGAGACAGTGCTATTACAAAGTCCTCCCACAGTTAAACTCCCAAGATGGACTTGATATTCTGCAAAATAGCACATTGTATTGAAGTGATTCTGGAACTTTTTTTTTCCATTTTTTTCATTTAAATTAGAAATCTGGTAATTGGATTTTTAAAAGCTCCTTGTGAAGTAATTATCTGTAATACATTCTTAAGTATTCTTTCTTAGTAAACCTGTAAGGGATGCTGAGATATCTCATACCTTCCCTTTCACAACTGCCACATGGTTCTCATTGAAACTGGTTCCAATAATGAATCCTTTAAAAGAGAAAATGGGCCATTTTAACTTTTTAAAACTAAATAATCACAAGACAAAAGTGGCCTAATGTTTGGCTAGAGGTGAAATGAGGGTGAAATGAGTTTCACACTATGTCATTACAATGCTACCAGAAGCAATTAAGCCAACAAAATATTTAAGTTTCTGTTAGTGTTTAGAGATGTTGGCAACATGCATCATTAGTTGTCATAATGAAATACCACAGGATTCAAAAATATCTAAAGTCATCTTTGTAAAAATTAGCATAGAATAAATTAATAAAAAGCATTGAAGGTGAAAATATGACCAATCCTGGTGACTTTTTAGTAATATATTTGGAATGACTGACAATGAAATAGCAATAGATTGTTCATGTACTCCAGAATAAACAACGTTTAAATTATAACTTGAGTGTGTTTCCTAATGCCTTCAAATTAAGAAAGAAATATTTTCCATGAGAACTCACCAGCCAAGACTGACAACAGTGATTATTTTTCTGCCAGTTAGCAGCATGGAAATTATGAGGTGCGATTTAATCCCTCAGATTGTATAGCTGTGACATTTTTGATGCATAGTACAAGAGATTTAACTATCAGCCAGAAAACAAACTAAGATTAACATGACATTTGCACTGCAAATCGCAATCACGCTCCATTTGCCAGAATCTTTCTTAAAAGCTGATACTCAGCATTTCTGAGTTTAAGAACAAGTTAGTCAATCAACAAGAAGCGAACTCAGTTACTACTAAGTGTGCCTACGTAGTGTATATTAAATTATGCAATGATTCATTTAATAAGCAATGTTTTGGCTGCCTGCTGCACCCCAGACATTGTTGCACAGTTCGAATTTTGAGAGGAAAGGACTAGGATTGCAGAAGTTAGACAGCAAACAAGTAAACATTATGAAGGAAAGCAGTGGGAGTGTGGAGAACAGGTATCTATGCTGGCTTGTGGGGAATCAGGGGAGACTTGGCCGAGGCACCCACTGTGAAGGAAAGTACTTATTTTTTTTTCCGTCTTTTATAATTTTACAAAAAAATAGAGGCCTTGAGAATGGATTACAGATAATTACCTCACAATCAATTTTAAAAAGGTGTATGTAAAATGTTTTCAGTTCAAACTACAAGATATCAACTGAAAAAATGTATAACTGAGATTAACTATTTAATACCACTTACCCTGAATTAAGTCCTTCTTGAGAGTTTCGTTGTAGGAAGACTTTGTTAAAAAACTATTTTACCAATAGTACTCTTATGATATCTCAATTTTCGTCCACTTAATTTTATGGTGGAAATGTTAATCAACAGAATTTGATAATTTAAACTTTCAGATGAGAAAGAGCTGACTGGGAAAGGCTGGGAGAAGATAAAGGGAGAGTCTAGCTTCAGAGACAAAAGAGGTGTTAGGATGAGCAGAGGTTGTTTTAAGAACTACATACACAGACTTTTGGTGTAACAGGATTAGTAATACAGGCATAGGGGGCAGAAAGAAGTAGGCAGGGGCAAGAAAGTGGAATGCCATTGATGTCTGATAGAGTATAGGTTTCATATCAGGACAGTGGGGAGCCATTGAAGAATTTAAAGTTGATGTGTATCAAAATCACATTAGGATTGAAAAGGTGATACATATAAGCAAGCAAAGTTTGTCTTGGAGGGGAGTAAAACTAGCATGAAGCCACTAGAGGTGACTGAAAACATGGCCCCAATTCTTCATCCTTTCCTGTATCTAACCTTACAATGTGACTTTACAGAAACTTTCATTAAGAAGTGGAGTCTCTTTCTCCACCACCAGATTAGCTTTGTAACTGGCTTTAGCCATAAAAATGTAGTCAGAGTGAACCCGTACCAGTTCTGAGTGTAAGCCTATCTTCACTGTCGCAGAACCTTGCCTCCTCTGCCATGAGAACAAGCCAAACTACCACTTGGAAGTAGCCCAGTTGTTTTAGCTAAGATCATCCTAGACCATCTTATGGCCAGATACCCCCAACACATGGGAGGAAGTCCAGACAGACTCAGCACTGCCTGTCCAAACACAGATCCCCACAGATACAAGTGTGAGCCCAGCCAAGACCAGCAGAACTTTCCAGCTGACCTCTAGACTTGGGAGGGATAATTGAGGGTTACCCTTTTATGCTGTTGTGTTTGGGAGTTATATATTACAAAGCAGTGGGTAATTTATACATCACTCTAACAAATCTTCCCTTGATGCCTTACAAGTAGACACAATAACAGGGAACTTCACTTCCAATTAAAAGTCAAATATAAACCTTTAACGTAGAATGCAAACTATGTGTAGAATTCTTTCTTCTGAAACATACTCAGGCATTACTGAGGTTCCTCATCATTAATATAGACTACCTTCATCAAAATGATAGGCTTCTTTTTGGGGCACTATATTTTCCCTGCTCTTCACTTCCACATTTTACTTGGAGCCACTTCTCTCTCTCTCAAGTGCTGCTGTATGCAAACACAGTGTTTTGAGGAATTTATCTGAAGATTCTTAACTCAGTTACTAAAAATTCAGTTTATTATCACTCCCAGAATGAGTGATAGAAGGTGAAACTTACATTTTATTCACTGCATCTAACATAGTTCTTGGCACATAGTAGGAACATAAAAATATTTGTCCTAATTATTACTCATCCCTAATAAAACCGTTCTCCACTTTCAAATTTATTTCAAGTCTCTCTGACCCTCCCTAGATTTACAAACATCATTCCTTTTTATTTTACTTGCCCTATGAGTTTTCCTATAGCCCCATGTTACACTTTTTCAATGGCATATAAACTAACACCCTACTAGTTACTACTACAGAGGTTAAAATCCTGGCTTTACCACTTACTATTATGTGACACTGTTGCTTAAACACTCCATGCCCCAGTTTTCTTATTAGAGAATGGTAATATCAATAATATAGATCTCAGATAAGGGTAAATAATACACTTAAATTGCTTAGAAAGACCTCTTGGTACAGAGTAAGCTCAAGAGATGTTAGCCATTTTTTTTTACGTTGCCTATCTTCATCCAAAGTTGATCTCAACTATTCATTTTCACCCTTCCTTTGTCCAGACTGCACTGATGGAAAAGTCACATGTCTCTAAGAATTAAATGTTCTATATTGTGACTTTATTGTCTTTTGAGCTCTCAGCATCTAGAAACACCAAGATTTACTTGAAATATTTTCTACTCTCCTTGGAGATTCCAAACTGAATTTTGTCCCTCGTACACTCAGCAGATGAACCTTATTTACTTAACACCTGTATATGCCATTCCTTCAGCCTAGAGGCTCCTAGCATTATTTTCCTTGGCCTCACATCTAAATTTGTCTCCAGCTTCATCCATCTTTTTTCTTTTTTCTTTTTTTTTTACTTATCTGACAAAAGAAACATTATTCCTCTCACACTAACCCTTCTGCTTAACATTCCCAACTCCACCTGTTTCTCCTTCCTCCAGAATATTAATCCATCCCTCCCTTTATCAGTTTCTCCTTCCCTATTGCCTCCTTGCAGTATAAACCTATAAATCTTTCTGTCCTATAAATCTTTCTGGCTTCTCCCATAAGAAAAAATATTTTCACTTAATCTTCCACTAAGGTTACTCTTTTACCTTGCTTACGGCCACTTAATTCCAGGGAAAAAAAATGATTTAAATGTAATGTCACTACATCTTCCTCTTCTATTTATCATTTGTACCAGCCAGCCCCAAACCCTTTCACATCATATATAATTTTATTATTTTCTACCAACTTGATTTTACACCACTGCAGAACAAATGGAACTTGGACGTCTTTCACAATGAAAGAACCACCACTGAGTAAATACTATGTACAAGATAATGTGCTGAGCGCTTTACATGTATTAATTCATTGAATCTTCACAACAAATCCTGTGAGGTAGATATCTTCATTTCATGAATAAGGATACTGAGACTTAGTTAATTTCTCTCTCATTTATCTATTTATGATCTTGGAGTTATTAACTTCCTAAGTCTAAGTAGCCCAGGGACAAGCTGACACTCACCCATGTGCTAATCAACTTCAATTATTGCTTTCCGACTCCTGGGCTAACTACTGACGCTGCTCTGTTGAAGGTTACCAAAGAACTAAACACCACTTGTCTCTTCACTGTTCACATCCCCTTAGAATTTCTATGGGATTTGATCTTGCTTATTCCTCATACATTTTATCTTTCTTTCCATCTAGATAGGAACACCCCTACTTTCAAATTTCCTTTATATTTTCACTCCTAGGTTCTTAACACACCTCTTATCCTCTCCCTCCCTCCATTATAGTATAGATGAACATACTCTAATTTCTTCCATATTAAGAAAAATACACTCTTTCAATTCTGCCTCCCCTGCATAACCACTACCCTACTTTTCCTTTTTATTCCCCTGTGAGATAGAAGTCTACCTGTGCTATTTTCCACTTTCACATCTCTCATCCACTCTGCAACCCACTGAAATCTCAGCTCTACAATAAGCACTTCACTAAAACTGCTCTTTCCAAGACCAACATTCTCTAATTACAAATCCAATAAAGCCTGTTCAGTTCTTATCTAACATGACCTTTCTGAATGTTTCCTTGGCACTGTACACTCATTAGGCCTAAAAAATGAACTCATTGTCTCCACCTGCCACTCAACTTGCTTTTCCTTCAGAGTTTTCTACTATTTAACTAAATCTCAATTATCCCATTTTAGTAGGCTTAGGGCTTTGAGTTCTCTTCCACATCTCCCTATACTCATCCAATCATCCCACCCAACTTCTCATTTCTACTTTGGCAAAACCCTTCATTAGTGGTTCTTAACCCAGAATGCACATTAAATCACCCAAGGAGATTAAAAAAAAAAAAACTTGTTCCCAGACTCTAATCCTAAGCCAATTAAGAGAATCTCAGAGAATAGGGTTGGGCATGGGTAATTTTTAGATCTTCAAGTAATTTAAATTACAACCAGGATTGATATCTATATTTTTTTTACATTCTTCTCAGTGTAATAGTCCAAGCTCAGGCCCTCATTAACTTTCCCTGGATTATGTTGGTCCCCTCTAACTTCTCTTCAAGCCCACAGTCTCTCTTCTTTAAGGCTTTCCATCACATTTTTGCTGAAACCTGTGAAACAAAACTTTGTAGTGCCCTGCTCACATAACTTCCAGAATAAAGTTCAATCACTTTGTATAACAGATAAAACCTTCCAGAAAAATGTTTGACATAGTGCATAACATTTATTAATTTGAAATATAATGAAGATTTTAAAAAATCAAAACTAATATGAAACACTTATGTCTTCTGTGTACCTACTTTTCATTGGTTAGCAGAATGTCCTGCAAATGTAGGGCATTAAAAAAAAAATCCATTGAATACATTTTAAAGGCTATACTTCAGCTAACGTTTGAGCTCACCAAATATGCATGTGCCTAGAAGGAATAAGTCAATTAGATGCCAGATAATTTTGAGGTCTACAGTATCACACAGTGCAATGAACAAAATCTGCTACCTCTACTCTTTTTTCAAAGTATTCTATATATAAAACAAAAGAGAAGGAAGGGAAGGAAGGGAAAGATGGAAGGAAATGAGGGTAAGGAAGAAAGGAAGAAAACAAGAAAGGAGAGGAAGGCAGGTATGAAGGCAGTTGGGCAGACAGAAAAACCCTTACCTTAATAAAAATAGTAATGCTCTACTATGAGTTCTCTATGTGGGTAAGGGGAACAGGAGATACCCAATATGTGTCTCCCCAACTTTTCAGCTTCTCTGGGTCTTCCATCATTCTAATTCTTTCCACTTAAGTGGGTCAAAATGAGAAAGGGCTCCATGATGAAAAATACTACTTGATATTTTCACATATGTTGCTCTTTCAGATGGATATATGATCATGAATTGAGAAAATGATCAAAATTTTTAAAAGATCATGTCCCACTTAATCATCGTGCTATTAGCCATTGTGTATTATCAAAAGTCACAACCCACTTGTATAGCATTGTGTAGTAGCACAGGCCTTGCTGAGGGAAATAAAGAACAGGACCAAACTCCCTTTTTATTTCAACCATAGATGCAGATTCTCAGACCTTGTCCTACCCATTAATGCCAATTCCAAATTTGAAACCTTATATGGTACTGTCTGATGTTAAAACTGGAAGTTTCCATTGTGTTAAGGCAACAAGAATGTATAAAAATAAAATAAAGCTATAGGATGTTATTCCATAAATAGAGAACTTCAAAAAAGTCATCACAAATCAGCCACTCATTGACCCATAGACTCTCATGATTTATTCTGTTATGACATACTGAAGTAGGTGTTTACCAAATTAATTAAAAATAATAAGATCATATACTCACACACATAAACACACCCAAAGTGCATGTGAAACTAGTGAAATCTGAATAAGGTCTGTATTTGAGTGGATAGTGTTGTATCAATGTCAATTTCTTGGTTTTGTAAGATGTTGTCACTGGGCGATAATGGGGAAAAGGATACACAGAAGTCCTCTGAGCTATTTTCATAACTTATTGGAAATCTTAAATTACTTCCAAATAAAAGCTATTTAAAGTAATTTTTAAAGGCTAAATCATAGCCATATTTTATGTTTTAATTAACATTTCCATGTACGGTTGACCTTTGAACAACGCTGGGGTCAGGGGAGCTAACTAACCCTCCATGCAGTCGAAAATCTCCATATAACTTACAGTCCATCCTCTCTCTATGCGGTTCCTCCATACCCAAGGTTCTGCATCCCTGGAACCAACCTCAGATTGTGTAGTACTGTAGTACTTAATGTTGAAAAAAATCCATATATAAGTAGACCTGTGCAGTTCAAACCTATGTTGTTCAAGGGCCAACTGTATAATGAATTTCAAAGGATAAACAGTCATTATTTTCAACAATTTTTATAACATGATTTTTGTATATTGCTAACAAAATTTTGCCAGTTGTGCTCATAGTCAAGATGTGAGCAAGTGGCACAAGTGTAGATATATCTATTTCAATTGTTTCTTAGCAAAGAAGCAAGTCAAATATCGCAACCTTGTGTAAATGGCAAGATTTGCCATGGATTTTTATAAAAAGAAGATTGAAGAATTTATGTCAGCTTCCCCATAAACTCAGAGGTTTTCCTAGATAGTAACTGAAGTGCTTTTAAGATAAAACACTGGAAAACAGATTCTCTGAATGTAACTGATGAAAAAGAGTCCATTTTATATTCCAATTTTATTCACCTTTTCTGAAGAGTCACAACATTAATCTACTGGGGATAATCTAGTTGATATATTTGAAATTCCATTTATTTTTTTCTATTGATATGCATGTATTACACTTGAATATAATACAGAATTTCCAGTGTTGTTTTAAGGGACATAGTTTAAAAAATGAGAGGCATGATCTATAATTTCAAACCTAGGACAAATTCATAATTTCCAAAATAATACAGTTTTCTACTTTGTTCCAAAGAAATTAATGATATTATTACTGTTGCAGAAACTCCAGCACAACTGTTAACTCCTTTCTTTATGAGTTCAGACAGTCTTGAGCCATTGCAAAATTCACTCAGAGCCATCTAGTTGTATATGCATAATTAAAGTGGAAGGAGAAAGTCATTCCATTCCATGGACTTATGGGGCAGTATAGTTTACTTTAGTTCAATATCAAAAGCATACTTTACAAATTTAATGTTTAACAAATTTTACGCTTTTAGTCATTCTGCTGAGAAAAGATTCTGGTAATGTATTGGTCTTTGAAAGTTGTTACCAACTTAGCCTGGAGAGCTTTGGTCTGTATGTCAGCCTCCATCATGGAAATCAACATATACCTAATTGGCCATGCCAGTGAGTTTTAAAAAACAAAAGATGTCCACACCTTCTCTAATATAATGGAACTTCTCATAGGACAATTTCTGAATTATCTTCCTATTACTCTAAGATGAGTAAAACATAGAAGCTCCTCCCCCTTTACATTCCTTCAAACTATACATTTACATAATATCCAGAATGGTTATGCAATTTCCATTCTTCTCTCCCTCCGCATCACAAATGAAACAAAGCAGATATAGTATAAAATTATACATTCTGCGAGTAATTTAGAAAAAAAAGTACGTACATGTTTAAGGCCTTGAAATATTTATAAGATTTTCCTGTAGAACTGAAAACCACAAATGTTAAAAGTACTACGAAAACGTGGACAAAGACTGACTAAAGAAATTGTTTGAATGGGACAACTGTAAGCAAATATTTATAAAATTGAGACCAAGGAAAAGAACAATTTATTCTACCAACAGACTGAATAAACAAATAGATAGGCATTCAAACAGTCATTGGGATAGAGCAAGAGACAGCCTTTTTAAAATGAGATAGAAAGGACAGTTTAAAAAAATACTAGAAGAAATCTAAGTGAATAACTTTCAAGCTAAGAAATCAAAACCCACATGCATCCCTGGCAATTTTTTGAAACTGAAGGTTACCTAAATACTTGACTGCTCACTGCTAATTTCTGTGAAGGGAAAAAGTAAAGATAAAAATGAAAGGGCTTCCCTTGTGGCGCAGTGGTTGAGAGTCCGCCTGCTGATGCAGGGGACACGGGTTCGTTCCCCTGTCCGGGAAGATTCCACATGCCACGGAGCGGTTGGGCCCGTGAGCCATGGCCGCGGAGACTGCACTCCGCAACGGGAGAGGCCGCAACAGTGAGAGGCCAGCGTACCGCAAAAAAAAAAAAAAAAAAAAAAAAAAAAGAAAAAACCCACTTTAAAAAAAAAAAAAAAGAAACTGAAAGGGAGAGTACTCTAGAGGTACCAAACAGGAGTATATAATGAAAATGGTAATTCAGTTCTAACTACTACCTATTTAACTGTCAGACATCTGCAGTAGTGTGTTAGCCTTGGGGAAACATGTCAGCTTGTCTATACATTCTTATATGATTGATGTATTCAGATAACTATTACTTGCCAACAATAATTATTATCAATGGATATATATTTCCATTCCTTTAACAAAAGCAACTTTAAGATGTTAAAACATGTAGGCTTTCAGCGCCCCAAGATTAGGATACAAATAAATTGTCTCAGTCTACACCATGCCAGAGGAGAAGTTCGCAAAGGAAAAGTCACTGAAGCCATGTGCAGTCCTAGCCACTGAACACAGGACTCAGGAGCAGGTCCATGACAGAAGGCCAGTGCACTTGGGAGACTTTCAGAAACAAAAGCAGTCACATTTGGAGCCAAGAGCCCAAAAGGTAAGTGTCTCTGACACCATCCGGAAACGCCAACTCTTCAGACAGTAGCTTCAAATCCTTATTGCAAGTGCAATTATACAAGTTGAACACAGTTCAAATCTGATGAAATCTTCATGATATAGAAGTTCATGCTGGACTTTTAAAAAGTCTTGATTCCAAGAAGAAGCTGATTACAAGCCATGAAATCTCCTGGAAGTAATAGACTCCAGAGTGCCTCTTGTGAGCTGTATAAAAATTTTCCTTCAAGATCACCTCATGAGTTATGTTTCTATGCTGATGTTCAATGTAATCAGCCTTGAGGATCACTTGATTTATCCTTTGTTAATGGGTTACCTGCAAAAGAAGAAGAAAATAGAATCATTTCATAACAGCCATCATCTTAAAACTCTACACAATGAAGTATTAGAAATGAATACGTAACTCAAAATGCTGTATCAAATAAATTATTGAATTTTAAAGGACTACCATATTTAGGTATTTATAGCTTATTAACATAATTATTTTCTCTATTATTTCATAATATTTTTAGAGCCTCTTGCACTATTATCCAAATGACTCCAACGGTGACCAGGAAGATCTTAACTGGTGATCTTTGCCCTTTCAGATCTGAAGAATGATTCTGGAATCCCTGTTCTTTGCATAGGCTTGGTGGACATAATAACCCAGAGGTCATACACATCATGCCAGGAGTCAGTGAAGAAAGGCCTTTGGCCTCAGAAATACAATCAGACCCCATCTTCAAGAAAGCCCTTGAGATCTGGTTCCATAAAATCCATTCTTGAAGTAGTTTAAAAGTTGAGTGCTATTTGACTCAACTGTATTTCAGAAAATTAGCTATTCATAAGGCAAAAAAACCCCTATTATTTTGAGAGAAAAACAATTAATGATAGTACAATCCTTTACCAAATTTTAAAGGTGCCCAAATTTCTCATGAAATTGATTAGAGCAGTATTTTTTTTTCACTTTTGAAAATAATAAATTTTTTAATTTTAGAGAAAATAGTTTTTCTAAATCAAAAATGTTTTTTTTTTTGCGGTATGCAGGCCTCTCACTGTTGTGGCCTCTCACTGTTATGGACTCTCCTGTTGCGGAGCACAGGCTCCGGACGCGCAGGCTCAGCGGCCATGGCTCACGGGCCCAGCCGCTCCGCGGCATGTGGGATCTTCCCGGACCGGGGCACGAACCCGTGTCCCCTGCATCGGCAGGCGGACTCTCAACCACTGCGCCACCAGGGAAGCCCTCTAAATCAAAAGGTTTTTTAACAAAGATGTCATTCAATAAAATATAAAGGAATTAGAGCAAAAAAGATTTTACATAAATTTCATAAATAAGATTCCTGTACAAATAACCATCAAACTAATTTCCATAGAACATGTTTTCTGGCCATGATAGATTAAGATATAGTTCAAGTGAAGAGCGATCTGAACAAATTGATTAGCATACTTCCAGTTTTGGTTTTCTTTGTAATATCTGAGCATTGAAAATTTGGAAGAAAAACTTAAGGAATATTCTAGGAACCTATGTTTCTCTAGAAATGTAGATAATGAAAATGGCAATATAACTGACAACTATTTATATGGTAAAATAAGAAATTTTGTAATATTTTTTGTTATAATTTATCATATGCATTATAATTTTTGAACATGATGGTATATCATTATAATGGTATATGAGGATAGAGATAAGAATAATGGTTACTCATAATGGAAAATAATATGAAAAAGAATATGTATATATATAACTGAATATATATGTGTTTATGTATAACTGAATCACCTTGCTGTGTACCAGAAACTAACACAACATTGCAAATCAACTACACTACTTGGGTTTCCATCTAAATCTTCCAGGCTCTATTCTTGAGGCTGCCTAACATTTTTGTCAGTAGGCTGGCTTAAGAAATTTAGGGCTGGCCCATTGGGATGCCATATAGATTTTTTTTTCCCCCACACAAAGCAGCATTTTATTGAATATAGAAATGAAGGACTTCCACATCCATAATGACATGTGAGGAGCAGTGTAGATCCACTCCAGAGTGAAGCAAGCATAACTGATGAAAATCATTTAAAGAGCAAATGGTTTAAAGTCCCTTGATATTGTCCTAGGGCAAAGAGCAAATGCAAAAACATTTCTTCAAGAAAATCTACTAAAACTCAGTAAGAATAGCAAGGATCTGTGACAGTTTAGCCAAGACCCATTCCCTCCTTCCCCATCACCCGCCTGGGTTTTTTTTTTTTTTTTTTTTAACATCTTTATTGGAGTATAATTGCTTTACAATGGTGTGTTAGTTTCGGCTTTATAAAAAAAGTGAATCAGTTATACATATACACATGTTCCCATATCTCTTGCGTCTCCCTCCTTCCCACCCTCCCTATCCCACCCCTCTAGGTGGTCACAAAGCACTGAGCTGATCTCCTTGTGCTATGCAGCTGCTTCCCACTAGCTATCTATTCTACGTTTGGTAGTGTATATATGTCCATGCCACTCTCTCACTTTGTCACAGCCTACCCTTCCCTCTCCCCACATCCTCAACTCCATTCTCTAGTAAGTCTGTGTCTCCATTCCCGTCTTACTCCTAGGTTCTTCATGACCTTTTCTTTTTATTTCTTAGATTCAATATATATGTGTTAGCTTACGGTATTTGTTTTTCTCTTTCTGACTTACTTCACTCTGTATGACAGACTCTAGGTACAACCACCTCGCTACAAATAACTCAATTTCGTTTCTTTGTATGGCTGAGTAATATCCCATTGTATATATGTGCCACATCTTCTTTATCCATTCATCCGATGATGGACACTTAGGTTGCTTCCATGTCCTGGCTATTGTAAATAGAGCTGCAATGAACATTTTGGTACGTGACTCTTTTTGAATTATGGTTTCCTCAGGGTATATGCCCAGTAGTGGGATTGCTGGGTCGTATGGTAGTTCTATTTGTAGTTTTTTAAGGAATCACCATATTGTTCTCCATAGAGGCTGTATCAATTTAAATTCCCACCAACAGTGCAAGAGGGTTCCCTTTTCTCCATACCCTCTCCAGCATTTATTGTTTGTAGATTTTTTGATGATGGCCCTTCTGACCAGTGTGAGATGATATCTCATTGTAGTTTTGATTTGCATTTCTCTAATGATTAATGATGTTGAGCATTCTTTCATGTGTTTGTTGGCAATCTGTATATCTTCTTTGGAGAAATGTCTATTTAGGTCTTCTGCCCATTTTTGGATCCAAAACAACCCAAACATTCCTTTGATTCCAAACCCTGTTCCGTCTTCCAGTGTTTTCCTCCAGTATCCCAGAATTACTCCCTGCCTTTAACAGGCAACCTAGAACATCTGTTCCTTCTTCAGACTGTACTCTGAAAAGGTACTTTTTTAACCCAGGTTAGTACTTCACCCAAGAATAATCATGAGTAAAAACACACTTTTGGTTTCCTTTTCCTCTTTTTTCGTTGCTGACAAAATTGTTTTATAGTCTCCTGTGATCTTTGCAGCAGTACATGTATATTGCAAACAGAAATGGTCAGAAAAATCCAGAAGCATAAAGTCCATCCCTGATCCTAAACCTGAAAGACCACAACTGTAACTACTTTGGTGCAGAACTTTTCAGTTGATTTTCTAGGTTATCACGCACATACACGCAAACAATTTCTCTCTCTCTCTCTCTTTTAATGGCATGACTATAATGGTTTTACTTTTTGATTAATAGACTATTTCTTAAGGCATTTTTAAGTCGATAGAAAAATTGCGAGCTGTCCCTAGCTGTGCAGCTTTGAACACGAGTGTAACTGGGCATGCCTCAATGTCCCAATGTGTGGAGAGGGCAAACTTTTCTTTCTCACTCACAGAACTGCTTCTGAGGATAATCTGAAAGAAGAGGCACAAAAGGGGATTTGAAAGGTATCAAATGCTGAGCAAAAATAAAGGGCAGGGGCTTCCCTGGCAGTCCAGTGGTTAAGACTTCGCCTTCCAGTGCAGGGGGTGCGGGTTCGATCCCTGGTCGGGGAGTTAAGATCCCTCATGCCTTGCGGCCAAAAACCAAAACATAAAAACAGAAGCAGTATTGTAACAAATTCAATAAAGACTTTAAAAATGGTCCACATCAAAAAAAAATCT
>NC_041219.1:81446188-81447142 GCF_002837175.3 Physeter macrocephalus | reverse complement strand
TCTCTATGTATAGTATCATGTCATCTGCAAACAGTGACAGCTTTACTTCTTCTTTTCTGATTTGGATTCCTTTTATTTCTATTTCTTGTCTGATTGCTATGGCTAAAACTTCCAAAACTATGTTCAATAAGAGTGGTGAGAGAGGGCAACCTTGTCTTGTTCCTGATCTTAGTGGAAATGGTTTCAGTTTTTCACCATTGAGGACGATGTTGGCTGTGGGTTTGTCATATATGGCCTTTATTATGTTGAGGAAACTTCCCACTATGCCTACTTTCTGCAGGGTTTTTATCATAAATAGGTGTTGAATTTTGTCAAAAGCATTTTCTGCATCTATTGAGATGATCATATGGTTTTTCTCGTTCAATTTGT
The DNA here is from genome assembly GCF_002837175.3 of Physeter macrocephalus. Taxonomy (NCBI): domain Eukaryota; kingdom Metazoa; phylum Chordata; class Mammalia; order Artiodactyla; family Physeteridae; genus Physeter; species Physeter macrocephalus. The sequence continues at coordinate 81,446,773 of NC_041219.1, read as the reverse complement.
TAATATGGTGTATCACGTAGATTGATTTGCATATATTGAAGAATCCTTGCATTCCTGGAATAAACCTTACTTGATCATGGTGTATGATCCTTTTAATGTGCTGTTGGATTCTGTTTGCTAGTATTTTGTTGAGGATTTTTGCATCTATGTTCATCAGTGATATTGGCCTGTAGTTTTCTTTCCTTGTGACATCTTTGTCTGGTTTTGGTATCAGGATGATGGTGCCCTCGTAGAATGAGTTTGGGAGTGTTCCTCCCTCTGCTGTCTTTTGGAAGAGTTTGAGAAGGATAGGTGTTAGCTCTTTTCTAAATGTTTGGTAGAATTCGCTTGTGAAGCTGTCTGGTCCTAGACTTTTGTTTGTTGGAAGATTTTTAATCAGAGTTTCAATTTCAGTGCTTGTGATTGTTCTGTTCATATTTTCTATTTCTTCCTGATTCAGTCTCGGCAGGTTGTGCATTTCTAAGAATTTGTCCATTTCTTCCAGGTTTTCCATTTTATTGGCATAGAGTTGCTTGTAGTAATATCTTATGATCTTTTGTATTTCTGCAGTGTCCATTGTTACTTCTCCTTTTTCATTTCTAATTC
>NC_041219.1:81430536-81438573 GCF_002837175.3 Physeter macrocephalus | reverse complement strand
GCCTGTGAAGCCATCTGGTCCTGGGCTTTTGTTTATGGAAGATTTTTAATCACAGTTTCAATTTCAGTGCTTGTGATTGTTCTGTTCATATTTTCTATTTCTTCCTGATTCAGTCTCGGCAGGTTGTGCATTTCTAAGAATTTGTCCATTTCTTCCAGGTTTTCCATTTTATTGGCATAGAGTTGCTTGTAGTAATATCTTATGATCTTTTGTATTTCTGCAGTGTCCATTGTTACTTCTCCTTTTTCATTTCTAATTCTATTGATTTGAGCCTTCTCCCTTTTTTCTTGATGAGTCTGGCTAATGGTTTATCAATTTTGTTTATCTTTTCAAAGAACAAGCTTTCAGTTTTCTTGATCTTTGCTATCGTTTCCTTCATTTCTTTTTAATTTATTTCTGATCTGATCTTTATCATTTATTTCCTTTTGCAAACTTTGGGGTTTTTTTGTTCTTCTTTCTCTAATTGCTTTAGGTGCATGGTTAGGTTGTTTATTCTAGATGTTTCCTGTTTCTTAAGGCAGGATTGTATTGCTATAAACTTCCCTCTGAGAACTGCTTTTGCTGCATCCCATAGGTTTTGTGTCATCGTGTCTCCATTGTCATTTGTTTCTAGGTATTTTTTGATTTCCTCTTTGATTTCTTCAGTGATCACTTCGTTATTAAGTAGTGTATTGTTTAGCCTCCATGTGTTTGTATTTTTTACACATCTTTTCCTGTAATTGATATCTAGTCTCATAGCATTGTGGTCAGAAAAGATACTTGATATGATTTCAATTTTCTTAAATTTGCCAAGGCTAGATTTGTGACCCAATATATGATCTATCCTGGAGAATGTTCCATGAGCACTTGAGAAAAATGTGTATTCTGTTGTTTTTGGATGGAATGTCCTATAAATATCAATTAAGACCATCTTGTGTAATGTATCATTTAAAGCTTGTGTTTCCTTATTTATTTTCATTTTGGATGATCTGTCCATTGGTGAAAGTGGGGTGTTAAAGTCCCCTACTATGATTGTGTTACTGTCGATTTCCCCTTTTATGGCTGTTAGTATTTGCCTTATGTATTGAGGTGCTCCTATGTTGGGTGCATAAATATTTACAATTGTTATATCTTCTTCATGGATCGAACCCTTGATCATTATATAGTGTCCTTCTTTGTCTCTTGTAATAGTTTTTACTTTAAAGTCTATTTTGTCTGATATGAGAATTGCTACTCCAGCTTTCTTCTGATTTCCATTTGCATGGAATATCTTTTTCCATCCCCTCACTTTCAGTCTGTATGTGTCCCTAGGTCTGAAGTGGGTCTCTTGTAGACAGCATATATATGGGTCTCGTTTTTGTATCCATTCAGCCAGTCTGTGTCTTTTGGTGGGAGCATTTAATCCATTTACATTTAAGGTAATTATCAATATGTATGTTCCTATTTTTGTCCCTTGCTGCTTTTAATATGTTATCTTTGTATTTAATTTTTGACAGTTTGATTAATATGTGTCTTGGCGTGTTTTTCCTTTGATTTAACCTTATGGGACTCTCTGTGCTTCCTGGACTTGATTAACTATTTCCTTTTCCATATTAGGGAAGTTTTCAACTATAATCTCTTCAAATATTTTCTCAGTCCCTGTCTTTTCCTCTTCTTCTTCTAGGACCCCTATAATTCGAATGTTGGTGCATTTAATGTTGTCCCAGAGGTCTCTGAGAGTGTCCTCAGTTCTTTTCATTCTTTTTTCTTTATTCTGCTTTGCATTAGTTATTTCCACTATTTTATCTTCCAGGTCACTTATCCGTTCTTCTGCCTCAGTTATTGTGCTATAGATCCCTTCTAGAGTATTTTTAATTTCATTTATTGTGTTGTTCATCATTGCTTGTTTCCTCTTTAGTTCTTCTAGGTCCTTTTTAAATGTTTCTTGCATTTTGTCTATTCTATTTCCAAGATTTTGGATCATCTTTACTATCATTATTCTGAATTCTTTTTCAGGTAGACTGCCTATTTCCTCTTCATTTGTTAGGTCAGGTGGGTTTTTATCTTGCTCCTTCATCTGCTGTGTGTTTTTCTGTCTTCTCATTTTGCTTATCTTACTGTGTTTGGGGTCTCCTTTTTGCAGGCTGCAGGTTCGTAGTTCCCGTTGGTTTTGGTGGCTGTCCCCAGTGGCTAAGGTTGGTTCAGTGGGTTGAGTAGGTTTCCTGGTTGGGGGGACTAGTGCCTCTGTTCTGGTGGATGAGGGTGGATCTTGTCTTTCTGGTGGACAGGTCCACGTCTGGTGGTGTGTTTGGGGATGTTGGTAGCCTTATTATGATTTTAGGCAGCCTCTCTGCTAATGGATGGAGCTGTAGACCTGTCTTGCTCCTTTTTGCAGGCTGCAGGTTCATAGTTCCCCTGTGTTCTGGTGGATGAGGCTGGATCTTGTGTGTCTGGTGGGCAAGTCCACGTCTGGTGGTGTGTTTTGGGGTGTCTGTGGCCTTATTAAGATTTTAGGCAGCCTCTCTGCTAATGGGTGGGGTTGTGTTCCTGTCTTGCTAGTTGTTTGGCATAGGGTGTCCAGCACTGTAGCTTGCTGGTCATTGAGTGAAGCTGGGTGTTGGTGTTGAGATGGAGATCTCTGTGAGATTTTCGCCGTTTGATACTACGTGGAGCTGAGAGGTCTCTTGTGGACTAGTGTCCTGAATTTGGCTCTCCCACCTCAGAGGCACAGCACTCACTCCTGGCTGCAGCACCAAGAGCCTTTCATCCACACAGCTCTGAATAAAAGGGAGGAAAAGTAGAAAGAAAGAAAGAAAGAGGATAAAATACAATAAAGTAAGATTAAATAAAATAAAGTTATTAAAATAAAAAATAATCATTAAGAAAAAAAATTTTTTAAGTTAAAAAAAAAAAGAATGGACGGGGGCTTCCCTGGTGGCGCAGCGGTTGCGCGTCCGCCTGCCGATGCAGGGGAACCGGGTTCGCGCCCCGGTCTGGGAGGATCCCACATGCCGCGGAGCGGCTGGGCCCGTGAGCCATGGCCGCTGAGCCTGCGCGTCCGGAGCCTGTCCTCCGCAACGGGAGAGGCCACAGCAGAGGGAGGCCCGCATACCACATAAAAAAAAAAAAAAAAAAAAAATACAAGAGATTTCCCTTTCTCTTCTTTGTTCGCACAGCTCCTGGGTTCAGCTTTGGACTTGGCCCCGCCTCTGCGTGTAGGTCGCCTGAGGGCGTCTGTTCTTCGCTCAGGACAGGGTTAAAGGAGCAGCTGAATCGGGGGCTCTGGCTCACTCAGGCCGGGGGGAGGGAGGGGTACAGATGCGGGGCGAGACTGCGGTGGCAGAGGCCGGCGTGACATTGCACCAGCCTGAGGCGCGCCGTGCGTTCTCCTGGGGAAGTTGTCCCTGGATCTCGGGACCCTGCCAGTGGCGGGCTGCACAAGCTCCCGGGAGGGGAGGTGTGGATAGTGACCTGTGCTCGCACACAGGCTTCTTGGTGGCGGCAGCAGCAACCTTAGCGTCTCATGCCCGTCTCTGGGGTCCGCGCTGGTAGCTGCGGCTCGCGCCCGTTTCTGGAGCTCCTTTAAGCGGCGCACTTAATCCCCTCTCCTCGCGCTCCAGGAAGCAAAGAGGGAAGAAAAGGTCTCTTGCCTCTTCGGCAGCTCCAGACTTTTTCCCGGACTCCCTCCCAGCCAGCCGTGGTGCACTAGCCCCTTCAGGCTGTGTTCACGCCGCCAGTCCTCTCCCTGGGATCCAACCGAAGCCCGAGCCTCAGCTCCCAGCCCCCGCCCTTCCCGCCGGGTGAGCAGACAAGCCTCTCGGGCTGGTGAGTGCTGGTCGGCATCGAGCCTCTGCGAGAATCTCTCCACTTTGCCCTCCGCACCCTGTTGCTGTGCTCTCCTCCATGGCTCTGAAGCTTCCCCCTCTGCCACCCGCAGTCTCCGCCCGCGAAGGGGCTTCTAGTGTGTGGAAACCTTTCCTCCTTCACAGCTCCCTCCCACTGGTGCAGGTCCCGTCCCTATTCTTTTGTCTCTGTTTATTCTATTTTCTTTTGCCCTACCCAGGTATGTGGGGAGTTTCTTGCCTTTTGAGAGGTCTGAGGTCTTCTGCCAGCGTTCAGTGGGTGTTCTGTAGGAGTTGTTCCACATGTAGATGTATTTCTGATGTATCTGTGGGGAGGAAGGTGATCTCCACGTCTTACTCTTCCGCCAACTACCCACCTCTCTAGAGCAGTATTATTAATGCTATTATAAATTACTGAGCCAGATTCACACTGGATTTTCTCACCTACTCAAGTCCAGAGAATGTTTGTATGCAGGAAAAAGGAATAGTAGCTAGCTAGCTAGAATACCCGATACATAAACAGATATCTCTATATGCATATGGAAGGAAGATGATATTGAGACAGATTTCTCCTGTGTCAATGAATTTCTAGTTATGCTCTTAATATCACAGTACTTAGAGTTGCCTAACAGTTCTTTTGCAGCAACGGTGAGTAACAAAAAGTGAGTTTTTAAAAATTATTGTGGATACTTTGGTTTTATTTCATTAAATGACATAGTTACTTGTCTTTTCATGAAACATTTGCCACAAGACTGGTTTTTGTTTGTGTTGTTTATTGTTTTTCGGTCAACTATGAAAAATAGGAACATTAAAATAAAGGCAGCTCTAAACTTTGCTCTGCCATAGCTGGTCTCCAAAGGAAGGTGTAAAATTCTAACAGGTAGGTTCTGTGTGGAGGCAGCCTTCATATCTGTGTCTCGTTGGTCAGCTACCCTTCCCAAAGAAGGAGCTTCTGTCTGCGTATTTGTAGCTGCTTATACCCGTGCACAGAGAAACTATGGAAGGAATGCAACTGTGGGTGGAAAGACACAGATGTTAAGGGTCTTCTGGCCTCTAGAGATTCTGGGAGCGGGGGGATATCTTTGATAGGGAAGCAATTTCATTATCAATTTGTCTGCCATTCAATGGTCATTTTATACAAGTTGTGAGAACGGCTCCCAGCCTGGGAGTCAGTGTAAGAACATGGTGGGGAAATGTGAAGGGTGCTATGGACATGATGTTACAGGTTGCTGATCACTGTGAAAAACACAGAAATTTTATTTTTGTGACACACTTTATTGACAAACATTGATTTAACACAATCTGATTTCCACTGGCTGAGAAAATTCACCTGCCTTTTCTGAAAATTCTCTTAGTAGGAATCATTATGAAACATAATATGGGGACCAGTGCTTGAAATGACAGGAAAAAAAGAGGAAGAGAACAACTGGTTTAGCCTCAGGAGAGGTTCAACACAGGCAACTGGAGGAACACTCTGCAATGACTCCAGGAAAGCAAGTGACACGTCCTCTTGAGCCACTGCAAGCCCAGGTTCTAAGTAATCTCTTGGTGGGTATGGTGGACGCACTCTTACATCTTCATTCCAAGGTAAGTATTTCATCCTGCTGGTTTATATAAAGCTGAGGAGGGATTCTCTCAACCGTTTATATATTTAAAGCTTTATTTTCACGTAATTTTAAAAATAGACATCAAATTGACGGTATAATACCAAAGGTTTATATATCTGTCAGTAGAGGAAACATATAAGTATACACAAACACATAACTATACAATCCATATGCTCCAGAATATCATAAATACACATTTCATCATGCTGTTTCTATCAGCTAAAATAATTGCTAGAAAACCAAACTTTAAACATGATTTAAAGAAGTGATCATCTAAATAAGCATGGATTGAAACATAATGAAAGCTTTTCCTTATTCTCCAATTTCATGCACTATTTCCTAGTTTCCTAGTTTATTAATCCTAAAAAATCCACATTTTATGAGATGAAGAGTAACAGACAACTTGTTTTCAGTATGATTTTTGTAAATCATTTGATTTTGATCAGAGGGCTGTTGTGGTTCAGCACATAGAGCTCTGGATTTAGGTCAGTGTGGCAATAATACTAATCACACTGGCTGTGTCATACAACCTCTGGGCCCTACAGCTTCCCATGTGTAAAATGGGGATAATCTTGTTAGCCTCACAGCATTGCTATGAGGAGCGAATTATTATACTTATGAAAACCTAGCTTTGCCAACTATGAAGTACTATAAAAATGAACGTTTTAGAGTTGGGATCAGTTTTTTTCAGTGCATAAATGTTTAACAAGAAAACCACTAAAAGTAGAATGAGAGGATCCCACTAACAGACATTCACTCAAGTTAGAGGACTACACTTCAGGAATTCAAACAAAGGCTAAGTCATAATTTGCCCTTTTCAACAAAGTATAAATATGAACATATATCAGCACTCTCCCTGACAACTTCCAGATTTGTACCAAATGAAATGGCAAAGCCAAAGATTTAAAAACGTGTAGATGATTCTGAATACAGGTACATTGTCACCAATTTTCGTCACCTAATATGCAAGGTCCAAATAACACTTTAAAATGATTGTCTAAAATTCAGTACAGAAAACGCTTTTATGATTTATATGCTCATTAAGTCCAAGTGAATCACGTTTAAATTATGACCTGCTAATGAAGGAAAAATGATTGCCATTTTACCCTTTATAGATGATAAACTGGAACTTCCTGATATGAAAGAGTTGCTTAAACAATACTTACACAATCCAACATTTAAAAATTTTGCTGTCATTTAAAAGTAAGCTTTTAGTACATCAAATTAAGCACTGCCTTATTTTTAGAACTTACATATTACTCTCTTTTCTCTCAAGCCCATCTTTTGGACGAGGCCAACTAGTAAACGTTTTACCTTCAAAGGAGGCTTTTCAGCAAGTTTTCAGTGAGTAAAAGCAGGAGGTTGCAATAAAATCACTTTTACAGGATAGGAAATAGCATTTGCTACCATGAATTCACTGTCTTCTGGTTCTGAGGGCAATAGATGTAAAATACTGCATGAGGGAGAGAAATGGTCCTACAATCATTACGGTTATGCCTTGAGCTTCATACACTATAATCACTATCTCAGTAAATTTGCCTTTCCAAAGGCGGTATTTTACACAGCTGTTCTTTTTCATGCAAATTTTATTTGTGTGTGCTGCACACCAGCCAGTTCGGTAAGTGAAACTACTTGGCTGCTGAACACATGCAATAATAAATTATTATTACTATTATTATTATCAATATTATTTCTAGTCACAAGCACAAAGCTATCTTGGTAATGAGCCGCCAGGTTGAAGAAGCTAATCTGGTAACATTAAACAAAAAGCACTGATTCTTTAAGATGAGAGCATCCATTTATTTCTTCCAGTCCAACAAATCTACTACAGGGCTCCGATTAGATTTCCCAATAATTTATGCTAAAATCATGTCTTTTTACGTCTGTTCACTGATTTAAATTGAGAAACTAAAACCAGGTAAATGGCATATAAGATGCCATATTTAACAGGAAGTGAAGTCCACTATTTTAATACTGTCTGTCTTCATTTTGTATTTTGACCATTATGTTATATCCTCTGCCCATCTTCAAGGTAAGATAAATTAGAAAGGCTAAAAAAGGGAAAAAAATTAAAGAATCCATTCTGTCCCCAGGTGCAAAAATTCTTTTATAAAGTTCTTAAAATCATTATATTCATGGAACCTATAGTTCTTTTTCCCTGTTCAAATCATGCTGACTAGGTTACCAATGGGAGACAACACACTATGGTAAGAGGCGTAATGACAAATAGTGTGGGCTCTGCAGACAGGCTGCCTGGGTTCAAATCTCTGCCTTATCACTTTCTGACACTGTGAGGTTGATAAATTAAACGCCCTGAGCCTTAGTCTCCCCATTTGAAATACAAAAATGGTATTATCAGCCCTCATATGTTTGCTATTGTGATTAAATCAGATAATCCCTGCAAAGCGTCCAGGCAAATGCTTTTTTTTTTTTTAACATCTTTATTGGAGTATAATTGCTTTACAATGGTGTGTTAGTTTCTGCTTTATAACAAAGTGAATCAGTTATACATATGTCCCCATATCTCTTCCCTTTTGCGTCTCCCTCCCTCCCACCCTCCCTATCCCACCCCTCTAGGTGGTCACAATCCACCTAGCTGATCTCCCTGTGCTATGGGACTGCTTCCCACT
>NC_041219.1:81421652-81430397 GCF_002837175.3 Physeter macrocephalus | reverse complement strand
GTGCCACATCTTCTTTATCCATTCATCTGTTGATGGACACTTAGGTTGCTTCCATGTCCCGGCTGTTGTAAAGAGAGCTGCAATGAACATTTTGGTACATGACCCTTTTTGAATTATGGTGTTCTCAGGGTATATGCCCAGGTGGTAGCAGTAGTAATTCCCAAATAAGACACAAAAGGTGATGCATAGGATACCTATGGGAGGGGGCATTATTACTTCTTGTTTCTCTATAAACTGATTTACTTAGTAAATTTGCTGTGTCTTATAGTAACTAAATTTGTAATTCATTTCATATGCTGTTAATCAAAGTCATATATCAAGATGGAAGCACTATTGTTTTAGCTGGCTTTGGGAGAGAGACTTGTCTTTTCAGACAAGGTGATAGAGAGTATGTAATGGTTAAAAAGGTTATACTTTGAAGCCAGGCTGTCTAGGTTCAGTGCTTAGTTCTGCTGATAACTCAGCATGTGACTTTGAGTAAAACAGCTATAATATTAGTACCTAAATCATAGGGTTGTATGAGCTGAGGAAAAAATAAGTTAATTGGTCAAATGCTTAGAACTAGTGTTCTAAGCCACATGATAAGCATTATGTAAGTGGTAACATTATTCAGATATGGGTACATTTCTACGCAACTGAATGCATTGAATTTCTACGTTTGCCCTCAATTATTTCTGAACATACGTTACTATTTTTTACAGGCAATTGAATTATTTGTTTTTCTAGTGGACCAGCTGCCATCAGACTCTACATGCAGGAAAAATATTTAGGAGGTTAGTACTACACTTTAACCACCTAGGGGTAAAAATAAATGTGGTATAAATTTGTAAATTTCCTTATTCATTATTGATGGTTCCTTTGATGTATTTGGGTTCTATCCCATATCCCAGATTTTTAATTTCACAAATTTATGTAGACTGGCAAAGTGAACAACTGAAATCACTGCCAAATCTCCACAGTATCAGTGTAAATCTTATCATATTAGCTTAATTTACAAAATATTCTTATTTTTTCCAGTGTGGTCATTAAAATCTTATGAGGAACTATCGAACAATATTTATATTCCTTTGAATGTAAAGTGAGTCACATACACACAAGAGTAGAAGAGACAATGCATTATGAACATAAGTCAATTTCATTTAAAAAATTTTTTTCACTAAAATACCCAGGTTATTAGAGAAACAAACATTTATCTTTAGACTGATGGACATTCTTTGAATAATTGGAAGGCAAGGAATAGGTGGCAGTATTTCTGAAAGGAGGCAGCAGGTTAAAATGCAGTGCATGTTGGATTTTTATCAGCTGCTTAACATCATAGGCATCATTTCAAACTAATATTCCAATAATAAATTTAACTTATTCGCTATAGGTAAAAAGGAAGACTAGAATACCCTCATGCTAAATGCCGATTTTTTAAGTTAGTTAATTTCTTTATTAATGTATAATTGACATACATTGTATTAGTTTCAGGTATATAAGGCACTCTACCATTTAAAATTTTTCTGAGTCAGTAAATGGATCCTTAAAGCAATCCCATTTTTTTTAAACCACTAAATGCTGATTTGAATGAACTTTTCCTTCCTTGGAAAATAATTGCTGCTTCACTGCAAATGTATTTTTTTAATGTAGCTCTTACAAGTACATGAATTAACTTCTTCACTTTTTGTGTACTAAATATGCAATTAAAACATCATTACTCTGCAGTAGCAGGTTTTCTCATTTAAGCTGGAGAAAAGCTGCCATTGAGTTGGTCGTAACTGTACATGAATGCGCTTGTGCTTTCTTAAAGCACCTTATGCAATGAGGTATTATGAAATGGAAGACTCCTATTGGTCTGAAATAATCATTTAAGAGGAAGCTGACCAGACAGCTTTTAAGTATAGATGAGGCAGTGTAAGGCAATGACATATGAATCACCTTCATAAACATACACACCTATGTAAAAAATTAAGCCTCTATTTTACTTTCATGCTGATGAAAGTGATTCCTATAAGCCCTGAAAACTACTGCATTTTTATACCGCAGTTTAAATTTTCCTTCCTAAGAATGGCTGGTGCTGTGGCTTGGCCTCCACATTTAACATTTGGGATACCAAAGCCAATCTGTTTAATACTTCGGCTGGGGTCAATATTGCCACTAACTGACCTTGTTATCTGTTCTATGAATTCTCAAAAAATTTATCTCAAAAAAATTTTAACAGCCTTGGGTGATTGGGAATAGTCATTTCAAACAACAGAGCATTTCTGTAGTTAACTGATTCTATTCTGTAACGTCTTATGGAAAAGCCCAAACTTCTTTGCCAACCCAATATTTAGGTGTACCTCAGTGTAGGTGCCGGTTTGGAAGCGGAAAATGGCATAGAGTCTTCCTAGACTTATGAAAAAAAAAAAAAAACAGAGCATCAGACTGACTGAGAAGAGGTGGGCTTGTTTTGATAAGAGTTTATAAGTGTTACAACCTTCTGGTTTTAGAACTTTGGACAAGTCACTTAAAAATTTCTCAACCTCCCTGGTTCGTTCATACCTGTCAAACAAGCTGGCTAGACTTAGTGAGTTTCTAATTCCCTTCTATCCCCAAGGATAATAAGGACTAATTCAAAATGGTATAAAATGTTATCCCAATTACTTTATTATTTACTTGATTACCTGATTACCTTATTTATTACCTAAATTCATTGGTGGTGTAACCACTATATAGACTTCATTTTTCTAAAAAGCCTATGTTAGAATGCAGGACTAGTGAGCTTTTACCACAAATACATCTGTCAGTGGCTTTCAGCTTCCTGTGCTGTGCAAATGAAGATCTCAACTAGAAATGAATCTTTGGAACAGATGGACTTGCACCATTTCTTGAAACTTTGAAAGCTGTACAGTTTGCCTGCCATGAACTCTTCTATCTGACTCATGAAAGCAGATGACTGTTTGCACTGCCATTTATGCACATTCTTACACTCGGAGGCAGATCAACTGATTCTCGCTGGATGACTAACTAACTGTTAGCATTCCCTGACCTCTCTCTGGGTAGTTAATAAATTCCTTTGGGACAGTAAGAAAATTTAAGACTTTCCTACTTCTCCTGGCTTTCTCCCATATATACCTTCCATTTACTCCAGGTGGAAAAGTGACAAACATTTAGATAATTTTGAAAGACAACAGTATAATGGTATTACACTGTTTAAAGAAACATCATAAAGTCCTTAAAATGGGAAAACAATTATTTTGAATGCTTTCAGGAAAGCTGAATACATTTTTACAGATATTATTCCATATACCAGTGAGTTCACACATTTTTAGAGACAGTTGAAATTTTGAACTCAACTGGAAGGCACTTTTCCTGCTAAATTTGATAGTAGGTTCATTTCTTTAGACTCCCCTCTCATTTGTAAAGAAGTAATTTGAATTGATAGTTTTTAATCCAGTTTCTGTCATAAAGACTTACTTTAAAAGTTTACATCTGGTCAAGTATCACAGTCAAGAATTTCAGCCTCACTGCATATAAGGGCTAACAGAAGTAAGCAATAAAAACTGTGTTTATAAGGTGAATTTAAGATAAGTGGAGTTTGGGAGGAAGAATTGAAACTTTGAAGAAATTTGTGTGAGAGCAACATTTTCTCTTAGCTTCCTGGTTGGTTTGAGTTATAAATACAACTTTTCCTTCAGACACCTGTCTGCATAAAGAATATGTTGCTGTCATTTTGAAAAGAACTTGGTGTAACTTGTGGAAGAACGAGGCTAGTACCATGCCTGAAGTAGCACACACTCTCTCCTTTCCATCCCTATCTTCTGCCATAAAATTAAGTTTAGAGATGACCAATCTATATGTGGTACATTTTTGGGAAAAAATGTTTCTCTAAGTCAAAAAAACTAGAATCCATTTTCTAAAGGATAGGGCAGCATAAGCAGTGATGTTTACTATGTTGGGGGTGTTTGCTTTTTTTTTTTTTTTTCTATTTCCCAGATATATTTCTCCCTTTTAAAAAAATAGTCAAAATCCATTAGTCTCAAATTCCCAAAGTTGATTAAAATATGAATCTTTAAATCTAGCCAATTCTAATTACTTAGATGCTGTTATGACATAGCTTCTTCAATTAAGGGGCAATTTAAATGTAGAAAGAATGAACCATTAGGTAAGAACACAATCTTCATTTGGTTCATGGAGATTTGGTGAAAGTTTGATGGTTCAGTGCTTTTCATGCTAATTTCCAAACTAATAGGTCCAACACTGACAGAGGTCCACTTATACTCAGGATTTTGTTTTACCCATTTCATGTTCTTGGGAAAACAATATGTTAGCTGCAGGGTCATTTTAGGTGACAATATTAGGTTCACCAATAATGACATACTGGCTATTTGTGGCCAGTTTCTTGGCCTCATATCAAAGAATGATGCTTCCCTACCTCTTTCTTATGAAAGATAATTCAGTGTCTTCTTTACTGACCACTGAAGCAGTTCTTTACCTTTGATCCCTAAAGCTGTATCAAGTTCATCTTTTCCCTGAAATCAGGGGCACCTGGAATGCTAATGGTAATTATAAGAAAGAATAGGTTATAGTTAATCCTGCAACACGATGTACACACCTGCTGCTCTGTGAGAAATAAACCGAGATGAGAGCTCATTTCTGGAGTTGTTTTGAATCTTTACTCCTCAACGAAACTTCTGTCCCTTCCTTAGAATGCCACCAAAGCTAGGATTCGCCACACTAGTGCTCCAACATGGAGCCAGAATATTAGTGTGGAAAAATCAAAACCTGTCATCAGGCACAGGAGAAACCTTCTCTTTCTACTTCTCCATTCAAACTTGAAGAGTTTTACACGTTTGCTTAAGGAACAAACACATGTCAGGTTCTCCACTGTTCAAAAGATTACAGGAAGCAAACCTGGGCAGAAGGGAATATTTCAACAAGCAGAAAGGGAAAGCAAGACAATAACTTCCTTTACCTCCATAAAAGCCCACAATGGGGACAGTTTTGCACCTCTCCTAGAGGATTATAAACTCTTAGAACTTTTTTTATTTCAGAGAAACACATACCCATAAACGGTACCTAAAATAAACAGCTTTTACGAGAAATTGATATAAGGATAGTAAACATTTCTCATGACTATTTTTGGGAAGCATTCTGCACAAATGTAAGAAAAGAATGCATCTAAAATCAAGGAAGAAAGTATATAGAAATCAACAGACAACCGCTTTAACATAAAAGGGTAAAAGAATTGTAGAAACATTATGTAGTAATATTCAATTAGAATTCAGACTTAATATTTGCAAGCTTAACCATTCATAGTTTGCCTGAACATCTATGTATATAGTAGTTTGTAATTTGCTGAAGCATGACCCTGAATCATACATATTTTAATGCTGATAAATAAGGCCAAGTCATTTAACCAATGTGTGGGTCTAGCCACCCATGGGCATTCACTTCTAAAGCCAGCTTTGCTCTCTACTCATCAACTGTGTAATCCTCAGTAACAGTCTGAATGGGATTCATGATATTTTTCAGTTGTAATTTATGACATTTTATAGATAGACTTTCAAAAGTTTTCTTTATAATGTCTTTCCCAAAGTACTCCAAAGGTATAAACCGTGTACTATTTGATTTTCAAATATTTGAATAATTTAATATTGGAGAGTATAACATGAAAAATAATAAATCATATGAGGGAATGGCTAGTAATTAGGATCAGATAACAAGGTTTTGGTAAGATGAATTAAAAGTAAAGTAAAACATTTCCTACATAAGTTTGAGAGCTCAGAAGAGTTAAAATTAATAGCAGAAAATAGACTAATCATGTCATAATATAAAAAGATATTTTCCAATTTTGAAAAAAACTTGAGTCTTTGAGCAATAAGAACAGATCCCTTTTCCCCATCATTGTTAATCTTGGCCTCTCTACCTAAGCAGAAAAGGTAAGACTAAAATTATTGAGGAAGAACAGAACTTTTGGGTTCTGGTCACATTTACTTGACTTTATCCAAATATATCAGGGCCAACATAGTCATGAAGTGGATCAGTGTCATGACTTGCCATGGTCACATGTGACTGAAGACAAAAGATGAAGCTGCAGAAAATTTAGAGGAGCTACATATTTTTTAGAAAAAGCAAGGAACAGATGGATAAATATACCACTTAATATATCCAGGCCTCCATTTTCTTCACATTGTTCAGAAACATGGAAAGCCTTTCAGGAATGTTAATTTCACTTCTTACCATTGAATATTTTGAACAATGATAGCAATTTTCTCCAGATGTTTTCTCTCTCATCAGTTTCTAGATCCTAGTCATCTTTTTATTCAGTTCCCCACTCTCTGTCTCACTGTCACTACTTTAATTGAGGTCTTTATTCCATCTGGTTTGTAGAGTTGGAATAACCTCCCAATTTGTCTCCCTGATTTGTCTTGTCCTTTGCAGTGTCTGCTCCTCCTCTTTGCTATCATCATTCCTGAAAAGTCTATAAAGATGTCCTATCATAGAAGGAAATTTAAATTCTTGCTGGTAATACAGAAGGTCCTTTATGATAAGACCTCAACCCACCCAACTTCATTTCCCACCTTCCCAACCCCTTCAGAGATGCATAGGCTCAACTCCAGTCACGCCCAACTATTTAATCCTCCTAGGACTTGATGCCCATTCGTATCTCCTTATCTTTGTGTACATTTTACCTCTGCCTGAAATACTCTCCTTTCAAACCTCAGAACAAATGTTACCACTTCATAATTCATAAACCTTTGTGATTCATCCAGTCAGCATTTTGTTCATACTTCTATTATAAGACATAGCACATTATGATTATTTATTAATCTGTTTGTTTCTCCCACTTAACTATGATGTATTGAAATAAAATATTAGCATATTTTGTTTCCTCAGTGCTAAGCAGCATTCCAGGTACATTAATGATGCCTAATATTTATTAAATGAAAGATTACAGTGATGGATGGGTGGGTGGATGGATAAATGAACAAATTAATATATGAATATAAGGGGAAAGTGATATGTAATTTCAGAAGAAGGAAAACTAGAGGTACTCTTTGGATTCTCCAGGAATAGCAAGGGGAATGATTAAGTGACCCAAAAGGTCAGTTCCTCCATTTAAAAATTTTTTAGGATTATTCCCATGATTCTGTGGAAATTATAGATATGCACGGGTCCTGACATCAGCTTCACATTTGTACCTCAGATATTTAAATTTATTCTCATTTGGAGAAGGTCTGATTTTTAAAATGAAATTCACTCAGGAAAAGAATAATGCAAGAAGATAATAGCAATCTGTGGTGCTTTAATTTGTATTAGACTAACCACTTGGGATGTGGAAAATGTCCAAATAGATACATCAAGGTTGATTCTCACAAGATTCATTACAGTTAAAAATTATCCTAATTAAAAAAAAAAAAAAGTACTTCTCTCTCTTCAGTAATTTCCATACTGCTGCTTAACACTGTCAGGAAAATATTCGTATGAAATATTCTGTGGTGACAATTACCCTACACCTAGGTTTACATGTTCACTTGACATCAGGTGTGGTGGTACAAATGAAATGTCATCAAATTTCCTATAATGGAACAAAGTAAACAGATACCACGATGAGTGATTCACCCCAAAATAATGTTGTGCATGCAATCCCTCTCTCTCCCCATCCCACTCTCCGTCTCATATGTGCTATATACATACTATATTTAATTATACAGCCTCTTTATTTAAGTTCAAGATGCCTGATCCCTCCAACCACCACTTTTCTTCCATTGGATTCTAATGCCAAGGACAGCTGATCACTTTGCTCCTCAGGGCAACCTGGAATACTCTTCACCCTTCCTTTGCTTCCATCTCTCAGGTCATAATTGCTGGCATCAGTAGACAATGTGCACATCCATTTTCTCTTATAATCCTCATGATTATTCTGTGACATTTTTTTCCCCTTTTACTATTTACTGTTATTAGTCCTTATTACTAATTACTATTATCCCCAGTTTACAGTTGAAGAAACTGAGGCTCAGATAACTTAAAAGTGAAACTTCTTAAAGATGCATGTAAACACTGAGTGATAGTCTGGGGGCTGAGATGCCCATTTTGGGGCTTCAAACCTAGTGAAACAGGTCCTGCATATCCGGTTCTTCCATTCATTTGTTTGACTAATATTTACTGAACGCATATTAAGGGTTAGGCATGGTCCTAGGTGTGAAAAAAAATCACTGCCCCTGTGAATCTGACAATCTAGAGAGCCAGACAAATGAGAGACATCATAAGTAAAATTTTGAAGTATGTTAGGCCAGAAAGAAAGATAGACAAGATGAAAAGGCACAGGGCTATGTACCAGATGAAGGAACAAAATAAACCCCAGAAAAACAGCTAAATGAAGTGGAGATAGTTAACCTTCCAGAAAAAGAATTCAGAATAATGATAGTGAAGATGATCCAGGACCTCAGAAAAAGAATGGAGGCAAAGATGGAGCTGGAAAACAGAATGGTGGAATTCACTGCTGTGGAACAGAATTTTTAAAAAAGAATGAAAAGAAATGAAGACAGCCTAAGAGACCTCTGGGACAACATTAAACACAACATTTGCATTATAGGGGTCCAAGAAGGAGAAGAGAGAGAAACAAGAAACAAGAAACCTCAAGAAACAAGAAAAATCTCAAGTAAACAAGAAAAATCTCAAGTAAACAATCTAACCTTACACCTAAAGGAACTAGAGAAAGAAGAACAAACAAAACCCAAAGTTAGCAGAAGGAAAGAAATCATAAAGATCAGAGAAGAA
>NC_041219.1:81419481-81421204 GCF_002837175.3 Physeter macrocephalus | reverse complement strand
GAAAGTCCAGGACCAGATGGCTTCCCAGGTGAATTCTATCAAACATTTAGAGAAGAGCTAACACCCATCCTTCTCAAACTCTTCCAAAAAATTGCAGAGGAAGGAACACTCCCAAACTCATTCTATGAGGCCACCATCACCCTGACAGCAAAACCAGACAAAGATATTACAAAAAAAGAAAATTACAGACCAATATCACTGATGAATATAGATGCAAAAATCCTCAACAAAATACTAGCAAACAGAATGCAACAACACATTAAAAGGATCATACACCATGACCAAGTGGGGCTTATCCCAGGGACGCAACGATTCTTCAATATATGCAAATCAATCAATGTGATACACCATATTAACAAATTGAAGAATAAAACCATATGATCATCTCAATAGATGCAGAAAAAGCTTTTGACAAAATTCAACCCCATTTATGATAAAAACTCTCCAGAATGTGGGCATAGAGGGAACCTACCTCAACATAATAAAGGCCATATATGACAAACCCACAGCAAACATCATTCTCAATGGTGAATAACTGAAAGCATTTCATCTAAGATCAGGAAAAAGATAAAGATGTTCACTCTTGCCTCGATTATTCAACATAGTTTTTGGAAGTCCTAGCCACAGCAATCAGAGAAGAAAAATAAATAAAAGGAATACAAATTGGAAAAGAAGAAGAAAAACTGTCACTGTTTGCAGATGACATGATACTATACATAGAGAATCCTAAAGATGCCACCAAAAAACTACTAGAGCTAATCAATAAATTTGGTAAAGTTGAAGGACACAAAATTAATGCACAGAAATCTCTTGCATTCCTATACACTAATGATGAAAAATCTGAAAGAGAAATTAAGGAAACACTCCCATTTTCCATTGCAACAAAAATAAAATACCTAGGATTAAACCTACCTAGAGAGACAAAATACCTGCATGTAGAAAACTATAAGACACTGATGAAAGTAATTAAAGATTACACCAACAGATGGAGAGATATACTATGTTCTTGGATTGGAAGAATCAATATTGTGAAAATGACTGTACTACTCAAAGCAATCTACAGATTCAGTGCAATCCCTATCAAATTACCAATGGCATTTTTTATGGAACTAGGTCAAAAAATCTTAAAATTTGTATGGGGACACAGAAGACCCCTAATAGCCAAAGCAGTCTTGAGGGGAAAAGACGGAGCTGGAGGAATCAGACTCCCTGACTTCAGACTATACTACAAAGCTATAGTAATCAAGACAATATGGCACAAAAACAGAAATATAGATCAATGGAACAAGATAGAAAGCCCAGAGATAAACCTATGCACCTATGGTCAACTAATCTATGACAAAGGAGGCAAGGACATACAATGGTGAAAAGACAGTCCTTCAATAAGTGGTGCTGGGAAAACTGGACAGTTACATGTAAAAGAATGAAATTAGCACACTCTCTAACACCATACACAAAAATAAACTCAAAATGGATTAGAGACCTAAATGTATGACTGGACACTATAAAATTCTTAGAAGAAAACAGGAAGAACACTCTTTGACATAAATCACAGCAAGCTCTTTTTTGATCCACCTCCTAGAATAATGGAAATAAAAACAAAAATAAACAAATGGGACCTAATGAAACTTAAAAGCTTTTGCATAGCAAAGGAAACCATAAACAAGACGAAAAGACAACCCTCAAAATGGAAGAAAATATTTGCAAATGAATCAATGGACAA
>NC_041219.1:81368960-81419405 GCF_002837175.3 Physeter macrocephalus | reverse complement strand
TAATCATTAGAGAAATGCAAATCAAAACTGCAATGTAGTATCACCTCACACCGGTCAGAATGGCCATCATCAAAAAATCTACAAACAATAAATGCTGGAGAGGGTGTGGAGAAAAGGGAACCCTCTTGCACTGTTGGTGGGAATGTAAATTGATACAGTCACTATGGAGAACAGTATGGAGGTTCCTTAAAAAACTAAAAATAGAATTACCATATGACCCAGCAATCCCACTACTGGGCGTATACCCAGAGCAAACCATAATTCAAAAAGACACATGCAACCCCAATGTTCATTGCAGCACTCTTTACAATAGCCAGGTCATGGAAGCAACCTAAATGCCCATCGACAGACGAATGGATAAACAAGATGTGGTACATAT
Source organism: Physeter macrocephalus (assembly GCF_002837175.3). NCBI lineage: Eukaryota > Metazoa > Chordata > Mammalia > Artiodactyla > Physeteridae > Physeter > Physeter macrocephalus. Next base: position 81,419,026 of record NC_041219.1, on the reverse strand, counting down.
ATACAATGGAATATTACTCAGCCATAAAAACAAAATTGGGTCATTTGTAGAGACGTGGATGGATCTAGAGACTGTCATACAGGGTGAAGTATGTCGGAAAGAGAAAAACAAATATCGTATATTAATACCTATATATGGAACCTAGAAAAATGGTACAGATGAACTGGTTTGCAGGGCAGAAATTGAGACACAGATGTAGAGAACAAACGTATGGACACCAAGGGGGGAAAGCGGTGGTGGGTGGTGGTGGTGGTGTGATTAATTGGGAGATTGGGATTGACAGATATACACTGATATGTATAAAATGGATGGCTAATAAGAACCTGCTGTATAAAAAAATAAATAAAATTTTTAAAAAAAGAAAAAAAAAATAAGGTATGTTAGGCCATGCCAAGAGAAAAATAAAGTCAAGAGAAAGAGGGATTTTTGAAGCAGGGATGTGCACGTTCAGTTAGCATAGATGGGGAAGACTTGCTGAGAAAGTGAGACTTCAGTAAAAACCTACATAGATAAGAGAGCCATCAAGCTGACAGCTAGGGGAAGAGCATTTCAGGCAGAAGGAACAGGATGTGCAAATGAGCTGAGACAAGAAAAGTAAGAGGGTCAAGGTGTGGCACTGGAGTAAGCAGGGAGGAGAGCGGTAGTAGATGAGGTCAGAGACGTACATTCATTCGTTCATCTATTTCTTTGTTTATTCAGCAAGTGTTGTTGTTCCCATGTTACTAAGATAAAAGTGGGCAAACACAGATATGGTCCTTGTTCTCATGGGTGCACAAAAAGGAACCACACTGAAGTGACCAGAAACACACATGGCTTCAAATCCTCCTCCCTTCAGAAGCCTCTTTCCTGGAAGTTGGAACTGGATAGAGCCTAAATGGATATCTGAAAGAGACCATGATGACTTTTTTCATAAGCCCTGGAAGCTACTGTTCTTTCTGCTTAGACAGTGAAGTCTTGCAAAGTTTTAAGGGAGGAGAGGGTAGTGAGTGAGTGAGTGTGTGTGCACGCACAGGGGAAGCAGCGGCTTTTCCTGGCAAACGTTTTCCAGTGACTGGTGGCAAAGAATTCCTGAATACATGACTTACATTCACTTATACTCCAGCAAAATTGAGACATCCCCTAGTATAGAAAACCAATCTAGAAGAAGAAGGTCACTCATCCCTCCATTGTAGCATTTAGCTTTTCTTGTCTACGAGGAAAGCTTTGAAGGGATGTCCCTTCCCCCCTACTATTCAGCTGTTCTTGAGATATTGAAGTTAAGGAGAAATGTGAGTTTGGTCATGAGAAAAAATGCCATATCTCTGCTTTTAGAGGATTCTGAAAGGCAGAGCTGGAGAAGAATCTAAACTAAATCTGAAGCACAGGGAAAAGAATATCTTAGGTGCTACTCCATCCACAGCAAACTCATTAGAAATGTGTACCAGAGGAAAAGCCAAAAATTATATGATCCATTTATGCTTTTCCTACTCAAATATTTATTCTCATAACTTAGAGGCTAGACTGCCTGGGTTCATCCCAGCTCCATTGCTTATTAGCTATGTAACTTTGGGCAACTTCTTCATTTCTCAATCTCCTCATTTGTAAAATGAAGATAATAATCAAGCCTATCTCATGGGGTGGCTGTGAAGATTAAGTGAACTTATATGTATTAAGTGCTTATAATATCACTTGATGATATCTCGATGATAGTGAGAACTTAATGTTATTTTTACTTATTCTAGTAAAAATGGAAGTAGCATGCAATCACTAATGTATGCAGTAAGTCATTTATCATGTAGTTTCTTGGTATCATGAGGAATTAAACCTTTTATCATTGGGAAATGTCCCTCATTAGCAATAACTTTTGTCACAAATTCTTCTTTAGTACTAGTATTATTACATTGGCTTTCTTTAGGTTAGTGTTTGCATAGTGTATCTTTTCCATTTTAAAAAATTTTCAGTTTTCCTTTATTTTTATAGTTCAGAGGCACCTCTGTTAAATAGTGTATACTTGTTTTGAATTTTTGATCCAGATTGACAATCCTTGTATTTGCCTTTTAACTGGATCATTTAGGCCACCTGCATTTGATATAATCACTGATAAATTTGGGTTACTAACTACCAAGTACTTGCTATTTATTCCACTTGTTCTAGATTCCTTTTTCCTCTCCTCTTCTGACTTCTTTCTTTGGTACTCTCTCTAACACTGACAATAACCTCCATGGGTTTAGTAACTCCAAACTGGACTAATCTCTCTTGGTCTTCATCCTCCCCTAGATTCTGGACAAGAAGCTCTTCACTTTCTTGTTGCCTTTTCAAAGCCTCCAAGTATACTACCTTATATTTTGTTAAGCTCTTCAATCTCCTTTTGGGGGAAGGGGAGAAGAAGGCATACTTTAACTATATTACAAAATACCCATTACTAAAAGTGAAAGTCAAGTTACGTGGGTTGTTTTAACAATGAACTTGGTGTTGATTAGTCATGCAACAAATCATGTAACATTTGAAATTTATCTTTGGTATTTACCCACATAGTACTTCTGCATTATAATCATGTTTAGATTGAGTCTTCTCTCCAAACTTACTTTCATCTAATGCTAAAAAAGAAATTAATTAATAGTTACTTACACTTGGGATGACTATATTTTCCAGTTTGTCTTGGATAGTTCTGATTTACACCTGTTGTCCTGACTTCCTGTTGGGTCTATCCTGGAAATAAGTCCTAATATGGACAATAAATTATATTATCACCTACATAATTACCCTTATTGTAGAAATTTGAATTTTGATAAATAACTCCTGAATGTTGAAATCTTCAAGCTATGAATGAGTGACTCTCTGATAGAAGAATATGAACCACTGGAATTCAGGAAAAAAAAAAGGAACATACCTTGAAGCATAAAACGTTTCTGAAACCCATTAAATCACATTAAGTTGCTTATAAATTTTTAAGGCTGGCATTGAAGAAGGGTTCCTAGATATAGCTCTGTACTAACTTCTTCAACTTATCCATCATAAAGATGAGACACAGAGGTTGTAATGTGAAAAACTGACTATAATATTATCAGTTAGTATTGTAATCCAAGATCATGAACTCTGAGAATCAATTAAAGCCATGGCATAGACTATTACCTTTGAGATAAAAGACTTGTTATAATAAGAAGGCAAAGAGGCTTCTAACAAAATTTAGATCTATTTCAAAACTAATTACTCTCCTAAGTATAGGGTTCATTTACTGAATTTTTTGGTTATTTCTATTAGTTTATAATTGAAAATTCTATTATAATGGAATTTTCCCCAATTTTGCCTAAACTTGTCTATGAATTTCAATTTCCCCTAATTTAAAAATATTTTCTTTACCATGAATAATTAAAAGTTGTCTAAGAGGTAATATGTTTGACTCATACTGAATGTTCATCTGCTGATGATGAAGAAAATGATGAATTTAGGATTTTCAGAGAATCAGGTAGCCAGTATTATAAGCAATGGTTAAGAGCATGTGTTTGGGCTTCCCTGGTGGCGCAGTGGTTGAGAGTCTGTCTGCCGACGCAGGGGACACGGGTTTGTGCCCTGGTCCGGGAAGATCCCACATGCTGCAGAGTGGCTGGGCCCGTGAGCCATGGCCACTGAGACTGCACGTTCGGAGCCTGTGCTCCGCAATGGGAGAGGCCACAACAGTGAGAGGCCCGCGTACGGCAAAAAAAAAAAAAAAAGAAAAAGAGCATGTGGTTAAGAACATCAGCAAGGCATGGGCTTATCTTGAGTTAGCTATTCGTCAGCTCTGTGGCCCTGTTATTTCACTACCAAAAACCTCAGTTTTCTTCCCTACACATGGAGATAATCCCTTTCTCTTCACACTACTGTGAAGGTTAAATGCAATAATGCCTGTAGTGAGAATACAATAAATCCTAACAAACACTTTCAATCAGTACTTGAAATAAATATTTTAAAAAACAAAAGTTTAGCTACTCAAGATTATTCTCATTATTCCACTCATAAAATATGAACTCTAACTATATTATAAGGCATTAAGTGTGAACGTATTTCTGGCTCTTTGATGTCATGATTGTCTTTTCCAATGCTATGCACTTCCTGTGCCATATCTGCTTTATTTTCAAAGGTTATATTACAGCAAGGATAAATTATAAAGAAGGTACATTATGTACATAAGATCTAACACAATTTTTTATTTCCTGAGACCAAAAACTTACGTATAACACATTTTGTCTGAAATGTACTGGGGTTAAAAAAAAATCAATTAGGTTTTATTTGTTATTCCATAAATAGGAATTAGCGACCTCTGCTAATTGCTGAATATCTATAAACACTTTCAGTATCAGTTTCTACGTGGTGTTTTTGTGATTTAGTAAGAGCATTAATGTTGTATTAGCAGTAGCAAAATGGGCAAGGGTAGCTCAGCCTTCAATAAAACTGTCCTTTAATACTGCACCAACTACTCCTAGCTAACCCCACCTTAAATTGCTACCGGCAAACAACTACAAAAAATTTAAATGAAACCCCCCCCCGAACAACCCAGCACGTATACCCCAACATAACATCCTCCCTCTCAAGTTAACATTTTAACCATAAAGGGATACTTTCTGTGGGTCCGTCTTTGAACTGTACTAGTGGATATAAAAATACCAGTGGAGTATATGTCAATGATTGCAATGGTCAGAAAAAACAATTGCCTCCTTCACTTTGTAGCTTCAGTAAGTCCTCAAAACAAGTTGCTGAAAAGCCACGAAAGGAGAATTTGTTTCTGTTCCTGCAGCACAAACCTGGGAAAGGTACCTTTACAAGTGATTACTACAAAAGTTCCCACCAGGCCCATCTGTTATAGGTAACTGGTATGGCCCAGATCCTGTGGCCATTACAGGCACTGGAGTCCACCTATTCCATATCCATGGTTTAGGATGAATTTTTGTAGCTAATCCAAAAGGGAATGGATACAGACAGACCAACCTCAAGGAACCTGAGTTTACTCTTTAAAGCCCTTGTTTAAATGTGAATGGAGGGGGTAAAGGAAGTCTTGAGAAGCCTCTACAACAGTATTTATTTAACAAGACTGACTTCTGTGGAATAATAATATTCATGTTTGAGTTATGAGAAAACTGGCCCAATTTATGAGCCTATTCTTGCTTGATTTATATATTTTACTTAACAAGCACATATAGCCCTTACACTTGGTCAAGAACTGTTTTAAGTGCTTTATAAATATTAACTGATTTAATCCAAATAAGGAACCTATGTGGTGAGTATATTGTTGCCCCAATTCCACAGATGTGCAAATTGAAGACCACAGATGTAAAGCAACTTGCTCAAAGCCACTAGCTACTCTGAATCAGGATATGAACTCAAGTAACCTAACTCTAGAGAGTTGGTTTCTTAATCATTACACCATCCTTGAAGATGGTCTCAAAAGAACACAGCAGCAGTTTCTCACTGAAGCAAAGGGGACCCGTTGTAAAAACAGACAGACAGACAGTAGCTCCTGACAATGTATCCACTGAGAGTGGTTAAGACAAAGCTAATAGAACTCTTGAAGCCTTCTTAGAGTCTTCAGCAATTAGTGCCAGGTTTTTTTCATGCAAAAGTCCTACTAAATTACACATAGATCATTGCTCACTCCCCTCCCAAGGAACAAAGCTTCTTTGCTTACATATTAGGCTAAGCATCTAGGCATAGAGCTCCACAGTGTTTTTATGACTATACTTCTTAGCTCTGTTGTATGTGCTGTGACTAAAGAATGAGATTATTTTCTTTGGTGGTGTAACAGTTTTCTTATTAAAATCACATCTTTTAGGCATAGATGATTTAAGATGACAACTTTTTAAACTACTTGCTTGCCTTACATATTTTCTCAGAAGATTGCCCTTTCCAAAGTAATCTTTTATCTGATAGATATAAGAGGAACGTAGCCTGAAGAGAAAGTAGCCAGAAAAAAATGTCAAAACTTCTACTGTACATTGTACAAGGCAATATGTAATTAGAAGAGGCATCTCCATTCAGCAGAAATATTGTGCCTATATTTGTCTTTGGATATCTAGTTCCTGACACAATGACAGGCATTGACTATATGTTCAATAAATGATTAACAAATGAATAATTTAGATATGATTTTGTTATACCATGTCTACTGATAGGTACTATACAGAGTAAAAAAAAATCCCCCAAATTTACATAGAGAGTGCCAAATTGCACACTTGAAATACATCCTTTAGGCATATAGAAAGATATTACTTCTTTAAAAAAAATTTTTAAATATTTTTATTTACGTATAATTGACATATAGCTAATAACATTATATTAGTTTCAGGTACACAACATAATGATTCAATATTTGTATACATTGGGAACTGATCACCACTATAAGTTTAGTTAACATCCATCACATACACAGTTCCAATTTTTTTTCTTATTATGGGAACTTTTAAGATTTACTTTCTTAACACCTTTCAAATAAGCACTACAGTATTATTAACTGTATTCGCCATGATGTACATCACATCTTCATGACTTGTTTATAACTGGAAGTTTGTACTTTTTAATCCTTTACCCATTCTGCCCACTGCCAACCCCCACCTCTGGCAACCACCTATCTGTTTTCTGTATCTGTATCTATGAGCTTGCTGTTTGGGGTTTTTTTTTAGATTCCACATGTAAGAGAGATCATATTGGTATTTGTTGCTCCCTGTCTAACTTATTTCACTTATCATAATGCTGTCAAGGTTCATCCATGTTGTCCCAAATGGCAAGATTTCCTTCTTTTTATGGCTGAATATTCCATTGTATGATTGTATCTGTATATATGTTTGTATGTGTGTATATATGTATATATATATGTATATAAGTGTTTGTGTGTATCTATGTACATACACATGTATGTACATTTCTTTAGCCATTCATCCAATGATGGACAATTAGGTTGTTTCCAAATCTTGTCTATTGTCAAGGAGCTTACTGTCTATGTTTTCTTCTAGAAGTTTTGTGGTTTTAGGTCTAACATTGAGGTCTTTAATCCATTCTGAGTTAATTTTTATCTATGTATGTATTCTTTTGCATGTGGCTGTCCAGTTTTCCTACCACAATTTATTGAAGAGATCATCCTTTTCCCATTGTATATTTTTGGCTCCTTTGTTGTAAATTAACTGGGTATATATGCATGAGTTTATTTTTAGGCTCTCTATTCTGTTCCAATTATCTATGTGTCTGTTTTTATGGCCACACCATATTGTTTTGATTACTATAATTTTGTAATACAGTTTGAAATCAGGAAGCATGATGCCTCCAGCTTTGTTCTTCTTTCTCAAGATTGCTTTATTTGGTTTGGGGTCTTTTGTTTTGATTCCATACAAACTTTAGAATTGTTCGTTCTATTTCTGTGAAAAATGCCATTAGAATTTTAATAAGGATTGCATTAAACCTATAGATTGCTTTGGGTAATATGGACATTTTAACAATATTAATTCTTCCAACACATGAGCATGGTATATCTTTCCATTTATTTGCATCTTCTTCAATTTCTTTTTATCAATATCTTAGAGTTTTCAGTGTACAGGTCTTCCACTTCTTTGGTTACATTTATTTTAGGTATTTTATTCTTTTTGATAAAATTATAACTGATATTGTTCTCTCAATCTCTTAGTTCATTGATCTTTTCTATTGTCTTTTAGTGTCTTTTTCATTTATTTCTGCATCTTGTTAGTTCCTTCCTTCTACTAACTTTGGGCTTAGTTTGTTCTTTTTTATCTAGGTCCTTGAGGGGTAACATTAGGTTTTTTGAGATTTTTCTTGTTTATTAATGTAGATGTTAATTGCTGTGAACTTCCCTCATAGAATTGCTTTTGCTGCATCTCATAAGTTTCGGTTGGTTATATTTCCATTTCTGTTTGTCTCACCATATTTTTTAATTTCTATTTTGATTTCTTTGACTTATTGGTTGTTCATTGGCATATTGTTTAATCTCCACATATTTGTGAATTTCTAGTTTTCTTCTTGTAGGTGATTTCTTTATTCATACCATTGCAGTCAGAAAAGGTGCTTGATATGATTTCAATCTTTTTAAATGTCTTCAGACTTAACATATGATCTATCTTGGAGAATATTCCATGTGCACTTAAGAAGAATGTGTATTCTGCTGTTTTTGGATGGAATGTTCTATAAATGTCTGTTAAGTCCATCTGGTCTAATGGGCAGATTAAGTTCAATGTTTTCTTATAGATTTTCTATCTGGATGATCTATCTATTGATGAAAATGGGGTATTGAAGACCCCTATTTTTATTGCATTGCTGTTTATTTCTCTCTTTAGGTCTGTTAATATTGACTTTATGTATTTAGGTGCTCCTATGTTAGGTACATAAATATCTACAAATTTTATATCCTCTTGTTACATTGACCCTTTTATTATTATATATGATCTTCTTTGTCTCCAGTTACAGTCTTTGGCTTAAAGTCTATTTTGTCTGATATAAGTATAGCTACCCCAACTCTCTTTTGGTTTCCATTTGCATGGAATTTTTTTCATCCCTTCACTTTCAGTCTATGTGTCTTCTTTCAGTCTTCTTACATCTGAAGTGAGTCTTGTAGTAAACATATAGACGGGTCCTCTTTTTTTTTTTTTTTTTTATCCATTCAGCCACTCTATATCTTTTGATTGGAAAATTTAATTCATTTACATTTAATTATTGGTTGGTATGGACTTACTGTTATTTTGTTATTTTTCTCTGGCTATTTTGTAGTTCCTCCCTGTTAATTTCTTCTTCTGTTGCTCTCTTCCTTTGTAATCTGATGACTTTCTTTAGTGATGTCCTCAGATCCCTTTCTCTTTGTCTGTAGGTTTTTGCTTTGCAGTTACCTTGAGGCTTACATATATCAACTTACATTTATAATTCTCTATTTTAAGTTGATAACAACTTAAGAACAAACACATCTAAAGCTCTACATTTTTTTTTTTTCTTTTTTTTGCGGTATGCGGACCTCTCACTGTTGTGGCCTCTCACGTTGCGGAGCACAGGCTCCGGACCTATGCTCCGGACGCGCAGGCTCAGCGGCCATGGTTCACGGGCCCACCGCTCCGCGTCATGTGGGATCTTCCCGGACCGGGGCACGAACCCGTGTCCCCTGCATCGGCAGGCGGACTCTCAACCACTGCGCCACCAGGGAAGCCCTAAAGCTCTACATTTTTATTCTCCCATCCCACATTTTGTGTTTTTGATGTCACATTATACATCCTTTTATCTTGTGTATCCCTTAACTAATTGTTGTAGTTAGTTATTTTTACTACTTTTATCTTTTATTCTAAGTAATAACTTTATAAGTAATTAATTCACTACCCTTTATATATATTTACCTTTTACCAGTGAGATTTATACTTTTATATGTTTCCTTGTTACTAATTAGTGCTCCTTCTTTTCACTTTCAAGAAGTCCCTTTAACATTTTTTGTAAGGCCAGTTTAATAATGAACTTCATTAGTCCTTGCTTGTCTGAAAAACTCTCTTTCTTTCAATTCTGATGATAACTTTGCCAAGTAGAGTGTTCTTGGATGGTAGTTTTTTTTTTTTTTTTTTTTTTTTCTTTTGGCACTTGGAAAATTTCATGCAGATTTCTCTATCTGAGAAAACTGCAGATAGTTTTGTGGGGGTTCCTTTACATAACAGGTTGTTTTTCTCTTGCTGCTTTTAAGATTCTCTCCTTGTCTTTAACTTTTGACATTTTAATTATAATGTGTATAGATTGGGTTATTTGGTTTTCATCTAATTAGGAACTCTCTGGGCTTCCTGAATGTGTCTGTTTCCTTCTTCAGGTTAGGGAGGTTTTCAGCCATTATTTTTTCAAATAAGCTTTCTTCCCCCTTTTCTCTTTTTTCTCCTTCTAGGATCCCATAATGCCAGTGTTAGTCTGCTTGATATTGTCCCATAAGCTCCTTAAGCTCTCTTGACATTTTTTTCATTCTTTTTTTTTCTTTTTGCTGCTCTGATTGGGTGCCCCACTGCTCTGTTCTCAAGTTCACTGGTCCTTTTTTGTTTCCTCTAGTCTGCTGTTGAACCCCTATAGTGTATCTCTCAGATCAGTTATTATAGGCCTTAGTCCTGTGACTTCTATTTGGTACTTTTTATATTTTCTATGTCTTTGTTGAGATTTTCTCTGTGTTCATTTATTCCTCTCCCAAGTTCAGGGACCATCTTTAATACTATTACTTTGAATTCTTTACCAGATAAGTTACTTATCTCCATTCCACTAAGGTATTTTTTTCTGAAGTTTAATCTTGTTCTTTCATTTGGAACATATTCCTCTGATTCCTCATTTTTTTGACTCTATGTTGGTTTCTATACATCAAATGAAACAACCAACTCTCCCAGTCTTCAAGGAGTGGCCTCATTTAAGAGATAAGCCTTATCTCTCAACCCTGTCCTAGCTCTTGGTTGTCTCTCAAACCTTTGTGATTGTCCAAGCAGTCTATTTTATTTGTATTAGCTCCCAGTACTTAATGGTGTACCACTACTGGCCAGTGTCCCAAAGGGGGGTCCTTAGGAAGTACCAAGATTCAGGCTAAATGTAGCCAGACTCTCAGGCAGCAGTTTTTAAAGTATGCAAATATGTACAGTTCTGTGGACCACAAGTGTAAGCTCTGTTGGTCACCAGAGCCAGGTGACCTGGAAGTGTCCCCTGGGTGGCTGTCACAAAAATCGAGAGACTGGGGCTGTGTTTTAGTCTGCTACCTGTGCAGTGCCCTGGGGGTAAAAGCTTGTCAAGAACTGTGGCTCTGACTGTTACAATCTTATGGGACCAGGAAATGTAAGTCCCCTAGCCTCCAGTGCCAGGTGATCAAGGCATGTCCCCTGGGTGGCAGCGGCAAAAACCAGGGCACCAGACAAAACCAGGACATCAGATGCATGTAAAAGCTCTCTTCTAGGGGATATTGGCACTCTGGAGCATGGCAGAGAAGGAGTGTAAAGATGGCAGCCATAAGGGAAGAAAAGAAACAAACATGGCACCTGACAGCTGAAGCAAGGCAGAGGGAGAGCATGAAGATGATGTTATCATCCTCCATCCCTGATGAATATTCCAGCAGGCACCTAAATGTGTGTGTTAAATTAGATGCTTGCCCCTCAGGCTGACTCTTTAATATGAGCAAATGAGCCTCTTTCACTTAAAGTCTGGGTGCAATCTTCAGCCTCTGCGCTGGACCTTAGAGCAGGTAAGTCCAAGTGTGCAAGCCTTTTAAGAGCCATTCCTCAGTTCTCTACAGACTTGTGGGTCTTATGGAGCTTCAGAGAGAAGCTCCAGGGTTTGAGTTCCCTCCCATTGTGAGTTGCTGTGCTGGAGGTAGGGTTTATGGTGAGACTGTGTCCCAGCCTCTCCTACTCACTTTGATATGTTTGTTTTTTTTTCTAATTTGCCCAATGTGTAGGAGTTGCTCAGCCAGCCTTTAGAGTTGGTTCAGAAGAAATTGCTTCATATGTAACTATAGACTCAGTGTGTTCATGGGAGGAGGTGAGTTCAGGATCTTCATAGGTCACCATCTAAAACTGTAACCCTAAACAGAGATTCCACTTCTTGAATCCCCTGCAGTTGAGTGTATTACAGTTTTGACCAAGGATTGTCACCATATTTGTTGCCTCAGGGCTGATCATATAATTGATAGTGCAAAACCCTCCAGAATTATCTTTCCCTCTAGCATGATGACCAACAATACACCAGGTTATATCAGCACTTCATCCTTGGTTCTGGAATGAAGAGGACTGAAAATTGGCACCACAGGCCACCTATGATGGAGATATAGCCTGAGTAAGAGATAAACCTTTGTGGTTTTAAACTACTGAGACGTTAAGCTTGTTTTTATTTTTTTCCTGTTTAGCCTAGTCTGATTAATACTGAGTCCATCCTATTATATAATAGTCCTCTATTAATACAGAGTCCATCCTACTTTTCTTTGCCCAGGAAATTTCTCCTGGGCAAAGACTATGTCTTTCTCATTTATGTATCACCAGAGTTCGCATAGAGCCTGACATATGGTAGATATTCAATAATATCTTAATAACTGGAAAAAATACCTATTGAAGCTATATCATAACAGCATCAAAATGAAGTACAATACCTAAAATCTTAGGAAACAGAGTCTACAAACAGCATTGGAAAATTCCAGAATTCCAAGTCAAAATGTTTAACTTAAAAACTTAATCAAAAGGGGATATTATATGGGTGCCTAAAATGAATACCTACAAGTCACTAAATTACAACTATAGATAAACTTTGTACAACTTTCTACTAAGCACAAACAATGGAAACTGCTGGCAATTGAAAGTCCTAGGGAATGTTACTTAAGTTATTTATAATGAAACTCTAGTCTCCAGAGATTCTCATTTTAATATTGGTGGAATCGTTATAATTCTGCATGCCTGTAGCTGGTTCAAGAGCTCCTTGCTTCATCAAATACATAAGACTTTTTCCCTTGTTTTCATCTTAGTTCAAAAAGTTCTCCCCTGTGGTTGAGTATAATGGATGGATCTTGAGGGATGGTTTGTTTGCCCCATGAAAGCTGCCAATTCCTCACAGAATACTTTGTGAAAAGTACTGCCAGCCTTTTATCTGGCTTCTAAGTGTAGAAATGCCTTGATTCGTATTGATCGATCTAGTTCTTTGACCCTTGTAATTGTGTATGGAAAATTATACTCACATACAAACACACACACACTGTTTTGAATATGACTATTCACAGCATTTCTTCTAAGAGTATCAACTATGTAGTCATAATATTTGAAGAAACACATGATAGTCATGTCAATATTAGTCAAAACTTTCTCAGAAAATATTGTAGAAGATATATTCACATCATGATGATTATATGGCATCTAGAGTTTTTACACTTAGGAAACAATATATTTAATTAGAAACAGTATAAACTTTTGAATCAGACAGATCTGTGTTTGACCTTTGTCACTTAATAATTATGTAGTTTTAGGAAAGTTACTTAATCTATTTGAGCCTTTTTTCCTCATCTGTACTAAAGAATAAGACTGACAATGTCAGTTATGGTAATTATGAGACATATTTTATCTAAATAATATAGCACAGTACCTGGCAAAAGTTGTCACTCAGCAAAAGAAAGGTATTGTTATTACCCATATTATTATTACTGCTATTTTGTATCTTTCATCCATTTTTGAATACTGTTGCAAATATTAAAATACTCAAGTGTATTAGTCAAGGTTCTCTAGAAATACAGAAAAGATAGGATAGAGGTCAGACTTTTGTTCAATTCAGGACTTCAACTAGTTGGATGAGGCCCACCCCCATTATGGAGGGTAATCTGCTTTACTCAAGTCCACCAATTCAAATGTAAATCTCATCTAAAAACACCCTCCTAGAAACATCCCAAAAAATGTTTGACCAAATATCTGGGCACTGTGGCCCAGATAAGTGTACACATAAGATTAATCATCACACCAACTAATACCTTGCCCTTGACTTTCTGAACACACAATTCCTATTCTTTACTACCTTGTTATAAACAAGATCATCTGATGACTAAGCAAGAGTTACAACACGTCTTGAAATTCTTTCTAGTGGAACTTGAAAGAGACGCTCTCTCAGTGTGACCATTCCTCTCGTAAAGCCTATAAAGAGGTAGCTGACACCTGCCTTTTGAACAGGGATTAGTCTACCTTCATGGTTGGTTTATAGAGTTCTCACTGTGTGCTAGATAAAAAGAGAAAAAAAGGGAAACACCCTGGAGAATCAGGTATGCTTATTCCAAAGCAAAAGATATGTGAACTCATAGAAGGGTGAAGAAAAAGGAAACTGTCCATAAATTATCAGCGAGACTCAACGGGAGTGACAGACACCCCACTTAATTATGCACAAGCACAGGATGGTGTCAGTAATATCCCATCCTCCTCTTAGCAAATTCGACCGAGGAGGACTCTGGAGGAGCTGAGCACACTATGTAAGCATGCATCATGAGATGGAGTTGGTGTACACATGTGGGAGTAAGGCCAAGAGAATCAAGTATGGAAGACATGGGAGAAGGCTAAGTTTATAAGGCCTTGTGAAACCTTGACAAGCTGGGTAGACTTAATACTGACTGCACAGGAACTACAAGGGGCCATGCTGGGTGAAATGGAGAGTTAAAAAATACCTGATCCATCCTGACAACGTCTCCATCTTTCTGTAACTGCCAGAAGGCTAAATCCTTAATGAGAGGTTACCGTTACTGTTACCAAAAATACTTCTACCCATAATGAGAGATTACAGTACTACTGAAAATACAGTTGACCCTCGAACAATGAGGGGGTTGTGGCGCCCACCCCTGTGCAGTCGAAGATCTGCACAGACACAGTTCCACATCCACAGATTCAACTCACCATGGATCATGTAGTATTATTGAAAACAATCTACATATAAGTGGACCTGTGCAGTTCAAACCCCTGTTGTTCAAGGGTCAATTGAACTTCTACCCTAGGTTTTTTTAATCCACTGATATGAACACTTTTCTTTCATCTTATGATACCTTTGGTGTTATATATAGTGATGAGATACAGTTTCACTGAATAGGGTCTCCTTAGACCATTACATAGGTGAAATGTGAATTTGTCTAAAAGTCACGGTTAACAGCATTTATCATAAGCGTTATTCATAAGGGAATTCCCTTACATCTCATATAAGAAATCTTCAAAATCATAACGTGGAGGCAGAGTTCACATCTGTATTATATATGCAGGGGTGCTCTCAACAAGTTGATTTCATTTCTGAAATTTAATCTCAAACAATGGTTGGCTGTCTGGCAGACATTTGCCTTCCGTAATCTCACAAATCGATCACATGTTGTAACTGAAGTTGGAGGTTGAAATTTCTAATCATGATACCTGATTTAAATTTATCTGTCAGCCAAAGTGTCTGTTGAGAATATTCAATTTTATTTCAAGATAGAATAACAGCGTCTCAGTTATGAATCCTAGAAACAGGCTGAACAAATCAACTCTCCCCACAATTACTCAAACAGCCCTTTCAAGAATAGGGTATTTTAAAGTTGCAACACAGCGATTGCATTCGATTATTTGCAAACATCCTTTGAAAATGAATTTACACTGCACAGTATTACCTAGTCTGTCTCTCACTCCTAGTTTTCCTTTAACAGGACTAGAAAGAGAATAGGAGATGCAAGGTAAAGGTAAAATATATTTGCCACCAGAAGAGAATAAGCAATGAAAGTTAAAGGTAAAATAGCCAACAGTAAGCAGAACCTCAGCAGAACAGCCCTTTATTGACTTTGGGCTAATCTGACCATAAATCATGGGAAGCCAACATTGCAATTTTTTAAAAATTAATTAATTTATTTATTTTTGGCTGCATTGAGTCTTCGTTGCTGCGTGTGGGCTTTCTCTAGTTGTGGCGAGCAGGGGCTAATCTTTGTTGCCGTGCGCGGGCTTCTCATTGCAGTGGCTTCTCTTTGTTGCAGAGCACGGGCCCTAGAGCGCGCGGGCTTCACTATTTGTGGCTCGCAGTCTCTAGAGCACAGGCTCAGTAGTTGTGGCGCACGGGCTTAGTTGCTCTGCGGCATGTGGGATCTTCCCAGACCAGGGCTTGAACCCCTGTCGCCTGCATTGGCAGGTGGATTCTTAACCACTGCGCCACCAGGGAAGTCCAACATTGCAATGTAATAGGAGCTAAATACAATAATACTGAACCACAGCAGCTAAAGGTACATTCAACAGCTAAATAGCTCTTGTCTGTAACAAGTTCAATATTAAACATTATATAAATGGAATTCCCTGGCTTAGTATAAACTATAAAGATTTTGGCTTTTTTGCTTTAATGTGGCAATTTGAGTTTTATTATTAGATGACATTTCAACTGAATGGCTGATTTTGCTGTAAGTAATATATCTTACTTAAAGATGTTTAAAGTGCTCTATAAGCTTAAAGTATTAATAAAAATGTGCCACGTTGTAAGGTTCCAATATTCTTATTTGTGGGTGGCAATTTAAAATTATTTTCAGTTTAATTAGAGTTATTACTATGGTCCCATACACAAAATCCTTCTCCTTCCCCCTCTCATATTTTATAACTAATAGAAAAATGTAAAGTGATTTAAAAGTCTAATCCAAAAAGTACTCATTCGGTGTTGTCTCTATGAATAGTTCAACAGGAGGAAAGTAGTCTAGTTGAGAAAGCATCTTAATGGATTTTCATTTTCTTACGGTAGTACAATGCCAGATGCAAAGGTGGAAAACAATTTAATTGAATCTTGACATCGCAGAACATAATATTTTCATTGTACTTAGTCACTATATACTAAGGAGACAAATTATTGAATAAATTGCTTTTGAATGGCCTCAAAATCTGTTATCCATTTGTTTTAGGAGGATTATAGGCCATGCAATATTAAACTGCCAATAGACTCCAGTGGCACCTGTACAAACCTCTGTCCTACCACTTCTGCACATGACAGTGATTTATTGACTTTCTCTCCAATTGACTGTGAATCCTTGCACAGCAAAGAGTCATGATTTTTTTTAAAAAATTTGAATTACAAAGCCTACCACAATATCAGGCACAGTGCCATATAGCAGACCTTCAATTGATCTTTACAGAGTGAATGAACAAATGAATGGATAGGCATCCCTTGAACGGAGTTTGTTAACTCTGCTAAAGGGATTCATATTATTTTAAAGGGATTCATATTCTTATTTTTAAAATGTTTCTAACACTCCATTCTATTTTAAATAGATGCATATTCTGCAGTTTACAATGTGTTACGAATGAAACCATCCAACTAGGAGGCAAGTATTAAGATTATGACAGTAAATAATATTCAGCTAACAGATCATGAACTTCCAGTATTTCTTGCAAATATCACATCCAGAAAGAAACTTAAAGGCCACATAATCTGTCTGTAGGTTCTATATCCTTGTTTTATCAACTGACAGTCCTGGCTCTCTAGAATTCTGTGTTCTCCCAGACTCTGGTCTCTTGGTTTTCCTATCTCTCTGTCCACACTTCATGTTCCTTAGCAAGTACCTTCTTGTACATTACCTGCTAAAATGTCTTTGATGCTCTTCCCTTTCAACACATTCCTTCTGAGAGAGACTTTTAAATCAATTATTCCAACACCATCTAGGGGATGACTATTCTGACTTCTGTCTTGATTTCTAGGGCTATCTATCAAACTATCCACTTGATATCTCCACCTCATTGTGTCTTTATCAATTAATATCACCAAATTGATTAATCCAGAAATACAAGTATTTCTAGAATTTTCTTTCACTAACCTCTCATATTCAATTAGTTACCAAGCCCTATTGATTCTCCTTCCCACCCCTTGACACCCTCACTGTATCACTTTCCTATCTTAGTTCAAGCCTGTTATCTCATACTTTCCTTAATTCCCTACAATTGACACATTGCAGCCAAACAGACTTTGTAAAGCGTAAATCAGACACTTCTCTCCTGTTTAAGTTTCTTCAGTGGTTCACCATGGCTTAGAGAATAACATCCATATCTTTTAGCATGGCAGTAAAAGGCCCTCATGATTCCCCACCCAGGGGTTCCCCATCACCCCACTCCCCTCACACACATGAAGTCACCCCATAAACTGATTTCAATTCCAGGAGTAAGACATGATCTTTTATACCTCAGTGTCTTTGCATAAGTTGTTTTGTGTTTGTTGTGGTAAATTGAACTAGTTAACTCTGATTTTCTGCTCATCCTTTAAGTCACAAATTGATGATTTCCAGAAATGAGGAACTTACTATTTCCCAAGTTATCCCATTCAACATCACCTTGAGCTGACACCAAGAGAGTTATTCCTTGTCTTTAATTGTATTCTTTGTAGTCACACAGAACAAGTCTAATGTTTTTCTTTCACATGATGTATCTTCAAATAACTTAAAACATGTTACTCCTAGTGCTTCTATTTTCTGAGGTAAATATCTACAAAGCCTTTTGTGTAAGCTTGTTTTTTTTCGCACCCACTGAAAGTTGGTGTCTAGAACTTTATTGGGTACCACAGTGAAGTCTAACCATTATAGAGTTAAGCTCAACTCTGCCCTTGTATTAAGCACACTTCACAACCAGCTGGCCATTATTCAGAGGTAGACTGCCCAGCAGGGAGCTGGGATTCATTCTCCTCTTAGAGAGAGTTGGGAATTAGACCATAGCTGTCTCAGCACAAAGCATTTGGAATTCTGAGCTTGAGGGAAAATTTATCCCACTCTCCAAAGAGCATAAAACTGGATCTGAAATCATTGTTTAAGGGATTTCAAATCCATCGACAATGTGTGAGGAGAAGGGAAAGAGCCACAGGAGAATGTATTCAGGGAAGATTATATTTTTTAATAGAATGGCTTTTACCCACCCCAGAAAAAGAAAAAGGCATAGAATCCCCGCTAGCTAGGGATACTTGAACTTCCTGTTCTATTCTCCCAGGGCTTATGAGGTACTCTTTTTCTTTGATTAGGGCTCTCCAGATAACCAAAAACAGATGAGCGTTGCCTCTCTCAGGAATACTTACCTCTGAACAAATAGCAAGCTCCTCAATATTAAACATAAATCCCTGACAGAATTTTAGCCCTCAGATTACAGACAGGATATTGTTTAGGCAGTAGCCTAAAGATGTACTTCACAGTGCTAATGAAATTTTATTATGCCCAAACTGATTCCATTTCAATGTACAAACATTCACAATTAATTATAAGATTATGAGCATAATATTCAGAGTAACACCTACAAATAAATACCTGGCTCAAGTACTGTAGAAGCATTTAAATCTTACAGGAACATCAAAGCCCTCTTATGTTGCCCATTTCTCATTTTAATTGTAAAAATATAGGCCAAGTTTTGGAATATATTTCCTTATGATATATTTTTAAAAGTCTTTGCAATAATTTCCAATAACTCTCTAAAGAAATAACAAGGAAGACACGCCTGGATCTATTAAATTATTATTAATTAAGTAAGCAGATCTTAAGTTTAAAATACTAGGTTTAAAATGTCACTTTTAGTAGTGCTACTTCCTGGACACCTAGCTTGGTATCCCTTCTACCCTTGGACCCAAATCTAATTGAGAAAAAAATTTGTTTCTGTCCACATCTCTTTTTAAAACAATGTCATTATAGTAATTATATAGTTCCTTAAGTGCTTTTTTCAAATGTCCATATCATTTGAGATTTTAAATCTTTTCTGATATGAATTTCAATGTCTACATTTTTCTTACTATAGTAAAAAATTTTCACCTATCTTAATAAATATCAAATTCAAGATGTTATACCATATTTAAATTTCTATTAAGTTAAATAACCTAGATTTAATGGATATTAATGTATAACATAAAACCTGTTCTCCCCACAGTTTTCTCCAGCTCACCTAATGTCAACTTCCTCATTCTATTTGCTCAGGACAAAAATTTAGGTCTATAGTGACATGCCTCATAATACCTTTCTAATCCGAAATATGACAACTTACCTTGCTCACTCCCCCCAGCCACACTAGCATCATTGCTGTCTCTTGAATATGGTATTCCCAGGGTAGCTTCCATGGCGGGTACTATGTTTGTTTCTCCCTTTACCTGGAAAGCGTGTCCTCTAGATAGTCAGTTGGCTTATCCCCTCATCTCCTTGGAGACTTCAGTATGCAAACTCCCTTGGCTCAGCACTCTCCATTTCCCCTCCCTGCTTTACTTTTTCCCATGGCACCTACCACCATCTCTAACACATACTTTACTCATCTATTTTACTTTTTGTCTCCCCCTGTCTGATAGGTAGAATTCTAAAGATATACCCTCAAGATTCCTGTCCCCTAGGTATTCAAATAAACACTAATCTTAGCACAGCTGTGAAGGGACAATGTCATTAAAGTTGCCAATCAGCTAACCTTAAAATAGGGTAATCATCCTGGACTATCTGGGTGGGACAAATGTAATCCTTTGAGCTTTTAAAAGCAGAAGAGTAAAGGGGAGGAGAAATGGCGGAAGGGGGATGTCGGAGAGATTTGAAGTGTGAGAAAGACTCAGTGTGCCCTGGCTGGTTTGAAGATGAAGGAGACAATGTGAGGGAGAAAGCAGATATTCTGATGGAGGTGAGAGAGGCTCTCAGATGACAGCTACCAGAGGGGTAGAAACCTCATTCCTACATTTAGATGGAACCGAATTCGGTCAATAACCTGAATGGGCCTGGAAGCAGATTCTCCCTTAAAGCCTCCAGAAAAGAAACACAGCCCTGTTGTGAAAAGAGGAAGCACACCCATTGATTTCAGCCTTGTGAAACCCAGAGCAGACAAATAGCCGACCTATGCTGTGCCTGGAAGTCTGACCTACAAATAATTAATGGATGTTGTATCACGTCACTAAATTTGCTAAGGCAGCAATAGAAAACCAATACATCCTATTAGAATCTAGGCCTTATGAGGGCAGGGATCCTATCTCTTTTTTTTCCCCCTGTGCTGTGCTCCAGAACCCAGAATAGCACCCGACAATAAAAGACAATAAACGGTCGTTGAATGGAAGAATGTATCCAGTATACACATTTTCCCATGAAATCTATATTTTACAAGATCTTATGAAATTTTTACCCCAAAATATTGACTAAAAATATTTAAAATGTAAAAGATGAATTGATTTGAAAACTGTCTATTCAGTAGTTTGCATCTTTGCAAGTTAGCAGTGGCTACCACTTCCATGGAGCCAACGCGAGAAGCAGTCAAATACCGCTTCTAAAGCCGCGGTTTTCAAACTGCATGTTGTAACATATTGGTGGGTTATAAAATCAATTTATGGGGTTGAGGAAGGGAGGAAGAGAGGGAGGAATGAAGGAAGGAAGCAAGGAAGGAAGGAAATAAAACCAAAAAATCAGAACTTTAATTTTAGCGTGGGGTGTATGAGTGTATGTGTATGTGTGTGGGCGTGTTGTGTATATGTTGGATCACAACGTAAGATGTATTTCTTACTTAGGTACCATCAAGATAATTTGAAAACCACAGCCCTAAAAGTTGTCATGCTCTGTCCTGTGGACCAGGGTGCAATTCAGGGCCTGGTCAGAGGTGAGATGAAGACAAAAGAATGGGGAATGTGTCTGTTAGAAAGGGCTGATCAAAAACGGACCACACTACCCTAAGTCTATGTTAAATTTACAAGACAAGAAGAGAGCTTGTGATTGAATAATTCACACATTGCGCCCCCTTAAGGTGAGAAAATGAACTTTTCTCCTCTTGTTGTGTTCTTCCTTTGCCTTGGACCTGGAGTAGCACCCCTGGACACCATTCAGACCCACCAACTCAGAGTCGCCGAGTCTTGGTGTAAAATCAGGCAGCATCTGGTAGGGGATGACTTGAGGCTTCAAGAAACAAAGCACCCTAAGATGCTCTTTCTTTTCTCCCTTAGAGGGAGAGTATGAAAAACCTAACACTTACCTCTCTTCTGAGATTAGCTAGTTATTAGTGTCATATAAATTTAGCAGGAAAGGAAGTTAGAAATGTCCTTGGCACAAGGAATCAAAGAATAAATGTTTAGAGGAACTTGAAATTGAATCTAGCTCAACACCCTCATTTTTTTTTGCAGATGAGGAAGCTGAACTAGAGGTTTATGCTATCCCCATTATTATAACAATGTTACTCGACTTATATTTACCAGTGATTCCAATGTTTATTGTTAGTGGGCTGCATATGGATAACAAAAGAATAATGCAGTTGTCTACTATTCATTCCCCCACTCAAGGGCATACTCCTGGTGGGCAGGCATCATGTTATGTATATCTTTGTGCTCTAGTTAGTAACTACTGTGGTTGGGGAAATTAAATAAGATATTACCTGCGATGCACTTAGCAGAGTGCCCAGCACACTTTAAGAGCTAAGTAAATGCTTTCATATTTGATTTTGTTGCTTTGATTAAAATATGAGCATTCTTATTATAGAATATTTAGGCACAGGAAATTTTTTAACATTTGTTGATTTTCATTGCATTATACAACAAAATAAAATCATATTTTATGCCCTTAAAATCCATTTATGTTTGAAGGGACATTAAAAAACTACAGAGTTCTTATCTGCTTAAGGCACTTTAAGTAAATGAGTAAAGATGAAAGAATTCCAATTAGTTAAAAATTACTCAGAAAATGTCTTCTTAAGCATATGAAGATTCATGGTTCATAAAGATAATATTTCTAATGAAAATATAAAAATCTTATATCAAGTTAAGTTCATTTTTCCTTAGGTAAGAACCAGACATCTGAGCTACATGACCATGGGAGTGTGGAGTCCATACCAATGGCCAAGGGCTGTAAATCCTAAAATCAGAATGTGACTTCTTTTAGGAGATATTCCACAGAGAAAGAGTATCAAAACATTAAAAGAAAGGAATCACAGTCTGTTTTTTTCTGAGGATTCTAACAAAGTTATCAAAGTTTTTTTTCTCAGTTCTTACAAGCTCTACAGCACCTTTCTGCCCTGCTACTTTTCTATTATATAATCAGCATATAATTATGTGCTTTTTCACACTGGAAAGACTATTCTTTTATTAATGACTCTTTGAAAAGTTCTTTATTATTTATCTTTGAAAGTGAGTTTGAAATCAAAAGGCTTTCATGGCTTTTCTTTTTTTTCTTTTTAACTTAGGAGTTCTTTAAAGTAATACAGTAGATGGTTACAGATGTCATACGCAGTCATTAGTTTCCAGCTTTAAGGTGAGAAGTAGAGTTTGGGAAACAATGTTGCACCCTCCTTTCTTTGCAGACTAAATGTTTGGGATTTTGAAGAGCATGTATGCAAATATTGCTGTTCTAACAAAGGCTGTCTATTCTTTGCCTTTTCCCCTTGTTAGGACAAATAGAAAATGGGTTATGACAATAAGCTTCCTGAATTTAATACAAAGGCAGAAGGAGGATATAATTAGCATTTATGGGAAGTACAATGTAAGTTCCAAATTAGTCTTAAATGAGAAATTCACCCAGCCCCTGATCTGTAGTCAATTCTGGAAAGTACCATGCATCTCTGCTGAGGCCAAGCAAGCCTCATTGATGCTTTTTGGCTGACTGCTTTTTTTCTAACATTAAATTTACCAGAGCACTCCAGATTGGATACGGGCAGTTATAAAGGAGGATGTACATTACTGCAAATTGTAATCATTTCTCAAGCCATTTTGCTTGCAGTGATAATCCCATAAGACCAACATATCTTGCATAAGGAACCCAAATGACTTTTTGTTGAGAGCAGCTCTTCAGTTACTTTTATAGCCTATTCCTGCTTCATTTCTAGACTTTCCCATTTGTGGCTAGGACCTGCCAAATCAGGGCTTCGGTGGCTTCTTGGCTCACCACAGCCATGGCTACCTTATTCAAGACCGGCACGTGGATAATAACACCAGTGATTAAAATAATGATCAGATTTCTTTTCAATAATATTGCTGCTGTTTATATAGGGCAGAACCTACCTCTATTCAACACTTCCACTGTGGGCAAAGTAATGTTGTGCCAGAACTATTTCAAGAATTTGTCTCATCTCCAATACTTTTTGGACTATTTCAAAGGAGATGGCAGAACACTAATAACATGATGACCTTGACAACTTTGCTTCTTTGGGGACTCAGGGAAATTCACCTAACTAACTGTTTTGTGAGCGAAACTAATATTCGTAATTGAACATCATTTTGCCCAGCCATTTGAAATGCCATGATGTTCCGTTAGTTGAAAATGTCCAAGTAGCTTCATTTTCACCAGCAATCTTTTTACTTGTGAAGGAAAAAGTAACAATAATTTACTTTGATTGTACTGAAGAAGCTCCTTCTCTCAAGCCCTCTTATCTTCTCTTATATATAATGATTTTTCCTTTTTAAATGAGAATCATAGACTCTCAGGGTTGGAAGGAATTTTTAAGATAATTTAATACAAACACCCACTATTGCATGAATCCTCTCTACAGTATCTTCAATGAGGTCTTCCATTAACAGCTGTTCTCCAGGGCAAAGGAGATGAAGGAAAAACAGAAAGGGCAATCCACTATAAGTTATATGAATTTCTAAATAAAACAAACTAGAGGATCTAGATGTAGTCTTCCCTACTAACAAGTTCTCACTCTTTCATCTATCTTGTTTAATTACATTATGAAGAATTTGTGAAGCAGAGACCCAATTTTACGTTTGAGCTATTGAGAATACGGCCCAACAGGAAGTGAAGCAACCCTTCTAAAACAATTTATTATGAGAATTTAGATCACATGCTCCCAACCTTTTCATTTCAATGATCCAAAAAGCTAAAAGTATTTTTAAAGGTCTACTTTATAGGAACAGAATTATAGGAAACTTTCATCACTATTTCTTAAGAATAAGTGAAATGATCTAGTATAAACTACAGGTTAAGAGATTAGGTTCTGGAATGAAAATATACGGTTTGATCCCTCACTTCCCATTAATTAGCTGTATGACCTTGGGAAGTCACTTAACATTGTAAAGCTTTGGTTTACTCAGCTGTAAAAGGAGATAATAATATTACCTCTTTCACTGGGCTATTAAGAGGATTAAATGAGCTATTTCACATGAAGCACATTGTTCAGTATATGGCATATGTTTTAAGTATCTAATAAGTGTTAGCTTCCTCATACCCACTGATGTAATAAAAACATAGAATTTAGTTGTAGAGAACTCACTATTTAAAAAAAAAAAAAATTGTTTCAGAATCTTAAATCTCCAGGCATTTACGTGAGTGCTATTTTAGACTAAGGATTAATAGTGTTAGGAAAAAAATTTTCATGCTATAAATAGCTTATAAGGAAATTTTACTTTGCCAGATGGTTTTAACAAATCAATATGGATTATATCATGTGCTAACTGAATAATACAATTATTCTAATTAACTGATCATGCACTCCACAGATTCTGGAAAAGAGTGTCAGCCTTTAACTGATGAGTTTAGAGTCATGAATCATTTGACAAAATATAAAGTTATTATTTATTAGAAACTTGGTTACTTCTCTGTATGTCTGAATAGTCAATGCACTAAAGATATTACTCAACGTTATATATCTGATGGGATTTTAAAATAATCCTCTTGAATATGTCCACACAAGGTTTAAAAAAAAAACACTGCTATTGTTAATCAATACCGTAAATTACAGTCTCTAGTTTTATGGTACGTTTTATTATATAAAACATCCCTTTTATAAAACATTATTCTGTTCTAGCCCCCAGTTATCCAGTTCTAAACAGTAGTCAGCTTTCCGCTTAGGGCAAAAAGCAAAATAAGACAAAACTTTCATATGCTGATTCCACAAAGAATTTAAATTCTGCCAGTCCAGAATATTCATGGAGGTAATTAGAAAATGAAAGAATAAAGCTATTTTTCACTTCTATCCCCCAGAAATCAGTCACTGCAAGCTGAAATACCTCACTGTCTGAACAGCATTCCTTTTATATTGACCCTGAGATTTGAAAATTCCTCTTGATAACTCATTACAATGATTACAAACTTAACCATTAGAAAACTATTTATTGATCCAGAAATCAGGGAGGTCAAAATAATTACTCTCATAAAAATGAAAGAATATTAACTGGGAAATGTTTGTTGAGTCATATATAAATTCTCTTTTTTTCAGAATTTATTCAGATTACTATCCATCAGAAGTATGAGGGATTGGGGTCACCTTCCCAGCACTTAACACGCATCCTTGGGGCGGGGGTGTTCACATTTTTGTCAGTATCTCATGAAGGAACAAAGAGTATTTAATTATTAGGTAATATGACAGTTGATGGCAATCTACAGAAGATGTTATTCTGGGTGAAATAAAAATGTGCTATGAAAAAATGAAGCAGGGAGAAAATGGGAAAAAAACGTACTATGGAAAACTATTACCTCTCGTCCTAAAACCACCACTTAAAGATGTCACTGCACATGCTCTGTGCTCTATTAATTGAGAGACTTTTTGCTTTCACAGGCTGGCTGTCCACTTACCCTAGTTGTTTTCACTTTATTCCCAGAGGAACAGCTCCATCCTTTCCGATCTGGAAGAACTTTACATTCCTCTCCCTCAAGACATGGTTGCATATGGCACCACCATTTCTGTTCCACTATTGAAGCTACAGGAGACAGAAAAATCAATTTAATATTTTCTATTTGGGCTTGTTAATTCTTTGCGTGCACATTTAAAGAGGAACAAAAGCCACATATTTTTCCCACCACTGGGCTGATTGGGATTTGAAGGATGCTTTTTTTTTTTTTTTTTTGTCCAAAGGGAATAAATCTTTCTAGATTTTTTGACTAAAAATATTTTAAAAATTTTTATTTTACTGTGGTAAGAATAGTTAAAATTTTAAGATGGTAGATCTCATGTTAAGTGTATAATACAGTATTGTTAATGGTAGGCACATTTTTAAAGGATATTTCATGCAAACATATAGGCTTCATGGACACTAACATATTGGAAAGAAACTACGTGGATACATGCATGTGCTGATTTACATAACACATAAGAAAATGAGTCCATGACCAGAGTCAATATTTTAGAATCAATGTACTATTTCCCACAAGTAGGCTAAAATCAGGAAGGCATTCAAATTAACACAATCTTTTTTTACTGTGGGCAGTAACTATCATCACAAGGAATGCACCATGAAAATATGAGCACTTAACACATTATTATTTATGATAACATCAGTTATATAGACCCACATAAATATTTATATCCTATTGTAATTAGGTGAAAATCCTCCAAGAAAGAAATTAATATTTTGATAAATCTCTATAAAAATATTTCACGTGAATTCTATCCACAGCTAAACATTCACTCATCTGTGTGGTGTTTATTTTTTCATTGTTAAGAACCAGCCATGTGTTTAGGTACCCACAATATTTAATCATCTATTTTCATTTTTCCTTTGCCAAATAATTTATACACACACACACACACACACACACTCACCCTCCACTGGCAAATCAATATTTCGTGGTATCAAAGTAAGAGGCACATGGACTTATTGGAACCTCATTAAAATGCCTTTTGCTACAAAACTGCATAAGATCTCAGACCATCTTCCGATAGGTTTTAGATTTCAAAATGCTCTTCAAGAGACCTTGTACCAACCACATGGTTGATGGTGCGGTCCCCCAATATTAACCCCAGTCATAAGCATCATAGTGGGATTCCAGTTCTAAACAGTCCTCGTCTACCCTATCACAAAGAGCAATGGAAGAAGCCTCACCGTCCACACAAGATGGAGCAGCTCGTGTGGTACCTGCCACCTGCCCAGGGAAGCAGGAGCACTTGACTGTTTGTGACCGTTCTTCTATCTTGTTCTTATTACAACATCTGTGGAGTGCCACCACCTCGCAAGTGCCCGTTTTAACATGGTGAGCTGCACAAACAAAAACAAAAGTTGAGATAACATTGAGAAAGCTTTGGATACTCCCCCACTCTTTTTAATTAGAAGCACATTAAATATAGTTCTATAAAGGATCCACCATGCATGAAACTAGAAATACAATGATGCTGACTCCATAATGCAGATTTGATCTCTTTGCTAAATGTGGTAGGACCATTTCTGTCACTATATGCTTGGTGAAGCAGGAACAATTAGTGACTAGATTAGAATGAGCTGTTAGAGCAGTCTGAAATACAGAGGCAATGTGTGGTATCATCAAAAACATATTTATTTGCATATGACTTTTTTTACACCTTTTTGTTCAACATGTTGATCAAAGTAAGGGAACCCCCTGGACAAGGTGCCCTGTACTAGGGCTGAGACAAACCTTATTCTCAAAGTAGGTGGGTTGATAAAGGTTATATTCTTCATCTAGTGGTGAGTGTAAGGGCCAGGAAGGGAAATTCTTTTCAGAAATCAGGGAGGCAGAGGGTGGGAACCCACTTCCTCAGGATTCTTCTGCTCAGTTTCCCTGGAAATGAACTAACTGGGTGATTTTTGAAATTGCTGCCATTTTCCTGAACTTTCCATCCAGTCTCAGGGATGGCTGCAGCATGAAGCCAACAGTATTTCCCTCACCTCCTGGGGGGGCCGGCCCCACCCCTCAGCCAAGGCAAGGGCTCCAGGAGTGCCCTTGCCCCGCACCTTGCACCCTGGTTCTAAGTTTACAAAGTGTTTTCCTTGTTCCTTTAAGTCCTCTTCCCTGCCTCTGACATTCCCTCCCTCCCTACCACCTGCAGGGCTGAGATCAGAGGGTGGTGATGGTAAAGGGGCCAGACAATGACGTGACCCTCCTGTCTCAGGTCAGGAGAGAGAGCTCGGTGGCCTCCCCTCGCCCTCATGTTTACATTTGCAGTCTGAAGCACTTTAAGTTATGTGGGGTTTTTTGGTTTGGGGTTTTTTTTATTTTTTATTTTTTGGTTTGTCTGTTCCTGTAACTTATTCTCCAACTACTGCTTCCAACTGAAATAAGACCATTAAATGCCTGTTCAGGAGGGAAAAAAAAAAAAATCATTCCTTTCAATTTTGCCTGAGGGAACAACTGCCACCAAATGACAACCACCACAGCCAGAACTTGGATGGATTTATATCTAGCCTGAAAAAACCCAGTTCACTAAGCTGTGAGGCTCCATTACCCATTTTCTTAACCTCACAGTAATGCTACTGAACTGTTTGGGTGATTGAAATTTTTGGACCTCACTTATCACATTAAGATAGGGTTCGAGTTTGCCCTCATTGTTTTTTTTTACCCAGCATTTCTTTTTCAAAGTATTAACCCTACTGTGAAATGATAAAGCCAAATTTCCATCTGCTAAAAATAAAACCAGCTTAAAATCAAACATTTGTTGAAATGTTATGCTTTCAGAAATTTAAGAACATGTGATTGATATAAAAACAGATTTAAAGAGAAAAGTAAGACATATGAAGTTGTTTAATGTTATAAACATACTGAGATAATTTTGTAAATGAGATGAGTACGTCATGCATTCATACCAATCTTCCCCTCAGAGGTGAGGAACCACGAGGCAGTAACTCAGGTTAGATAGCTTGGATTTTTCTTCTAAAAAAGACCAAATCGCATGGATTGTCCCCCTCATCCCCCATGTGAAAACCAAGAAACTCAGGTGTAACATACCGCTTTGACACATAATCCTCAAAAGAATGTTAAGAAGCAGATACCATTTCCAACGTCACAAAGATTTTTCTGTCATGGTAGATACAAATGCGGATTTCTCCATGTGTGATTCAAACACAAGGCTATCAAACAAAAGCTAAAACCTTGAAAGCCAGATTTCTGTTCCTTGTGCTCTAGAAAATATTTTCTTAGCTAAGGATGATTCAGTTTGTTTTAATTTATTGAATGCTTTATGTAATATTATACGAGTCAAAATACTGCTTTCTACACTGAACCTCACTTAGTCACATTTTAATTGAGTCAATACCACATATCAGGCAAGGTTCTGAGTAATGGGGATGCAACAATGTATAAGATGGACATAGACCTGCCCTCAAAGAGCTCATATTCCTGTGGAGAAAACAAATAATAATCAGGTACTAATGATTAAGTAAGACAATATTAGATTTTCTAGCTCCTTGAGAGAAATGCAGTAGGGTAATGTGACGGACAGTAATCAAGCAGGGAGGGAAGGCAGATTTTTGTGAGTCTCAGGGAAAACCTCTCTGAGGAGGTAATCTGAATCATGGCCTGAACGATGCGAAGGGAGCCTCCACGATGAAGAGCTAAGAAAGGAGGAACTTTCCAAAGAGAAGGAGCAGCAAATGACAAGGTTCTGAAATGGGGAAACGTGTGGTGTGTTCCCAGGACAGCAAGATGGCCAGTGTGGCCGTACTGTGGCTGAACAACTGAGAGGCTGAGGACAATGTGTCAGAAACATAGGAAGATGGTGTAGGGCCGGGGGTGCCATGGTGAAGAGATTGGATTCTAGTCTCTTTGCAAGGGAAAGCCTTTGGGTGGAAATGCTGTCATCTCATTAATGCTTTAGAAGTTTGCTCAAGCTGCTCTTTAGAGAATGGACTGAAGAAAGCAAGAGTGAAAGCAGGGAGACCAGCCATGAAGGGGTTGCAGGAGTTCAGGAGGTGAAGGATGGGACACAGACTAGACTAAGGGTTGGGAAGAAGTACCAGATGAGGGATATTTCAGAGTGGAGTTGGTTTGACTTGCTAATGGATTGAGTATGAGCTGTGAGGGGAAGAGGAATTAAGGATTACTCCTAAACTTGTCCTGAGGAATTAGAATTTGGTGGTTCTGGAAGACAGAGGAGGCCTGGGAAAGGGGAGTTCGGCAAAAGTTGGGTTGGGTCAGAATTACTGTAGTTCTGTTTTGTCTGTGTTAAGCCTGAGATTCTTATAAGACACAGGAGTAGAGATGTAAATCAGGCAGCAACATTTATGAAATGGAGCTTAGGGAAGAGATCTAGACTGCAGATACACACTTAAGAGATCTAGGTGGATAGGTGATATTTAAAGCCATAGACTGGACTAAATTACCATGGAAAGACTACCGCTACCGTTAGAGCAGTAGGGAAAGAATAGTCCAGAACCTAAATCTGGAAGAGGGGAGACAGTAGAAAGAACTGATAAGGAGCAGAACATGAGGTAAGAGAAAAAGAATATGAGATAAAGGCATGGAAAACCAAAGAATAAAATGTTTCAAGAAAGAGGGGTTGGTCAGTTATGTCAAATGTTGCTGAAAGGTTTAATAAATGAAGTGAAATAATTGTCTACTAAAAAAATAATATGATGCAGCAGTTAAAACAGAGCCTCCAAAACCGGAGTAGCTAGGTTCAAATCTAAGCTTCTTCAAACAGCATTGTAACCTTGGGCACATCATCAAATCTCTCTGATTAGTATTTTTTCAAATCGAAAAGAGGGATATTCATAGCACCGTCTTCATATGGTTGATTTGGGGATTAAATGAGTTAATATGTATAAAGTATTTAGAACACTCCCTGACTCATAGCAGGTACTCTGTGTTAGCTATTATTAGCAATTGATCTAGATAAAAATCATTTTAATGGCATGATGAAAAGCATGATTATAGTAAGTTTATTAGAGAATGAGATGCAAAACTGCAGATTAATTATAAAAATTTCTTTCAAGGAGTTTTTCTGTGAAGGGAAGAAGGAGATGAAGTAATAGTTGGAATGAAGCAAAGGTTCAAGGAAATTTTTTTGTTTGTTTTTTTTCCAGTACGCGGGCCTCTCACCGCTGTGGCCTCTCCTGCTGCAGAGCACAGGCTCCGGACGCGCAGGCTCAGCGGCCACGGCTCACGGGCCCAGCCGCTCCGCGGCATGTGGGATCTTCCCGGACCGGGGCACGAACCCGTGTCCCCTGCATCGGCAGGCGGACTCTCAACCACTGCGCCACCAGGGAAGGCCCAAGGAAATTTTTTTAATGGATGCCATAAAAGCAGGCTTGCTTGCTGGAAAAATCTGAGAAAAAGAAAATGACAATATAGGAGAGAAAGTGGATAATTAAAAAAAGAATGTTCTTGAAGGGAAATAAGGAATTGAGACTGAGGGCACCTGGGAGGTTGGCATTAGATTCAGGTGGGGACATTTAATCCTAAGAGTGAAGGTGAGATATGTGAATACAGAGTCAAGTAGGTGTGAGCGGATTAGTTGGTGAGAAGATGAAGTTTCGTATCTGATTTTATCTCATTTTGCTATGAAACATGAGAGATGTTTGAGAAGAAAAAAAGAATATGAAATATATATTTCAAAGAGGAAGAATAAATTTGCTGGGAAAGAATAGGACTGCCCGACAGGGAGTTGGCTGATGCACCCAGTAAACTGTAGAGGACACAGTGGAATGAATGAAGAGGTGGGATTACAGAACAAAATGGAAATAAAGGTCTGTGTGATGAGATAATTTGGGATGCTTGGAGCTCTGATAGCAATTTAGGGAAACAGAGATGTAAGTCATGATGAGATGTGTCCTGCTAGTCTTTGAATGGAAGCCAGTTTCGAGACAAGAGATTATTAGGGTTTCTTCAGAGAGTGATGCTAGTAGGCAGAGGACCGAGCTGAGACAGCTTCAGGAGGAGCTGGAGAGTGGCTGGGCTCTCTTTTCCACAGAACTGCAGCGGCCAGGAGCACACAGCGAGGTTCCACTAGTCTCTATCCTGAGAAAAGAGGCAGGCACCATTTCAGCATCATCCACCAGGGCCATTTTATCATCTTGGTTACAAGGAAATTTTTATCCTATGTTGGAAAAGAACTGACAGGTGAAAAATTTGCACCTGGTTCTCCCTTCCCAATGCCAATGTCAAAATTCATTTCCACTTTTCCTGACAAGAAAAACTGTACCTCTCCAACCCATTAATTAAATCTAGTTGTGGTGATGTGACTTGCTTTGGCCAATGAAATGAAAGCTAAACTTAGGAGCAAAAGCAAAGGATATCAGTCTGTGTGGACATTTTAATAGCTAGTGTCATTCACCAGATTTCTCCCACCACCAAGAGCAACCAATTACATTCTTGATAGTGGAGACTATATCAGCCTGAGTCCCCAAGTAAAGAGACATGAAACAGAGTCCCTGCCAACCATATGGACATATGAGTGAGAAATAAACCTTAAAGTGTTATAAGCCTCTAAAATTTGGTGGTTGTTTGTTACGGTCACAAAACTTAGCCTACCCTGACTACACAGTAGTACTTTCCATTGCTTCCTAGGTTGTGTAGTAGGATATATATTGTCAAATGTGTTAGTTGAAGGATAAGTCAGTGAAACATGGTATCTCAAAAACCTGGATCATTCTAGCTTATTGAGTCAATGCAGAATGAACAGAAACAAGAAAATATTCAGATATTTATATAATTCAAAGGGTTGTAAAGAGTCATTTTACAATTGGATAATTATGTTGGCTAAGTTCAGTATGTCAGAGCTCTGGTGAAGAAAGTGTGCTTATTTCTTCTTTGAGAAGAAAGGAGGTAAAATGATGCCCATATGGTATAATGAAGAGAAGGATAAGGTAGGAGATGCACTGGGAAGAAGAGAGGCATGTCCTCCCCCTTCAGAGAATATGGGACTAAATGTTAAGGAACTAGTAATAAAGGTGACGCAGAAGAGCAAGCCTCACAGACCCAAGGCCTTTCTGCCCTGACCTTTCTTTTCATTGCCTGTGAATAAAATGCACAGACACACAGGTTGAGTTTCCTTGTGAGAAATAGGATTCTGTGAAAAATCTCTATCAGACTTTGTCCTTCTTATTAAAATTGAAGTTGTAAAGCTTTCTGTGGGGGAATGAGAAGGGGATGATTAACCT
Source organism: Physeter macrocephalus (assembly GCF_002837175.3). NCBI lineage: Eukaryota > Metazoa > Chordata > Mammalia > Artiodactyla > Physeteridae > Physeter > Physeter macrocephalus. The sequence continues at coordinate 81,385,861 of NC_041219.1, read as the reverse complement.
TGTTAAAATAGAATAGATGATAGGTAGGTAGGTAGGTGGATGTGGGTGGATGGATGGATGGAAGGATGGATAATCCTGCACTCAGAGAGTTTTAAGGCATGGGTAGGGAGAATATTGACTGTTCAATATTTTTATATATGCCAGTATATATGGTAAGTAAAATGAGATATCTCAAAATAGGGACGTGAATCTTCTAGCAAAATTTAGTTCACCTAAGCATGGCATACATATACACACACATAGTTTTCTTATTTGTCTGCTATATATCATAACTTCTCATGTCAAATTCTTGTAGACAAAGGCTAATTTTTCATGTAAACTGCTAGTATGTGGCATGTGTTTAATAAATGGTAAACAAGCAATTTAAGAAGGTAAAACTAATTCCTGTGGTTTTCCTTTAAAAGGTTAATGAGACTGTAAAAAATTCAAGCAGTTACTAGAATTCTCTACACGGAGTCAGACAGAGCTCATGATAAACTAATCTAATCAAATATCAGGGCTTTCCAAATTAACAAAATAGACTTCACAGACAATCAGCGTCATACTAAAATGATGCAAGACCCCCTGGAGAAGATTTAAATGAAAAAAGAACAAACAATTCTCTTCATGTCACAATCCCCAACTCACAAAAGATAAAACAAAACAGCAAAAAGCCTCACACCTTTCTGCTATTTTCTCCTCCCCGAATGTGATGCATTAATATAAAATGTTGCCTCCTACGTTTTTGTGAAATGACACTAGAGAACACATAGCTTTAATTCTTATGAAAACAGGATTACCAAGTCTTGCCCAGCTCTAATTGTTGCCTTCCAAGGTTATTACCTTCATATATCATTTCAACAATAGGATACCGCCCTACTGGTTCCCCAGAAACATGGCCTTAAGAGACTGCCTCTTAAATCACATCTTAAGATTCCTAAATGTTTTTGCAAAGCTATTATGACTGGAATACTCTGGAATGAAGTCTTATAAGGCATTTTAGCAAAATCTTTGTTTCTAACTATTTTTTACCTTCTCCATAAGAAAAAAAATCTGAATAGCATTTGGTTTATATGTGTGCAAAAATTAAAAAAAACTATATATATATATGTACACATACCTATATAGACACATTTAATTATATATAATTATATACACATATATGTTTATATATATGTTAATATGGTCACATTTTAGCCATTACCTGTGAACCAACTGTATACATAAACATGAAAAATGGGTTCACAGAATAGTATTTATGCAAATCATTTACCTTGAGTAGTGGTTGCCGGCCTTTGGTCAATAAGAGCACAAAGCTATGCATATCACATTCTAAATGTAAGAATAATCCATTCACTCTGGAAACAATTTAAGGAATAGTGGTATTTGCTAAGTAACATCCATAGACTATTCACTGTATGCTATGCATTATTCCATTTTATCATCACAACAACCATTAAAGAGGAAACTATAATTAGCCTCAATTTACAGATGAAGAAACTGAGCCAGAGAAATGGTGAGTAAGTTGCCCAAAGTAAAATAGTAATAGACAAAACCAGAGGTGAGAATTCAGGCAGTTTGCGTTCAGAAACCATGATCTTCAACACTATCATATGACGCCTTTTCTACAGAGCTCCGCGCACATCCAGTAGACTATAGTTCCAGATGATGTGAAGGAAAGCAAGAAGTGTATCACTGTTCCTACATGTGATGCTTGGCAGCCTAGAAAGGACATGGGCTCTGGAACTGAAATATCTCAGTGCAAGTCTACCCTAACCTATACTATACTTGAGTAAATGCTTAAGCCCATTCACCTTTCAAAGAACTGGTTTGTTCATCTCTAAGATAGCTCCATAGAGCCCTTATAAAGACCAAATGAGACGATGTATGTGAAACTGTTTTTAAATTGTATAGCATTACTTAAATGTTATTTTAATTTTAACTATTAATGTAATTAATGAATACCAAAATGATACAACATATAAATTTAAAAGATATAGCTGTTAGAGAAAGATCTATATTCTATAAAAGTTCTAATTTAATATTTTTTAAAAATCTATGTGTGTATATATATATGTATATATATGTATACACACATAATTGTGTTGATATGAGATGCATGTAAAAAAAATTAATCTGACACAAGCTACAGAAGAGAGTAAATTTAGCATCAAGTTGTGAATTTGTTCCTACTTGGTTTCCTCTCCATTAGATTTCAGTTCTTATTTGTATTCTGATTTGTCTCATCGACTCTGAACTTTTGTTTGTCTCCACACACTCCTATTTAATAGCTTTACCCAGCTTGACTGGCTCCCCAGAGCCTGCATTACACCTTCTAAGAAGAAATAAAGCATCACCTACATGCACCAATAGGCATCTGAAGTGCAAGCTAGTTAGTGGATTTAGGTTGCTGCAAATCACTTTGAATGGAAAAAATGTGCTGAAACAAAAACTTTCGGAGACAGCTAATTTCTCACTTTAATTCATTAGACTGAAAAAATAGGGCACATTTTTAGACTTTCATGCTGAAGCAATCTAATTAAAACAAATGGTCATTTAAAATGTTCAATGAAATTTCAAAAGTTCACATAATTTATGAAGTCAGGATGATTGGGGAGGAAATAACCAAATGTCAATGACATTTTTACAGAGCTTGTTTTCTAAAACTGCTCCAGTTTCATATGGAAAAAATAAAATTATTGGGGAAAAACAGATTGCCACAAAGGATAATAATCCTAATAACAGTACGGTCTCCGTTAACAAAAGCAAACTCTCAACCAGAGGATGTACCACAGTCTATTTTAAGAGAAAAAGGCAGAACAGAAGAAGATTCATTCTTGGGGGAATTTTAGATTCACTGCCCCTCAGCTCAATCATGAACATCTTCTATATCCACATTTTAAATGAGAAGTGATGTTGAGGAAGGCAAACCTCAAAGAATATTGGTCTCTTTACAAACTGTCCAACAACTTCTGCTGGTAAGGTCTGCTCTGAAAAAGAGGAACTGGACCAATCAAATCCATTTCTCTAGAAATTTGAACTAAAAGTCACAGAATTGTCCCATGGAAATGGGCACTTGAGTCCAAAGGTCATTTGGCATCGGGAGTCAGGTAACCTGTGGAGAGCTTTGTGCGGGCCTCACGGTGTTGAGAGATGGGGACACATAGGAGTGGGAAACAAGCACAGGTGCAAAGGTAAGAGATAAAGAAGTAGGTAGTTCCACCACCTGCCTTGGTGTCTGCCTTTCCTGAGGTCTTCCCTGAACTTTTTCCTCAATTCCTGAAATATTTTATAGAATAGGTTTCAGTGAGCCCCTTTTTTCCTGATGTAATTTGATGATGTCTCTGTTCTTGGAACCAAAAATAATATACTGACTAGGATATTTCCTTTTTTTAGATAAAATTAAAATTAACAAAAGCTAATTATCAATCAGAAATATTGTACAGCACAGGGAACTATATTCAATATCCTGGAATAAACCATAATGGAAAAGAATATGAAAAAGAACATATATATGTGTGTGTATATATATGTGTGTGTATATATACATATGTGAGTGTGTGTATGTGTATATATATATATATATATATATATACACATACACACACATCTGAGTCACTTTGCTGTATGCCAGAAACTCACACAACACTGTAAATCAACTAGACTTCAATTTAAAAAAAAGAAGTATTTTCTACCCCCACTTTTAAGAGCAAAAGACAAGTTTCCATCTTCAAAGTAGGATCCAGGAAATTCACCATTCAACAGTCTCACTTCCTATATTTACCTCATAGTGAAAATTTACATTTCAAAAGACAACCAACTCCAATTACTACGAGGCAAAAATGATCCATAATATTCTTTTAAATGTTTCTAAAGGCAAACGTTTAAAAGTGGATTTCCTGCTTAATCCCAAATTATACACCCAAAATGTGAAGAATCAGAACATCCCCAATTTCTAAACACTATGAGTCACACTGTTCGTTTATGACTAATAATATTCCTGTAAGTGCTCCTAGGAAGGAGGGCGGGCAGCCCAAGCGCTTCTTCAGGAAAATGATAGAGTGAATAGAAAGAGCAGTGAAAAGAAAGATGGGATTTTGTCCCTGAAGAGTGAAATGTTGAGTAAGTCCCTGAGTCTCTATCCTCATCTGCAAAATGAGGAAATCAGACTAGTTTTAGAGATAATTTAAAGGTTCCTTCCATTTCTAAAGTGTTATGAGTTTATGAAATGATTAAGTTTCATTACAATGGGTACAATATATGAGACCTATCAGAAAACGAAAGTCGAAGTAAAATGTATTTTTTTAATTGCTTCAAACTGACAAATTAACCTCACTAAGTCACTGAACTTAATGAGAACCTGAGAAGAGAGTTTATGAAATTTATATTTTGGATTTATTTCTTACCTGTATGAAGCCACAAATCTTAACTACACAGTGTAATATTCACTATAAAGTCAACCTGTATCCTCATGTTGCTTTATGTACAAAATAGTTTGATTACTGTTGATTCCATGAGAGCAATCAAGTCCAAAAGGTAATATGTAACACGGTGGTTTGGGTGAGGAGTCTGAAGTCAGATGGTCCAGATTCAAGTCCCACCTTTAAAAGAGAGTATCTACCTATTCACCAAGCCTCCTTTTTCTTTCCTCCTGGGCACACTACTAGACTACATTTTCCAGTCTCCCTTGCATGTAACACATGGAAGAGGGGCAGAAATGAGTTATATTTCTTCAAGACCAGGCCTACAAAAAACCTCCCACTCTACCAGCCACTCTCTCTCTTCCCCTTTCAGATAGATGTCAGTGCCAAAGGTGATCCTGAAGAGTCACCATCAGCCTGGGCCCCTGAATGACTGTGTAGAGGAGAGATCTACCTCCTGATACTAACTGGATTGACATGCACAAGGGATAAACTTAGGCAATGTTAAACCAATAAGATTGAGTGTTACACCTGTTACAATAGCCAGTATTAATTAATATGCAAAAATATTCCTAGTAATGGACCTAGGAAGGAGTTGGGTACAATCCAAGTGCTTCATGAGAAAAATTACACAGAGAATAAAAAGAACAGTACTATAGTCTGAATGTTTGTGTCCTCCCAAAATTCATATGTTGAAAACCTAATACCCAAGGTGATAGTATTAAGAGGTAGGAACTTTGGGACCTTTGGAAGGTGATTAGATTTGATGCTCTTATAAAAGAGAGCCCTGAGAGCTAATTTACCCTTTCTGCAATGTGAAGATACAACATGAACTCTGAAACCCGGAAGGGGGCCCTCACTCTGCCGTGCTGGCCCCCTGATCTCAGACTTCCACCTTCTGGGACTGTGAGAAATAAATTTCTGTTGTTTATAGGCCACCCACTCTTCGGTATTTTGTTAAAGCAGCCCACGTGGACTAAGACACGCAGAAGATAAAAGATGTGATTTGAAAAAATTAAGCCTCAGCTCCTCATCTGTAAAATGGGAATTGCATTATCATCTACCATAAAGGGTTATAATAAGGATCAACTGAGTCAACATACATAACGATATATGATAAAGGGTAAATGCTAGTTATAATTATTATGGAGGCCTTAAATCCTTGAATCTATTTATATACAATGTGAATATCTAAAAGAGAATCAATTGATTTTTAGAGACTTCAAGTCTAATAAAGTCCGACTCGGCCATTTTACAAAAAAGAAATTGATGGTTAGAAAACATAATCCTAATTCAAGATCATAGATTAGTACTCAGCTCTCTTAATTTTAGTTCAATGTCACTTCCATTACCAACTCCCCACATCTCTTTGCTCACCAAATTCCTCTCATTTTGCCTCTTTTACACCTTAATTTCTCTCCCTCCTCTATGACCTCACTTCTACTGTCTTAGCCTAGGCATCCTTAGCATCTTTTCCTTGAAAAATCATGAGGGGCCCTATTTGCTAGATCATTCCCTTACACACATAAACACACAAATTCTACCATAGTAGATCTTTCTAAAATAAAGCCTAGGGTATAAAAATGTCCTTGGCTCGTTGTTTTTCATAGGATAAATTCAAAACTCTTGGGCACTGCACATGTATCCTTACATGAGGCCAACTCTGATTTCTCCAGCCTCACTTTCCTGGGCACTCCTGCTGCAACCTATGCGGAAGTTATGTAAACTATTTTAATAATTTCATTATATCATTGCTCAGCACCTTTCACTCTTTATTGAGTGCTGGCCCCACTTTTTACTCCACGGGAACACCTACCCCATCTTTAAAGTTCAGAACACTGTAACACCTACTCAATGAAGATTTAATCAACCTTTCAGGTAGACTGGACTGCTCTGTCCTCTAACATTTTCTTACTTATTTTGCCACACTTGTGACAGTTTTCTATATCTACTTTTTATATCTCTCTTTCCCGCTACTAACTTGTGAGGCCCAAACTCATGATTATTCATCTCCGAATCCCCAGCTTGAGGCACAGTTTGAGATCCATAATAGAAAAATCAATATGCTTAATGAATAAATGAATACATAAATGGTTTACTACAAGAGTTCTCAAGAGAGAAAAAACAGTAAATTTAATCATTTTTTTCAAGTCTAGGCTTAGATGAACTTATTAGAATTGTAAAAACATTTGACCTTGCTATTTTGTGGATACGTGTTTAATTTGCTCTGTTGGAGAACCAAGTAGAGTTTCAAGAAGAGAGATACACTCAATGAGCCCTGGATTGGGAGGTCCAAAGCCCTAAATTCTATTTCCAGAACTACCACAAACTGACTATTTAATTTTGGGTAATTCAGTTAACTATCTCTCTAAATCACAATTTATCATCCATAAAATAAGGAAGTTGGCCATATATGATAGGAGAACATTTAATACCATGTATTAAAGAAAAAAATGTAATGTCAGCTAAAAGCATTTCAACCAGTAGCATTTGTACATAATAGAAGAAACTTCCAACATAATCAGTGAAAGTCTGTTCCTCAGAGAAGCAGTGGGATATTGTACTCTGACACTGGAGACCTTGACTTCGGTCCCAAATTGGTCAGGACAACTCTCTGAAAAATCACTTTACTTATTTGGACTTCAGTTTCCTCAACTACAAAATTAGAAGGATCTCTAAGTTTCTTTTCCACTCTGAAAATATTATAAGCCACATACAAATCTAGACAGAGGCACTAAAGTAATTTAATTTAAAAAAATGATTATCTACTGAGAGAAGGATGAACTTCTATTTCCTGTATCTAATTTTGCAGATTCATAATTCCACACCCTTCAATATACTAAGAGGTTTTCTACATCTGAGGTATTTTTTGAAGCCAGCAAGATATCTATAAACAGAAGAAATTGATATTATTCAAGAATGAACAAAATCTTTGCCTTCCAACCGCATCTTCTCTCACACATGGAAGGTTTGCTTTGTTCCCAGTGATTGACATAAAAAGCAAATTTAGGTTATCTTTCCTCAACACTTCAGTAATTTCAATATGGAACATCCAGGTTCTGAGTGTCACTCTAGATCAAAAGGATATAAATCCTAAGTCAAATTTTTAAGGAAAACTACATAAGCCTTTTAAAAAAGTTTTTAGATGCTAGTAGCTCTTTGAGAAATTATATTCTGTACTACCTAGTCACTGGGTAAGAATTTTACACCGACATATCAATTAAACTTTTTTGGTTGTTGATAGCTTCTGATAATGTCCTCTTTAAAAAATGTGTTTAGAATTCCCTTATGATGGGAAATTCAAATTAGAATAGAGAAACAGCAAAGTGTAGCAGAAGGGTCATTGGTCGGTAAGTTGGAAAAATCTGTGCCCTCATTTGCACTCCACTACTAACTAACCCTGAGATCTCTAAAAACTCATTCACACACATTAGAAGATTCACCTAACACTGATTAAGTTCCAGGCATTGCGCTGTCTCCTGAGAATATAAAACTGAAGGGAAAACAGTCCCTGCTTTCAAGGGGCTTAGAAGGCAGAAGAGGGGGGTGAGCCATGTAAAATAAAGTGATAAAGAGGCCATGACTCATACAGCCACAGAATGTACTAAAACAATTAAAAAATTGAATTGTACCCAGGAAGGGGCTGGTGTGAGAAGGGAGATAGGAAATAATTTGTAAAGAAGATAATGTTTAATCTGAATTTTGCAAGATTCTTGGCAGCTTGCCAAGTCAGGTCAGCAATATTGGTCTTGCTTAGTTTCCTGGTCTAGACTAAATGATCTCTAAGCTTCCTCCGGTTTTAAATTTCTATAATTTCACTGACATCTTTAATAACAATATAGAAAGGTATTTATTTCTGTTTTGTTTACACATGTGTATATTTAACCACAGTACATATACTATCCAAAACCTTATATTGAAATATTTATAACATAAAACTTTCTAAAACAGTTATCTTGCTTCTTTAAACATTTATATCCTAAGCCTCATTTAACTTTTCAGTTTAATCTTTGCTGTGATTATAGGCATCCAGTCCTCGGGTGTGTTGGAAGTATAGCTCTAAACGGATGCAAAAAAACACATGACACAGTGTGAAATGTAGAGTTAACCAAGTGGCATGCCAGGAATGTTATTTTGTGGAAAAGTTCCCTGGTGTTAATTCGTTCTTTTGGTAATTTGCCTTTTTTCTCCTGAAAGCGAAGTGAGCGTGTACAGTAACAGGTCCTCATGGGCAGTGTAAAATAGACACCATCCAGCAAAACTAATGAATGAATCAAAGGCTCAAGCAGCCTTCGGGTGGGAGGCAGCAGAGCATCTGGTGGTTTCAAGAGGAAATCAGATAGATGCTGGCTTTTACACAGCTGTGACTTGCTGTGTAACTTCGAGCAAATTTCTTACACTCAAGCTGCAGTTTCCTCATCTGCAAAACAAGAATAGTAAGCCTACTTCACAATGTTGTTGGGAAGATTAAATTAAAAAGGGAGGTAAAGCTCTTAGCACTGTGTCTACCACATAGACAATGTTCAGTGGTTATTGGCTATTATTATTATCATCACTATTACAAATCCAGGGCTCCTATTATCCTTGCGAGAACACTCTTCAGGATGAAAGATACGACAGATGGCAGTGGTTTTAAATGAAACTCATTTATGGATAGAGTCCTCAGCAAGTTACCCTCTTATCGAAGAGTCAGTAGATAATGTAAATAATCGCATAGCACAGTTGACCCTTGAACAACACGGGTTTGGACTGTGCAGATTCATTTACACACAGATTTTTTTCAGTAGTAAATACAACAGTACTGCACCATCCGTGCTCGGCTGAATTTGCAGAAGCAGAATCCTGGATGCGTGGGAACCACATACACGGAGGGTGGACTATAAGTCTTATGGGGATGGTTGGCTGCTCCAAGGGTGGATGTCCCTCACCACCACACTGTTCAAGGGTCAACTGTAGTTGAGGACACAAATTCTAGAGCCAGACTACTTGGATTCAAATTCCAGTTCTGCTCTTTACTAGCTACATAACCTTTGACAAGTTACTTAACGTCTCTACAGCTCAGTTTCCTCATCTGTAAAATGAAGAAAAATCATAGTATCTGCCTCATAGCACTGTCTTAAGGACTTATTAATTAGTACATAGAAAGTATTTGCAGCAGATTCCGGCCACGGTACATATTCTGTAAATGTTTGCTATTGATAGAAATGACAATTTGCTTAACACCTCTGGTGAGGTAGCAGGTAGTGTCACTGATGGGGAGTGAGATGTGGTTGGTGGTTCGTTCTTACCTCAGTGGCATCAGCATTCTCATGAAGCCCTTCTGAGGAGAAGGACAGCTGAGAGCCCATTCTCTAGGGTCAGACACACCCGGATTGGAAAGCTGACCTATTGTGCATGACCTCGTTCAAGTGACTTCACTCCAAAGTCTCAGGGGGCTTGGTCATAAAATAGGAATCAAACTATCTACCTCATAAAACCATTGTGAGAGTGAAATGGGATCCTGAATGTAAAGTGGTTACCTCTATACTTTGGGGTTTTTTTTAAAGGGCTCAACCTAAGGCTTAAGTGAATTCAAAGCCCACGCCTTAATCCTGCATTGTCTCTCTAGCCTAAGGGGCAAGAAAGCTGCTGAGAAAAACTGTCAAACTGTTCTGCCACCAAACCCTCACTCTTGAACCTTATTCTTCATTATATCATTTGACCCCCACCACCCCATGCTAAATTTGTTTCTCACCTGGGACTCTTGGTGAGAGTCCTCATGACGCCTTGTGAACATTTACTGACAGACACGTGCCACCACCTTTGACCTTTGAGGTCCAACCCTGTGCCCCCACCCCCACTCTGGCTCTCATTCTTCTTCCCTCTGCCTCTTATGCATGACTTCAATAATTTGTTCATTTACTATTTACTAAATGCCTGTGGTATGCTAAACACAGGGAGGCCAAAGTCGCTGCCTTGGTGGAGAAGCCAAACTTTCAGCAAATTATGACATAGTTGGAAGGCAGCACGGGGGACTGATTCAGGATACAGGCTATGAAATCAGATCAGCCCTGGCCCTCTTGCTTATTAGCTGTGTCGTCAATGAATTATGTAATTGCTCTGAGATTCCATTTCAGCTTTTGAGAAATGTGAATACCAATGTCCACTTGTAACTAGAAGACTAACCCTCCTCCATCAGTAACCAGCCCCTACTTGCCTCTGGGAATTTGCTTAAGACCAAAGAAAATAAATCATTTTACCAGTCACCCTTTGCTTACAAAGACAGACGGAAGAGGAAACTTGCTTTAAAATAATTTTCAAACCTTTGGCTTCAAACTTGCTTTAAAATAATTTTTAAATCTTTCTGTAGATAAAAGGTCACCACCACATCTCTGCTTTTTGAAGACACAAAGCAATGAGCCCACTTGGAGAATGAACTGTTCTTAGCATCATATCAATAACACAAAGCTCTGCGTTCACTATGGGCAAGTATCTTTGCATATTGTTGTATTTAAGAAAACATTTTTCTTCTTAAATTATGCTTAAAAGGTAGTCAGCCTAAGAAGTACATTTTTTTCTTTGGAGGTAGTGTTATGCATGTCTACGCATGTGTGTGTGTGTGTGTGTGTGTGTGTGTGTGTGTGTGTGTGTGTGTGAAAGAGAGTGAATATGAGAAAATTTAATCCAATAATTGCACATCTGAAAGCAAGTAGAATGAGGAGTACTTTTACTACACACTGCTACAGGTGTAGAGGACCCTCAGAAGGAATCAGTACTTGGAGTGACAAAGTTCAAGTGACCATATAATTTATTATCCAAATCAGGACCCATTTGAGAGTAAAGGGGTTTGCTATTAATGATTATGCTGGAATAATAGGTATTAAATGGAGCTGTCTGGGTGCAAACTGGAACATATAATCACAGCCAATGCTCACCCTGAATTGTTCTGCTAAAGCCTGCCCTTGCTAACAATGGTCTTATTCTGGGCTCACTACCCAGACTTTTGAAAATGTGCTCCTTTGGATCATTATGTCCTATGAACTCTCATGGTGGGGATTATGGGAGACTAAAATTCTAGAGGAGACTAAAATCAATTGGTAGGAAACATGCTTTCCTACATGAGGATGGAGAATTTTCACTCCAAAGCATCAGCCATGTTTTCTTTGAAAAGCCTGTGCTGGGCTGAAGGTTAGCCCAGGTGCCATCACGTGGTTTCCTCTCACTGTCAGAAAGCAAAGCTGCTGCATCCATGGTGTCTTTGTATCCAATCTGCTCTCTTCCTGTGTTTTGTTACTATAAATATTAATACTCAGTATGAGAACATCTCTGTTAATGAAGAGAATGCAGCCCAAATGATATTGATTTTAGGCAAAACTTTACAACCAGAGGTGTAAATAATTCTGTGTTCCAGGTGTGTCTGAGGATATCTGTCCAGATAAGGACAGTTACAACATGAAAACCATTAAATGCCCATTCTGAAAACAATGTCAAACATCCCAGAACATAGTGTAGGTGATTCAGGGACAGGGTATATGGAAGAAACGGCAGAGCTCAGATTAAAATCAAAAGAGAGGGCAGGCAACCTACTGAGAGAAGATAAATGCCAACAGGCATACCTGTGTTAGGGCAGGACAAGGGTCGCAAATGGAAGAAACCAATAATGGAGGGACATGAGATCAACTTCAATCAAATTCAGTGAGAACCAGAAACCCTGATAATGTTTTTAACAACTGGAGAGCTTAGAGGTGGGGGTAGAAAGGGAAAGAATGTGGAAAGTGGATGTCAAGAAGGGGTCAGTTTCTCAGCTTGACTAAACTTGAGACAGGTTTTTTGGGTTTTTTCCCCCCACACTATAGTCCCCTGACTTTCCTTTTCTTATAGCATTTACTGTAGCAAATTTGCAATTGAAAATTCTTCTGCCCCTTTCAGGTGTGAATCTTCTCCCAGTCTCCTGCCAGTTTTACAACCCAGGGATGTTTTTCTCAAGGACCTCAAAGAAGCCATCCCTCTGAAATACAATCATCAAGGGAGATAGAGCCTGTGTCCCAGTCTCTGTGGGAGAGTGGGAGCCTAACTCTGATTTGCACCAATTAGCAGATGCGGATGAACACAGATAATCGCACTGACCAGTCTCCCTTCAAGGTCCTCCAGTACTTGTCCTCCAACTCACCCTCCTCCCCCGCTGCCCCCCAGTGTTTAAAAATTCTCCTGCCTTTTATTTCAGTGGAGTTCCATTTCTCTTCCCTTGGCAATAGTCTTGAATAAAGTTTTCCTTGCCATTTTAAACAAGTGTCCAGCACAATTTTTTTCTTTTACAGGGGCTTACCATACAGCATCTGCTTAGATACTGAAAACATTATAAGGTCTAAATCAAATTTGCGTGACTAGGACAACTGTGATTTCAGGAGCTCTCAAGGGCCTCCTCCTACCTCACTCTCCAAAAACAATCTCTTCACCAGCTTGCGGAGGAAGCAAGGTTTTTCTAACAAGGAATAAGCCTCTCCTACAATCAGAGATAAAAGTCTGGTTGAGGTATCGCTTCCGTGTGAAGGCATTTCAGGAGTGGTGTAAGCAGTCAATCAATAGGTATAAATGGGTCATTATAAAATCCTTTCCTGTTCGGATTAAGGAGCAGGAAGCATGAGAAGAATAGAAGGACAAAGAGGGGGAATGTGGAGGAGGGGAAAAGTCAGAAAAAGGAGGGTAAAGACAAATTTCACAAGATTTACAGCTTAGCCTAGAATCTGCCTCATCTACTTCCAACTGGGCTTGGATAAAAGGAAGTTGGGGGCTGAGGTATTTTTGTCGTGCAGCTGCAAACACAGGCAGCCACACTGGGCTTGATTAATGAAGATGTTCAGGGTTTGTTTCATTAAACACTTCTGACTTATAAAGTAGCTTAGATTTTAGAATATCACTGTACTTGAAATCTGACATTGTTTTACTACTCTTCTTGCTATGGTATGAATCAAATTTGTGTGTGTGTGTGTGTGTGTGTGTGTGTGTGTGTGTGTGTGTGTATGCACACCACAGCCTCAGGCAAAGCAAAAATTACCAATCCCCCTCCATTACAGACAATGCTATGTTGGAAAAAAAAAGCCCTCAGTGTAAAAATGTCAGAAATAAGCCATAAATATATATCTTAAAGTCATTAATGAATCTTATAGAAAAAAATACTGTAACACAATTATATATTACTACAAAAACTTTTACTAAAAACCTCTAACCAACAAAATAATTGAGCTAAAATAATAATAATTACATTTAAAAATCAAGAAGAGCAGCAATTTTACTTTCGCGTAGGGATAGTTGCCAATAAAAAAAGTAAAAATGGAAGTTTATGAGATTTCATGTCACTCACCAACCGATAAAGCTCACAAAACTCTTCTACATGTTTGAATTTTGTTCTTTTACCTCCTGAACCGGGGGATCTCCCTTAGGAACCAGTGGGGTTTAGGGCAGGAGGAATCGTGTGTTATATACGGTGGTATAAATGACTACTAAAAAAGTCTATATTCCCATGGAAATATTTAAGCCCAAAGGTACAAGGTTAAATTCTAGGCCTAAAAAAATTAAACTTGCAAAGATTTTCCCTATCCTTTCGTTATTTAATCAGGTTTCAAGCTCCTCTTAATTCAGGGACTATTTGAAGAGGTTTTAACTAAAGTTGACATCATACGTAATGCAGTATTTATGAGCTGAGGTGAAGCAAATATATTTATTTCCTGTTTGTTTAAGGTATTTAGCAAAGATTTGAAACCTCTTTCCCCTAGGAACACTTGAAAGATCTCTTTTATTTCCTGATAATGAAAAGCACAGCTGACATTTATAATTTTTTTCCAGGAGGTTCTAGAACTTAATCTTAAAGCTTGAGGAAAATACTTAATTGTGGAGAATTTATGCTAAAATACTTTACATATTTAGTTCTCAACATACTGTACATCAAAGGGTCGATAAGTTGTTTGAAAACTACTTACATAAAACACTGCTTACAGATCATTAACTACCTGACGGACAGCTCCAGGCAAGGAAGTCTGCAGTGTTTGGAGCCCACAGAAGATCAATCAGAAATATGAAAACAAAGCTATTAAGGGATATTGTAATGAATACAGAAATTAATATTAATTTTGCATGGAATTGTTGAATAACGCCTCCCTATTTTGGTTAAGACAAGTTCATGTGAATAGGCTTTGATTTCATATGTCTAATCACACATGACAGAATCAAGTCTTATTTCTGGTAATAAACTGAAGAGCTTGTTACAGCTCCTCTTTTGCCCCACGAGTGTACTTCATTACCATACTCTATTGTAAGAATTGGCTTCCTCAACTAAGACAGGGATTTCTTGAGTTTGGGACAGAGTAGGTATTCAATAAACATTTATTGAATTGAAATTAATGAACACTAAGGATATGTCAGACCGGAAGCTAACAAGGTATTCTTTACTTCCTATCCCAGACCTGACATTACTTGCTTCATTAATAGAAAATTACTTCAGCCTGCTCGGAGTCTCTTCCCTCCGCCGACACGGAACTGCCCCGGAGCCCGAGGGGAGGGCGGCCTCACTGAGGCTGCCGGCTCTGGAGGGGCCCCGGCGGACGAAGCCGTGACAGTCGTGGGGACGGCGGGCCGGAGTGGGCCCCAACAAGTGTCACTGGAGTCAAAAGAACGAGACTGAGTTTGGTTCAGAAGCAAAGGAAACTTTATATTTTGATCAGAGAATGGAGAGGAGTTGCCGGGCTGCCACCTGCTAAACAAGAGGAGGTGTCACCCGTACCTGTCGCTGGAATATCTCCCCGAACAGAGGAAAGGAGGGGGCGAGAGAAGATGGCGGAAGAGTAAGACGCGGAGATCACCTTCCTCCCCACAGATACATCAGAAATACGCCTACACGTGGAACTGCTCCTATAGAACACCCACTGAACGCTGGCAGAAGACCTCAGACCTCCCAAAAGGCAAGAAACTCCCACGGACCTGGGTAGGGCAAAAGAATAAAGAAAAAACAGAGACAAAAGAGTAGGGACAGGACCTGCACCAGTGGGAGGGAGCCGTGAAGGAGGAAAGGTTTCCACACACTAGAAGCCCCTTCGCGGGCGGAGACTGCGGGTGGCAGAGGGGGAAGCTTCGGAGCCGCGGAGGAGAGGGCAGCACAGGGGTGCGGAGGGCAAAGCGGAGAGATTCCCGCAGAGGATCGGTGCCGACCGGCACTCACCAGCCCGAGAGGCTTGTCTGCTCACCCGCCAGGGCGGGCGGGAGCTGGGAACTGAGCCTCAGGCTTCGGAGCTTAGATCGCCGGGAGAGGACTAGGGTTGGCTGTGTGAACACAGCCTGAAGGGGCTAGTGCACCACAGCTAGCCAAGAGGGAGTCCGGGAGAAGTCTGGAGCTGCCAAAGAGGCAAGAGACCTTTTCCTGCCTCTTTGTTTCCTGGTGCGAGAGGAGAGGGGCTTAAGCGAGCCGCGTAAAGGAGCTCCAGAAACGGGCGTGAGCCGCGGCTATCAGTGCGGACCCCAGAAATGGGCATGAGACGCTGAGGCTGATGCTGCCGCCACCAAGAAGCCTGTGTGCGAGCACAGGTCACTCTCCACACCGCCCCTCTTGGGACCCTGTGCAGCCCACCACTGCCAGGGTCCCGTGATCCAGGGACAACTTCCCCGGGAGAAGACATGGCACGCCTCAGGCTGGTGCAAGTCACTCTAGCCTCTGCCGCCGCAGGCTCGCCCTGCATCTGTACCCCTCCCTACCCCCGGGCTGAGCCAGAGCCCCCATATCAGCTGCTCCTTTAACCCCGTACTGTCTGAGGGAAGAGCAGAAGCCCTCGGGCAACCTACTCGCAGAGGAGAGGCCAAGAACAAAGCTGAAACCCAGGAGCTGTACGAACAAAGAGGAGAGGGAGAGGTCTCTCGCAGCAGCCTCAGAAGCAACGGGTTAAATCTTCACAATCAACTTGAAGTGCCCTGCATCTGTGGAATACCTGAATAGACAGCAAATCATCCCAAGTTGAGAAGGTGGACTTTGGGAGCAAGATATATTATTATTTTCCCCTTTTTCTCTTTTTGAGAGTGTGTATGTGTGTGCTTCTGTGTGAGACTTTTGTCTGTGTAGCATTGCTTTCACCATTTGTCCTAGGGTTCTGACCGTACCGTTTTTTTGTTTTTGTTTTACTTTTTAAAATTTTTCTTCTTAATAATTATTTTTTATTTTAATAACTTTATTTTATCCTACCTTATTTTATCTTCTTTCTTTCTTCATTTCTTCCTTCCTTCCTTCCTCCCTTCCTTCCTTCCTTTCACTATCTTCTTTCTTTCTTTCTTTCTTTCTTTCTTTCTTTCTTTCTTTCTTTCTTTCTTTCTTCTTTTCTTCCTTACTTTCTTCCTTCCTTACTCTCTTTCTTTTCTTTCTATTTTTTCTCCCTTTTATTCTGAGCCGTGTGGATTAAAGGCTCTTGGTGCTCCAGCCAGGCGTCAGGGCTGTGTCTCTGAGGTGGGAGAACCAACTTAAGGACACTGGTTAACAAGAGACCT
>NC_041219.1:81367541-81368935 GCF_002837175.3 Physeter macrocephalus | reverse complement strand
CCCCAAAACAGACCACCAGACGTGGACCTGCCCACCAGAAAGACAAGATCCAGCCTCATCCACCAGAACACAAGCACTAGTCCCCTCAACCAGGAAACCTACACAACCCACTGAACCAAACTGAGCCACTGGGGACAGACACCGAAAACAACAGGAACGACGAACCTGCAGCCTGCAAAAAGGAGACCCCAAACACAGTAAGATAAGCAAGCAAGATGAAAAGACAGAAAAACACACAGCAGATGAAGGAGCAAGGTAAAAACCCACCAGACCTAACAAATGAAGAGGAAATAGGCAGTCTACCTGAAAAAGAATTCAGAATAATGATAGTAAAGATGATTCAAAATCTTGGAAATAGAATAGACAAAATGCAAGAAACATTTAACAAGGACTTAGAAGAAATAAAGAGGAAGCAAGCAACGATGAGCAACACAATAAATGAAATAAAAAATACTCTAGGTGGGATCAAGAGCAGAATAACTGAGGTAGACGAATGGATAAGTGCCCTGGAAGATAAAATAGTGGAAATAACTACTGCAGAGCAGAATAAAGAGAAAAGAATGAAAAGAACTGAGGACAGTCTCAGAGACTTCTGGGACAACATTAAACGCACCAACATTCGAATTATAGGGGTCCCAGAAGAAGAAGAGAAAAAGAAAGGGACTGAGAAAATATTTGAAGAGATTATAGTTGAAAACTTACCTAATATGGGAAAGGAAATAGTTAATCAAGTCCAGGAAGCACAGAGAGTCCCATACAGGAAAAATCCAAGGAGAAACATGCCAAGACACATATTAATTGAACTATCAAAAATTAAATACAAAGATAACATATGAAAAGCAGCAAGGGAAAAACAACAAGTAACACACAAGGGAAACCCCATAAGGTTAACAGCTGATCTTTCAGCAGAAACTCTGCAAGCCAGAAGGGAGTGGCAGGACATTTTTAAAGGGATAAAGGGAAAAACCAACAACCAAGATTACTCTACCCAGCAAGGATCTCATTCAGATGTGATGGAGAAATTAAAACCTTTAAAGACAAGCAAAAGCTGAGAGAGTTCAGCACCACCAAACGAGCTTTACAACAAATGCTAAAGGAACTTCTCTAGGCAAGAAACACAAGAGAAGGAAAAGACCTACAATAACAAACTCAAAACAACTAAGTAAATGGTAATAGGAACATACATATCGATAATTACCTTAAATGTAAATGGATTAAATGCGACCACAAAAAGACACAGACTGGCTGAATGGATTCAAAAACAAGACCCATATATATGCTGTCTACAAGAGACCCACTTCAGACCTAGGGACACATACAGACTGAAAGTGAGGGGATAGAAAAAGATATTCCATGCAAGTGGAAATCAAAAGAAAGCTGGAGTAGCAATACTC
>NC_041219.1:81364155-81365009 GCF_002837175.3 Physeter macrocephalus | reverse complement strand
AAAGCCCAGAGATAAACCCACACACATATGGTCAGCTTATCTTTGATAAAGGAGGCAAGAATATACAGAGGAGAAAAGACAGCCCCTTCAATAAGTGGTGCTGTTAAAACTGGACAGCTACATGTAAAAGTATGAAATTAGAACACTTCCTAACATCATACACAAAAGTAACCTCAGAATGGGTTAAAGACCTAAATGTAAGGCCAGACACTATCAAACTCTTAGAGGAAAACACAGGCAGAACACTCTATGACATAAATCACAGCAAGATCCTTTTTGACCCATCTCCTAGAGAAATGGAAATAAAAACAAAAATAAACAAATGGGACCTAATGAAACTTAAAAGCTTTTGCACAGCAAAGGATACCATAAACAAGACCAAAAGACAACCCTCAGAATGGGAGAAAATAGTTGCAAATGAAGCAACCGACAAAGGATTAATCTCCAAAATTGAAAAGACAGCCTCTTCAATAAGTGGTGCTGGGAAAACTGGACAGCTACATGTAAAAGTATGAAATTAGAACACTCCCTAACACCACACACAAGAATAAACTCAAAATGGGTTAAAGACCTAAATGTAAGGCCAGACACTATCAAACTCTTAGAGGAAAACATAGGCAGAACACTCTATGACATAAATCACAGCAAGATCCTTTTTGACCCAACTCCTAGAGAAATGGAAATAAAAACAAACAAATGGGACCTAATGAAACTTAAAAGCTTTTGCACAGCAAAGGATACCATAAACAAGATCAATAGACAACCCTCAGAATGGAAGAAAATAGTTGCAAATTAAGCAACTGACAAAGAATTAATCTCCAAAATTTAAAAGCAGCTCATGCAGCTCAATATCA
>NC_041219.1:81349769-81363955 GCF_002837175.3 Physeter macrocephalus | reverse complement strand
GATAAAGAAGATGTGGCACATATATACAATGGAATATTACTCAGCCATACAAAGAAACGAAATTGAGTTATTTGCAGTGAGGTGGATGGACCTGGAGTCTGTCATACAGAGTGAAGTAAGTCAGAAGGAGAAAAACAAATGCCATAGCCTAATACATATATTGGAATCTAAGAAAAAAAAAAAAGTCATGCATGAAGAGCCTAGGGGTAGGATGGGAATAAAACACAGACCCACTAGAGCATGGACTTGAAGATATGTGGAGGGGGAATGGTAAACTGTGACGAAGTGAGAGAGTGGCATGGACATATATACACTACCAAACGTAGGGTGGATAGCTAGTGGAAGCAGCCGCATTGCACAGGGAGATCAGCTAGGTGTTTTGTGACCACCTAGAGGGGTGGGATAGGGAGGGCGGGAGGGTGGGAGATGCAAGAGGGAAGAGATATGGGAACATATGTATATGTATAACTGATTCACTTTGTTGTAAAGCAGAAACTAACACACCATTTTAAAGCAATTATACTCCAATAAAGATGTTAAAAAAAAAAGGAAAAAAATGGGAGTACAAAAAAAAAAAAAGAAGAAAATTACTTCAGAAAGGGAAGTGGACAAGGAGATCTGCTTTTTAAAGTAGTAAAGCAATAGGTGGTTAGTATTTTAAATTATTTTACTTTCTTTTTTTATGAAATTTTATTGGAGTATAGTTGTTGTATAACATTTTGTTAGTTTCTGCTGTACTAAATTATTTTAAATTTAATTCATTTGGATTCTTAAGTCCCAGGACAAAATCATCAAGAAGACCCCACTAAATACCCAAGGATTCAGCACCCTATATTTACAACTTTAAAGCAAATTCAATGTCATTAAGAAGGAATAGAAGTATGTCCTTTCAATATTATATTTTCCAAAAATATATCAAAAATACATCTACATGTGGAACAATTCCTACAGAACACCTACTGAACGCTGGCAGAAGACCTCAGACTTCTCAAAAGGAAAGAAACTCCCGATGTACCTGGGTAGGGCAAAAGAAAAATGAAAAAACAGAGACAAAAGAATAGGGATGGGACCTGCACCTCTGGAGGCAAATTTTCCTGGAAGCAGGAAAAGTTTTCACACACTATGAAGCCCCTTCACTGGCAAAGACGGCGGGGTGGGCGGGGAGAAGCTTTGGAGCCACGGAGGAGAGCACAGTAGCAGGGGTGCAGAGGGCAAAGTGGAGAGATTCCAACACAGAGGATCGGTGCCATCCAACACTCACCAGCCTGAGAGGCTTGTCTGCTCACCCGCCGGGGTGGGTGGGGGCTGGGAGCTGAGGCTTGGGCTTCAGAGGTCAGATCCAAGGGAGAGGACTGGGATTGGATGTGTGAACATGGCCTGAAGGGGGCTAGTGTGCCACAGCTAGCCGGGAGGGAGTCCAGAAAAAAGTCTGGACCTGCCTAAGAGGCAAGAGACCACTGTTCAGGATGTGCAAGGAGAAGGATTCAGAGCACCACCTAAACGAGCTCCAGAGATGGGTGTGAGCCGTGGCTATCAGCGCGGACACCAGAGACGGGCGTGAAATGCTAAGGCTGCTGCTGCAGCCACCAAGAAACCTGTGTGCAAGCACAGGTCACCATCCACACCTCCCCTCCCAGGACCCTGTGCAGCCCGCCACTGCCAGGGTCCCGTGATCAAGGGACAACTTCCCCGGGAGAACACACGGCGCGCCTAAGGCTGTTGAAACATCACGCCAGCCTCTGCTGCCACAGTCGCGCCCCGCATTCCGTACCCCTCCTCCCCCGGCCTGAGTGAGCCAGAGCTCCCTAATAAGCCGCTCTTTTAACCCCCTCCTGTCTGTGCAAAAGCAGACGCCAGATGGCGACCTAAATGCAGAAGTGTGGTCAAATCCAAAGCTGAACCCCAGAAGCTGTGCAAACAGAAGAGAAAGGGAAATTTCTCCCAGCAGCCTCAGGAGCAGTGGATTAAATCTGCACAATCAACTCGGTGTACCCTGCATCTGTGGAATACCTTAATAGACATCGAATCATCCCGAAATTTAGGCAATGGAGTTTGGGAGCAACTGTAGACTGGGGTATACTGTATGCGACTGACTCACTGAAATAATATAAAGAAAGTTGTTAAAATTAAAATAATGTATTATTAAAAAATTAAAAAGTAATTAAAAAATAGAGAGCAGCCAAACCAATAAGCAAATCCACCAGTGATAACAAGCGCTAAAAACTGTACTAAGTAAACATAAAAATCAGAAACTAGTCAGAAAAGAAGAAGTAAAACTGTCACTGTTTGCAGATGACATGATACTATACATAGAGAATCCTAAAGATGCTACCAGAAAACTACAAAAGCTAATCAATGAATTTGGTAAAGTAGCAGTATACAAAATTAATGCACAGAAATCTCTTGCATTCCTACACACTAATGATGTAAAATCTGAAAGAGAATTTAAGGAAACACTCCCATTTACCACTGCAATAAAGAGAGAAATTAAGGAAACACTCCCATTTACCACTAAAATACTTAGGAATAGACCTACCTACGGAGACAAAAGACCTGTATGCAGAAAACTATAAGAAACTGATGAAAGAAATAAAAGAAGATACAAACAGATGGAGAGGTATACCACATTCTTGGATTCGAAGAATCAACATTGTGAAAATGACTATACTACCCAAAGCAATCTACAGATTCAATGTAATCCCTATCAAACTACCAATGGCATTTTTCACAGAACTGGAACAAAAAATTTCACAATTTCGATGGAAACACAAAAGACCCCGAATAGCCAAAACAATCTTGAAAAAGAAAAACAGAGCTGGAAGAACCAGGCTCCTTGGTGTCAGACTATACTACAAAGCTACAGTAATCAAGACTGTATGGTACTGGCACAAAAACAGAAATATAGAGCAATGGAACTGGATAGAAAGCCCAGAAATAAACCCACGTGCATATGGTCACCTTATCTTTGATTTAGGGGGGTAAGAATATACAATGGAGAAAAGACAGCCTCTTCAATAAGTGGTGCTGGGAATACTGGACAGCTACATGTAAAAGAATGAAAGTAGAACACTCCTTAACACCATATATATAAAAATAAACTCAAAATGGATTAAAGACCTAAATGTAAAGCCAGATACTATAAAACTCTTAGAGGAAAACATAGGCAGAACACTCTATGACAGAAAGCACAGCAAGATCCTTTTTGACCCACTTCCTAGAGAAATGGAATAAAAACAGAAGTAAACAAATGGGACCTGATGAAACTTAAAAGCTTTTGCATAGCAAAGGAAACCATAAACAAGACGAAAAGACAACCCTCAGAATGGGAGAATATATTTGCAAATGAAGCAACTGACAAAGGACTAATCTCCAAAATTTACAAGCAGCTCATGCAGCTCAATATCAAAAATACAAACAACCCAATCCAAAAATGGTCAGAAGACCTAAATAGACATTTCTCCAAAGAAGATATACAGATTGCCATCATGAAAGGATGCTCAACACCATCAATCATTAGAGAAATATAAATCAAAACCACAATGAGATATTACCTCACACCAGTCAGAATGGCCTTCATCAAAAAATCTACAAACAATAAATGCTGGAGAGGGTGTGGAGAAAAGGGAACCCTCTTACACTGTTGGTGGGAATGTCAATTGATACAGCCAGTAGGGAGAACAGTATGGAGGCTCCTTAAAAAACTAAAAATAGAACTACCATATTACCCAGCAATCCCACTTCTGGGCGTATACCCTGAGAAAACCATAATTCAAAAAGAGTCACACATATATATGGAATCTAAAAAAAAAAAAGGTACAGATGAACCTATTTGCAGGAGAGGAATAAAGACGCAGATGTAGAGAATGGACTTGAGGACACAGGGAGGGGGAAGGGTTAGCTGGGATGAAGTGAGACAGTGGCAGTGACATATATACACTACCAAATGTAAAATAGATAGCTAGTGGGAAGCAGCCGCATAGCACAGGGAGATCAGCTTGGTGCTTTGTGACCACCTAGTGGGGTGGGATAGGGAGGGTGGGAGGGTGACAAAAGAGGGAGGGGATATGGGGATATATGTATATGTATAGCTGATTCACTTTGTTATACAGCAGAAACTAACACAACATTGTATACTCCAATAAAGATGTTAAAATAAAATACACAGTTTTTAAGGTTAAAAAAATAAATAAATAAACTTAACCATATAATCAAATTAAACAAAATTATCTAAATATTCTGATTATATGGCAGAGATAATTATATTAGATGAAACTTCTAGACACAACTATCTCTGGCTACAGGAAATCATCTGTAAATATAAGGACACAAATATGTTAAAATAAAAGGATGGAAAAAGCCACACCATGCAAACACTAATCAAAACAGCTGGTGTGAGTATTAATTTCAGATAAAGTTGATTTCAGTGCAAAGAATATTAACAGGAGTAAAAAAGAATACAAACAGGGATAAAGAATCAGGTCATCAAGAGGATAAAACAATCAAGTTATACAAAGGCCACAATGGAATTCAATTAGAAGTCAACAATAGAGAGAGATCTAGAAATTGCCCAAATATTTGGAAACAAAATAATACACTTCTAAATAAGGCATAGATCAAAGGAGACATGAAAAGGGAAGTTAAAAGTTGTTTTTAACTGAAATTTTTAATGAAAATGAAATATAATCTGTCAAAATTTATGGGATGCTGGGAAACTTATAGGACTAAGCAACTAAATTATAAAGGAATAAGAATCTTAAATCAATGACCTCAGCTTCCATCTTAAGAAACTATAGAAAAAGAAGGGGAAGTTAAAATTAAAGTAAGCAAAAGAGAGGAAAAAATAAATATTAGAGTTAAAAACCAGTGAACTAGAAAAATAGAGAATATTAATAAAACCAGAAGCTGATTCTTTGAGACATTCAATAAAATTCATAAACCTCTAGCCTGGGTTATCAGGAACAAGTGTGAGAAGAAAAGTAATTACCCATAACAAGAATGAGAGATATGACATTGCTACAAATTTTATAGATATTAAAAGGGGAAAAAATAACTTTGGGCCAATAATTTTAATGACTTAGATGAAATGGACAAATTCCTTGAAAAACATAAGGTACCAATCCTTACTCAAGAAGAACAGTATAACCCAAATAAATAGCCCATACCTATTGAAGAAATTGAATTTTTAGTTTACAACTTTCCCACAGTGAGAAATCTAGGCCTAGCTGGCTTCACTTGTTAATTCTATAAATGTCTTTAAGGAAGACACAATACCATTTCTGTCAAAACTTTCTGAAAATTGAAGAGGTGATATTATTTCCCCACTCATTCTCTGAGGCCCTCATTACCCTGATAACAAAACCAACAAACACATTATAAGAAAAGAAAACTATAGAAAAATGTCCCTGATGAATATGGATTTAAGAATTTTAAACAAAATTTTAGCAAAACAAATATAATAATATATAAAAATGATAACAGATTGACCAAGTGGTGTTTATCTTAGGAATGCAGAGTTTGACATTCGAAAATCAATGTAATCTGCCATATTAATAAACTGAAAAAATGATTTTGATAAATAGAGAACAAGCAATTGACTAAATCTAACATGTATTCATGATTAAAACTCCCAGCATATTAGGAATAGAAGACAACCTACTAAACTTGATAAAGGATATCTATGGAGAACCTACAACTATCCTACAGAATTGTGAGTGATTGATATTTTCTCCCTAAAATCAGAAGCAAGACAAAGGTGTCCACTCTTACAACCTCTATTAACTGTTTAATGGAAGTTCTGGATAGTTCAATCAGGCAAGATAAAGATATAAAAAGCATCCAGATTGGAAAGGAAGATGTAAAACTGTATTTGTTGACAATATGATCACCTATGTAGAAAACCCTATAGAATCTACAGAGGAGATACTGGAACTGAGTTTAGCAAGGTTGCAGGACACAACATTAATATACAGAAATAAATCATATTTCTGTATATGAGCAACAATTAGAAATTGAAAAAATTTGTAAATAGCATCACAAATTATGAAATGCTTTAGGAATAAATGTGAGAAAAGATGTGCAAGATGTATACACTGAGAATTACAAAATACTGTTGAAAGAAACTAAGAAAAATCTAAGTTAATGGAGAGATATATCTTGTTCAAGAGTCAAAATATTTAACACTGTTAAGATGTCAATTCTCCCCAAATTGATCTTCAGATTTCCTGCAATCTTAATGGATACCAAAAGCCTAGCAGGAGGTTTTTGTAGAATTTTATAAACAGCAACTAAAATTACTACAGAAATGAAAAGCACCTAGAATACCCAAAATAACTTTGAAAAAGAAAAACTAAGAGAACTAATACCTCCTTATATTAAGATTTATTATTAAGCTAGAATAATCAAGACTATATAGTACTGACATAAAGATAGAAAAATAGATGAGTGGAACAAAATAAAGAGTCCAGAAACAGACCCACACCTATGCAGACAATTGACTTTCAAGAAAAATGCAAGGGCAATTTAGAGGAGAAAAGACAACCCTTTCAACAAATGGTGCTGGGAATATTGTCTAAACATGCAAAAGGAACACCTCCACAATAAAAAAATAAAACAGGCAGCATGTATGCATGTGAAAGGATGTTCAACATCAGTAGTCATTAGGAAAATTCAAACAAAACCAGAATGATACATTCTTACACACCTATCAGAATTGCTAAAATTGAAAAGACTAACTAAACCAAGTGTTGGTGATGATGTGAAGGAAATGGAAGAGCTAGAAGTCTCACATACACTTAGTGCAAATGTAAAAATGGAACAACTGTGAAAAATTGTTTGACAATTTCTTAAAGTGCTAAATATACCATATGACCTAGTCATTCTACTCCTAGTATGTTCCCAAAAGAAATAAAATCATATGTCAACATAAAGACTTGTAAATAAATGTTTATAGCAGATACACACACACACACACACACACACACACACAGAGGCACACACATAGAACACTTCAAATGACTCAAATAGCCATCAACAGATGAATGGACAAACAAATTGTGATCTACTCATGTAACATAATACTACTAAGTAATAAAAAGCAGTGAACTATTCATACAAGCAACACGTGGATGCTTCTCAAATAATTATTCTGAATGAAAGAAGCCAGACTTAAGGAATATATTTCATTTATATAAAAGTCTAGAAAAATTCAAACTAATTTATAATGACAGAAAGCAGATTCATGGTTGCCTGGGAGTTGGAAGCTAAGGTGAGGTAGGAAAAAGCAGGAAGGCAAGAGTTTAGAAAAGAAGAAAACAAGGAAAAATTACATTATTTTCCTATTCTAAGAAAGAAATTTCTTACTCAAAAGGAAAATAAAAATCAAGAAATGAGATTTGAAAGGTATTATTAAAATTGTGGTTTGACTAGAAAACTCATGAGTGTCTGGCGGTTTTGAGTCCAGCTATTGTCTTTGTGATGAACAGATGACAAAATTAACTTATATTAAACTTGTCTAATTCTTTAGCTCTGAACAATATTGTGAAGCATCTTCTTGGTCCCAGATTACAAGAAATGACAGGGAGTCTTTCTCAATCTGAAATTTACTGACTGCACAGTTTTACATAAAAGTAAATGCAGAAACATACCTAACAACTAGCAAGTAGTACAGGTAAAGCAGACATGCTTCATCATACATGTTTCAAACAGCTGTTACAAAACTCTCAATCAGACCAGAGACAGCAGTTGTGAATTCAAAGGAGTAATTCTTGGTGTTTACCACCCAGATGTTAGGGCAGCTAACATGGAAGAGCTGATTCCACTGAGCAATTAGCCTATTTAGTCCATCTGGATGTGAGCAGAGTTCACACAGCATCATGCACCAACAGCATCTCTAGTAGCCTCCAAAAGCAAGGCTAATGAACAGTTTGCCACAGCGATACTGCTGAGCATGCCCCACTGCACATTCCAGAGGAAAAAAAATCCTCATCCATCAGCTTGCTCGCCAGCCACCAGTAACAGCCGTCTGTCAAGAAAGACTTTTCCTCTTTGGAAAAAAATCAAGGAAAACTAAAAGGGAAGCATTCTCTAGAGAGTTATGCACTAATGACCCAGTGAAATTAAGTCTCAAATAGTACTGGGACACTGCCCATGAGCTGCAAAGGACAGATGAATGGATTTATAGCTGCTGAGTCAGGAAAAGTTTTATATGAATTACACGGTAAATTGGCCTAGACTCAGCTGGGTGCAAAAATCTGTTATTAAAAAAACCTACAACAACAACAACCCCCACCCCCCACCCCCCAGAAAACCACAGATGGAGTACTTCATGTAAAAACTCTAAGACCTGGCCAGTTTTCCTCCATCGGACTTCAGCCTCCTGGTGTACAGGGACTTATTTTATTCAATCAGTGCTTCAGCACTGGTGAAAGCATGTTTCTCTGAATAGGTGATCTCATCTTCCACAAAATCAAGACCCCTCCATGGACAGAGAGACAGATAAAGCTTTATTGCCAATGCTTCAATTACAGCTGCATGCATGTGCTGGACACCAGTTCCCTGGCCTTGCTGATGCAAGAGTTTGCTGCCTGTCAATAAGACTTTCTCCCATCTGAAATTTTTGTCTTTCAATTTTTTGACTATCCACCACAATAAGAAATATATTTTATATCATAATCCAGTACACTATACACACAGAGGTGACTTTCCAAATATTTAACAACCAGTGTGTTACAGGCATCCACCTATCAGAATAGGGCATCAACCAAAGAGACTAAGGCATCAGCCATATATACCACATTACCACCATACCAATACCAACTGGCTAAATTATCATGAAACACAAGTTTGAACCATACTTCTTACCCTTACTATGAGCAATACATTTGTATGTTTTATTCTGTTCTATTCTCTTTCATTTGTTTAAATGCTAATCATGACCTATTAATTGCTTTAATGACCTATTAATTGCCTTAATGATCAACTAATGCATCATGGCTTGCAGTCTGAAAAACACTGCCCTTGACAATGTGATTAATTTTTTTATTATGGAAAAATATACATAATGTAAAATTTATGATTTTAACCATTTTTAAGTGTAGAGTTCAGTGGTATTAAGTGCATTCACATTGTTGTACGACCATCACCACCATCCAACTCCAGAACTTTTTCATCTTCCCAAACTGAAACTCTGTACCCATTAAACACTAACTCCCCATTTCCCTCTCCCCCCTAAACCCCTGGCAACCACCCTTCTACTTTCTGTCTCTATGAATTTGACTACTCTAGGTACCTGTGTTTCACAATGTTTCTACCGAATAGGAATGAGCATATAATAGAACCAGCATCAAATGCAAAGTTCTCTCATACTTACATATTATATTGTTAAATGTCTTACAAAAAGATACTAAAGATCAGTGATACAGAGATCTACTAGATACATGAGATATTTAAAATGTTTTGTAGAATGTTATCTAAGATAATGGATTATATGATCTTTAAGAGGAAACAGCATCAACAAATTTTGTTCTCCATTTTTCCTTCATAGGGCCAAGGGCCAACAGCTTGAACCCAGCAAGAAGCAGCATATCCTAGAATAGCTTTCAGCCAAGAAACAAAGGCAGATAGAAAACACAGCTTCCTTCATTCTCAGCTCCACTGGGTCTCTATATGACTTGTACCAAATTTTCACATAAGCTTTATTACCAAATGTTTGAGTTAAATACACTTTTCACTTTTAAATTCTCAGACAGACAATAATACTTTGTGGATAGGGAACAGTATTACAGAGTCCATCTGTGATCCTCACAGCATGTGTTTGTTCCCCTTTTTCTTCTTGTTAAAAAAAATAATAATATGTCGTTCACTGCTTAGCAGTATATTATTGTCATTATTATTTTAACCTTTGGGAAGAAGTCACACAATAAGTGTTATCAACAATTTAGACTTTGTCATTAAGGATGTTTTTCCTATCTTGGGATCAGGTTTTGATGGGTATAAGAGGGGCCTGTGTGAAAACCGAGGCAAAGGGTACAGCCCTTCCAAGAGGGCAAGGGAACCAAAGCCCTAATGGGGTAGAACCACTATCCAAGGCTCATCATAAACCTATAAGGTAAACAGTCAGAAAATATATTCATATCTCCAACTTAGAGATAAAAAAACAAAGATACAGAGGATAAAATAATTTACCCAAGTGGTGGAATCCAGACAAAGAGACATGGTTTTGGGTTTCTAGTACAGTTCTCTTTTTCTCTGGGGAAGTATTAATCTTTCTATTCCTTCTAGTTTAAGATTGCATAAAATCAAGTAAATTATATTGCTCCCAAATACTATCATTTGTAATGGTAAGTAATAGATATTTTTATATAAATGATAGCTGAGATGGTATCATAGAATTAATTTAAATGGTACTTAAAAAGAACATATTTAAAGTAATAAAATTAGTGATCAGAAGATAATATAATTAGTCATAGTCACGAATAATACATTGACTATATTTCCATGTGGCACATATAATGTTGGTCACCTTTATCTACGATGTCTCTTTTAATCTTCAATACAACCCTAAGAAATTGGTAGTACTCTTGTCTGGGAACTCTGAATTCAAGTTTAAAACTTGCTGGAGAAAAAAATTGCACAATTGGACCCTTGCTTTCAGAAGAAAAATTTGACAGCTTTATGCAATTTATATTTATTAGGAAGAAGCTGCAAGTGACAAACCTTGATTCAATAACTGAAATCAGGAAAACATGAGAGGACTTTATTTGGACATGTTGAATACTGGTAACAGCCCAATATAGAGGGAGAAATTCATCAGGCACTTAGTTGGAAATGTGGCAACTTGATTGGCCTGAGAAATGAGCTGAGAAGTAATTTGCTACAATGGTAAAATCTATGAAGTTTTAAGAGTGCAGAGGGCACAAGCAATGATAAGGACTCAGAAGGCAGAAGTTTAGAACGGGAGAAGAATGAGCACCAAAGAGAAGGAATAGTCAGAGATACAAGAGAAACAGGATAAGGCCAACTAGAGATAGAAATGGAAGACAGATTTAAGAAAGAGGTTGTACGTAACTGTGTCCAATGCTTCAGAATGGCTAAGGAGGACCCTTAGGGAGAAAAGTCCTTTGCTGACCTTCAAGAGAACACTTACAAATCACAGGGTCAGAAATAGACTCCGCATGGAACAAAAGAGATAAAAGTTAATGAGATGCCATTTATCATCCTCAGTGTAAGACACCGTAAAGCCAGCAAGGATCACTGTAGTGCATGTCAGTTATGAAGACTGCCTCAAAGAAATCCACTGGGCTAGGTATTTTCAGTGTCAGAGAGCTCCATGTGTGCACTGTTCTACACTGCAAGCATTAGAACTTGAAACTCTTAGCATCCTTTAAAAGCTGTTTTTGAACTTTGAAAAACAATATGTTCCATTTTTTAAGAATGGATAGCAGATATAACTATTTAATATTTTCTTCCTGTGAAATATAGACCTAATCAATAATTTTATCCCTGCAGTACAAATGCTAAGCACGACAAACCACTTGATAAGAATCAATGATATGTTCAATGACTGGGAAGACTTATAAGGGAGCATGGCTCTGTTCTCAGGACTAAAGTCCAAAGTTCTGTTAGCTCAAAGTCTCTGACCAGGGAGACGTTACCTTGGAGTTGAAAGTCTATCATGCAACAGAGTAGAAAGTGTAAAAGAGGAATCACTGATGGCAAAGGTATAAAAATTCACTCTCAAGTAACACAAAACAATGTCTGATTTCATCTAGGGTGGATTTCATTCAGATTCTGCAACCGACTTTGTTCCCAACTTTAAGCATCAATGTTCTGTTCCCCCTACTTACACTAAATAAGAATTTTCTATGATTAAAAGCAAGAACCTACGTCAGTAATTGTACATCATATGGATAACAAAATTAGCCTAAATCCCCTTAGGCATGTGTTGTATCAGTCAACCCTATACTGGCATAAATACATGAATTGAACATAAACACAATTTTTTTTCTAAGATTTCACTCAACTTTCTAATACGTAACTATAGTTTGTTGATTTAGTAAATATTTTTGTTAATTTTTAAAATCTGAAGCATAATAACTTCTTCTTTCATGACTAGCTAAATGAGATCTCAAGAGATTTGCTATTATAAACCACTGAAATAACAAAAATATAGTACGTATTCCAGAATAATAAGAACAATAAGAATAGTTAAGATTTACATATCACTCCGTATGTGCCAAGTGTAATTATATGCATATTACATATATTACCTTTGTAATACTCATAATAAGCCCACAGAAAAGTATTATTACTAAACACAATGTTATTCACTCAGTAAATTAAGGAAGAAAGGTAGGACTGAACTCAGCGCATTTGTTCAAAGTTTCCCTCTCAAAATACTCAACATCTTCAAATGACAATATGAATTCTTTGAGACCGGAAGTACTGGTCCACAGTTTCCCAACCAAGTCAAGACTAGAATATAATGGCTTTCATACTTAAATACAAAAACTTATGAGCCATATTTCTCTTTTGTAAGTTTTCAATATTTAACAGGCAGTTGACACAAGTGTCCAATTCACTATTAATGTGGCTAATATATAAGATATTATGTCCATCTTCAAATACATCTGTCACTAATTATAAGCATTCACAAGCATATCTGTCAAGAACTTGCTATAAACAAAGCCCTATGGTTTACGCTACCCTCTTCCCAAAATTTCAAATTCAGGGAGACTTGAATTAGCTCAGCAGGCACACTCTCTTTGATCTATGCCAGGAGAGAAAGACAGGAGAAGGGTACTTCAACTAGTTCCTACTTATAAACTTGTGCTAATGTTGTCCAGGAAATAGATTAGGTCAAGTCTGGAGCAGAGAATTGAGTCAGGAACTGCATTTTGTATTACAACGATTCTAGGTGCCATTCATATAATATCTTTGGGTCAAGTTTGTTGAGCCAAGTTAAGCTTCTATGAAACAAGCACCTAAAATAAGTATGCTGTGGAATCGTTAATGCCTGAAAGTCTTTTAAAAATTAATAAATTCGAACACCTCTGAAGCACTTTCTAGGCCCCAAGTGCTTTATGCACATTATCTCATTTAAATTTTACATTAATCCTTTGCACCTCTTATTATTCCCATTTTTCAAATGAGAAAATTGAGGTCCATAGAAATTAAGTAACTACCTAAGATCATACAGCTCATAATTGGGAGAACCAAAAACCAAATTAACAAAACTTCCAAATTCAAATGGTCTATGGAAAGTTACCTATACTGCACCCATAACATTCCTATTTCTACATAAAAATGATTTGACATTGTAAACCAGACAGCAGGACAAGCCTTACTACACACATTCACATGTGACCAATTAAGCTTAAGAGCATAATTAGTAGATAGCATGAATGCTAAGATTATTCCTTGCACAAAGTTAACGATTCTATTTTTATCTATCCATAATGGGGTACATATCTTTTATTAATACATGATAAAGACAACATATATTGTGATCAAAATTTTATTTTAATGACTATTTACTCATTTAATTTAAAACAAATAGTGCCTGAGGAAATAAAATGGGTAGAATGAAGGCACAATTCTTTCTAATGTACAACAATTGGCCACAATATGTAGCCGCTAAATTTTAAAAAATTATTTGTCAAAACACATTAGCAGTTCTAAGAAACGGGCAGCTGAGACCCATAGCACATACCAGTGAGATTTCTATACTTCACCTCACTCATGACTATGTGGAAACATCCAATTTTAATTCAAAAGCTCAAACTTCAATGAATTTTATGATTATATATTACTAAATTTAGAATAATATATTTATTATTTTAAACAAAAATAGACAAAGTACATTTTGAATTTTTGCCAAATAAATATTTTTAAAAGATTCTTTGTTTATAACCCAAATGTTAAATATTGTTTAATATTTAATATTGTGGTGGAGATGATCATGGCAACTTCATGACTATGATAGGTAATTCCTTTGTGCAGGATAAGTCCATCAAGATGCCTTAGGCGATGCTTTATAATTTCCAGAATGAATACATACCTCCTACAGAAATAAGGAATTGTATTCACTAGAATGTGCAAATGGCAACTTATTTAATTTTACCTTTTGAAAGTACAGAGATACCACTAAGCAGAACTCATTAACATTTTTTTTTTTTTTTTTTTTTTTT
>NC_041219.1:81346496-81349690 GCF_002837175.3 Physeter macrocephalus | reverse complement strand
CGGCAGGCGGACGCGCAACCACTGCGCCACCAGGGAAGCCCCATTAATATGTTTTTAATATGACTATAATCTATTCATAGACCCCAGAGCTGGGTTGGGATTGACCCTAAATTTCTGATGGTTTCATTTCAATAGAATTAACAAATTAAAATATTAAATTCTTTATTGTTATGTACTCAGCAATATACAACACTAACTACAAACATACTTAAGATATAGTCTCTATAATCAAAATATATATAGAAAAGAAGGAAAGTAACAACTATTAACATTGATTACTTTGATGTGAGGGATGGAGAGGGAAGATGATGGCTGGTTCCCCAACACTTTGCTGTATTTTTGCAAGGAAGATGTATGATTTTTATTTTTGTATTTTATCCTTTCTGTGTAAATGTATACCAACTAGAAAAAAACGGTATGTAATTGTATGTGTGTATATGTGTGTACTTTCCTTATCTCATGGGGAATAATAACCTCATGGGAAAACTAACCGTAAAGGATGATTAGAATTTAGATAAGCTGAGAAGCAAAGCAATGTGTGAAAGCATAGAGGTAGAAATGAGAGGATAGGACATGCTGTTTAGCAGGACATTAAGATGAGATGGGTGTTTTTAAAGCCTTTAAGTTTTAGCAAAAGAGCTCAGATTTCCAAGATAAAAGCAACATTGAAGGGCTATCGGTCTGGAAGGAGTAATGCAGGATGGGTTATAGGAGAGAAAGATTGGAATCAATGAATCCTTGTTGTTCACAGTAGCCTCACATCCTTAACACAGCGCCTGCAGCACAAAATGCAAAGAGTAAATGTTTTACCGAACGAGGCATCAACGAATGAACTATGAGATCAAAATGGAAAGTGAGGCTGGTAAAGGCATTTAGAAACGGTGGTTATGGGAAATCGATGAATCACAGATGACACCCAAGTCTGGAGCTATGTGAAAGCACACAGTTTGAAGGTGCTCTGTGTGCAAGACCACACCTATGCAGAGGCGGACAGCACAGGGTTCAGTGAGCAACCTCAAAGGTCAGGCTGCCTTGATCATATCACAGACTTAATGTTTGTTAGCTAAACTTGGGCAAGTTATTTTACCACGTGAGCCTCAGTTTTCTCATATTAAAAAACTGATAGTGATAGTACTTCCTTATCTTTAAAATGGCATTAGAATAATACTTATGTGTTGAGATAAAAGTAGAGCACTTAGCAAACTGTCTTACACGTAGTAAGCATCAATAAATGTTAGTTGCTGTTCTTGAGGTTATTTTCTTTTCCACAGAGTTACATTCATGTGGAGATTGTTCTTTCAGATGTGTGTCAGGTATACTTCACTGAGTCTCAGGGCATTTGCCATAATAAAATTAGGCTGTATATAGCTCCTTATAAAAAGAACAACACAGGAACTGATTATTGTCTAACTCATGATACTAACAAGAGTCATGATTAGGACATTTGAACATTTTTCAATTAAAAAAAGCGTTATTCCTACCACAGTTTTCAACCAACAACATTACCGGATTTTCTTCCTAGTTTTATATCTTAATTTTTGTACTAAGGGAAATCTAAATTTTACCTAAGGTTAAGTACAGAAAAGCCTTTTGGGGTGGGGGGCGGTAAGCTTGTGAACCTACTTTACCCTATTGTCATCAACACAAAGTCCCAAGCCCTTCTCAACTTTAATAGCTACCTTTGCAAGGCAAAGTTGGATGGCAATACCTATAAGCATAGGTGACTTAAATTTGTTAAGTGCCAACATTTGCAGGTGGTAATTTCCATACAACTTCCCAATCCCACAGTGCTTTCTGCAGACCTAACAGGCCACCCCTCCACATGTTAGAGTCCTCCTGGGAACTACTGGGTTGGCCAAAAGGTTCGTTCGGGTTTTTCCATAACATCTTACTGAAAAACCCGAACAAAATTTTTGCCCAACCCAATACATTGCCTCTCCCATCACCTTTGCCATCTGATCAAAGACTTCTTTTTGTGTAAAATATAAATACAGATTTCCTCTTCCTATCCTCTCATCACTTAAAGTTTACCCCAAATATTGGTAAAAATGAACACCATAATATTTTTCCTCAAAATAAGCCCTGCCCAACATTTTAAGAAATTCTGTCTCTGAGTTGCAGTGTATTAAACTTAAACCTAACTTCCTAAAATAGTTCTACTCTTTCTCTAATGGGGGGAAAAAGTGTTTTAAAGGAGTCATTACTTTGAGTTCCATTTTTAAAAAACATATGTATGTAACTTAATATCATGACTCCTGTGTCTTTAAATGTAGATATTTCCACTTATACTTAAGTACATTTTAGGAGATTAAATGTAGCCTCAGATAAAGTTTAAATGATTGGGAGGGCAGTGCTGGCAACCAAGAACAGATTCGAATTATTGTTTCACATGATATGATTCCTATTACGTTAAGGTGACTGCTGTAATAACATTAAAGTATTAATAAACTTTAAATAATATGGCAGAAATAGCTTGTTATCTAACAAGACCGCTATCTCCCCCTTGTACTCCTTTGCTTATTTCAGAGCTGTTGCTGGAAAGTAGCTTCCTGGCTAGAGATTACATTTCCCAGCTTCCCTTTTATCTTGGTGAAGCCAAGCTGCAGTCAAAGGAATCAGGGTAGAAGTGAGATTCCCCACTTCCAGTCCTGGGGCATAAGAATCTCCTATACAGTCCTCAATGATCTTTTGTTCTTCTCTCATCAGCCAGTTGGAAATATTTACTTAAGGTGACCTTGTAAGCCAGGTGTTGAAGAAAGCAGATTTTAGTCAGCCTGGGTTTCTGAAAGACTGGGTGAGAACTAAGACCAACCCACCACTATTCCTGACACTGTCAGGGAATAAACTTTTACTGCATTAACCTATTGAGATCTGGTGGTTTATTTTTTACAGCCAGAGTAATCTTAACTAGTCCATCCAGTCCAATTACTACACAGTAAAGGGAAACTACATTAACACTATATAACTTACATATAAGTAAAAATAAAAATTTCTCTCAAAGGGAGATTTCTAAATGGTAATGTCAAGAGAGTAACAATTATTATTATTATTATTATTTTTTTTTTTTTTTTTTTTTTTCCGGTACGCGGGCCTCTCACTGTCGTGGCCTCTCCCGTTGCGGAGCACAGGCTCCGGACGCGCAGGCTCAGCGGCCATGGCTCACGGGCCCAGCCGCTCCGCGGCACGTGGGATCC
>NC_041219.1:81325001-81345716 GCF_002837175.3 Physeter macrocephalus | reverse complement strand
GGGATCCTCCCGGACCGGGGCACGAACCCGTGTCCCCTGCATCGGCAGGCGGATTCTCAGCCACTGCACCACCAGGGAAGCCCAACAATTATTATTAATAATAATACAAAATAAAATTTTATTTTACAATGTATCTAACACTCATCAGTTGCTTATGATGTACAATTCTACATGCATTATCACAATTAATTCCGAAAACCCTACCATTAAAAAATATAAAGCATATAAACTTTTTAAAAAGTTGCTTTTTATTTAATAACGTGCTGTGGAACTCCCTTGATAAGATCATTTGGCTTCAGACTGGAGACCTTTGAGAAGAGATTTTGTAAGAGAGCCGTGGGACTGAGTGGGAGGAGAGGAGGACAAATTTCCCTAATGGGGTACCTAGAATTATAGAGGAAGTGCACTCATAACGCAAACAAACCTGACCAAGTTCATGGCTGTGCCAGGGGACATGGACTCTTGCTCCTTCTGGCCGTCTGTGCCCTCACTGACCTGGCCATACCAGGCTTAAACTTGTCTAGATTGGCTAAACTTGCTTATGGGACCAGGATCAGTTGTCTTCCTCATTTTCTCTTTATGCCATAGCATCTTTCTGACCCTATTACTCAGATGTCTATGAGGGAACCTGTATGAAAAACCAACATTCTTTGGAGTACAGTAAGTCCCCTACACACGAACGTTCAAGTTGCAAACTTTCAAAGATGCCAACGTGCCCCTGTCTGTCAGCTGTTGTACTGTACTACTGTACTTTTCAAGGTACTGTACCATAAGATTAAAAATGTTTTCTTTAAAAGAAAATTATGTATATAAAGCATAAAGAGGCTAAGTGACTGGCCCAAGAGTATACTGATATTAGTTGGTAGAGAAGGGATTTAAAATACCCATCAACTGGAAGATAATCATACAGCTAGTGAATAAAGAGAACATTAAGAAATGCAAACCAATAAGAATTATGCAAATTTGTAAGTTCACTGTTCATTCAATTAGAAAGTGTTTATGTACAGGGCATGATGATATTCAAGGACTGTGGGAAATAAGTATATGTAAAGGGCATGAACCATGACATGAAGCATTTTTAAAACTAGTTGGAAACCTGAACCATATACAAAATAACTACAATAAAATAGAGTATATGGTAAATGTCATAATAATATTGCAGACTATTATGAGAGTTTAGGTGAGAAAGGTCACTTTAGCAGTAATAGCATACTTTTTGTAGAAAACGTACTTAATCTGGCCCTTCCTGAATGGGTAGAATTGAATAGGTAGATGTAGGAAAAAATCAAGTGGACAAAAATATGCTCTAAAAAAAAAATGCTATAATCAAACATAGGAAATGACTGAGCAAAGAGCTAGTAAGACAAGGTGGGATCAGTTCATAGTGAATCTTGAATATCAAGCTAAGTTTTGACTTTATTAAGCACATAACAGAAGCCATTAGCAGAGTTCTATACTAGCTAGATGAATCTGACGGTCGAGTATGGATTGGCCTCATCTTTTTCTCCCTGTGTTCGTGCAATGGATATTTTGTTTTGTGCTTTACTTTTCTTTTTAATAAACATATACTAAAGACAATTCAAAAAATGCAGATGAATAAAAAACAAAAATTAACCTCCTAGCTTGTTTGCTATAGCTCCCTCCTTAATTTTCCCTTGAATATATACACAGAAAAATGCTTTGCAAAAATAACACCAAATAACCCTTACTGTTGTATAACCTGCTTTTAAAACTTCATCATCATAATGGTTGGACAGCATTCCATCAATGGACTAAATCATAATGTATTAAAAAACAC
Organism: Physeter macrocephalus; assembly: GCF_002837175.3. Classification (NCBI taxonomy): domain Eukaryota; kingdom Metazoa; phylum Chordata; class Mammalia; order Artiodactyla; family Physeteridae; genus Physeter; species Physeter macrocephalus. The sequence goes on along the minus strand of NC_041219.1, from coordinate 81,343,918 downwards.
CCAATTATAAAATTAGTTTGTACTCATTTTTGACTATCATTAATAACAGTAATGACTAGCAGAGTCACATCAAAGATGTCCACATCTTAGTCCCCAGAACCTGTGACTATGTCACCTTACACACACAGCAAAGGGGACTTTGAAGATATGATTAAGTTAAGGATCTTCAGATGGAAGATTATCCTGAAGTTTGGCCCAATGTTATCTCAAGTGTCCTTTCAAGAGAGAAAGCGTCAGAGTGAAAAAGGGTAATATGATAAGAGAAACAGAGAAAGAGATTAGAAGATGCTATACTGCTGGCTTTGAAGGTGAAGGACGGGATCACCAGCCAAGAAATGCAAATACCTTCTAGAACCTAAAAAAGGCAAGGAAATCGATTTTCCTCAAGAGCCTCCTGAAGGGACAAAGCCCTGACAACACCTTTATTTTAGTCCACTAAGATCCATTTTGGACTTCTGAACCCAAGAACTGTAAGATAATTAGTTTGTTTTGCTCTAAGTAACTAAGTGTGTGGTCATTTGTTTATAGCAGCAATAGGAAACTAACACATAAGTCTTTTGCATTAAGTAATGTGGGAGAAGATAGTGTCATGGAGTAAAATGGTGGTGGCAGAAATAGTAGAGAAGTTGATAAATCTGATATATATTTTCTAGGCAGATCTAATAGGAGAGGCATTAGACTGGACCCATGAGTTTTGACTTGACCATGTAGATCATGAAAGCACATATTAAGATGGCTCAGTGGAGAGGTAAGGGCTGGAGACAAAAAATTTACTTAGAATTTTGGAGTCATCAGTATTTAGATGGTATTTAAAGCTATGAGGCTAGATAAGATTATTCCTCCATGCTTTAAATATTTATTAAGCACCTGCTTTTCTAAGATTGGGACAAACAGCAGTGAACATCAAGACAAAACTGTCCCTGTTTTCATGGAGCATTTATTCCGGTGAAAGGAGACAGAAAGTAAAACAAACGAACAAATACAAATATAAATAGGAATAAGTGTTATAGTGAAAATAAAACGAGATGGTGTGGGTCTCGGGGCCATTTTAAATGAAGCAGTCAGAAAAGTCTTTCTTGGGAGTTGACAAGATGTACTAGAGTTTAGGGGAGGGGAACACCCTTAGATTGGAGGTAAGACCTGTCTTCACTGAGGAAGCATTTAAGCTGAGACTTGTATGACAAGGAAGCAGCCATACTTATTGTTGGACTTCTTGCCTGTCTTCTCCCATCTGACTGAGCGCTTGGAGAACAAACATATTACCTAATACCTAATTCTTTTTGTATGCACAGAATCTGGCACTGAGATAGCTATTATTATGATATATATTATTATATATGCCTTTGAAAAATTATGAGTAAATAATAACTATATATTATGTACTAGATTTGGAAGGCCAAAAGAAATAAGATTCTGTTGCTCTTTCCAGTAGCTCATGATCATCTCAGTGACTGAGATGGCAATATATCAAGAAGCATATTGAAAAAAAAAAAGCATATTGTACACTACTACATTATATGCTACATGATGACATCCTGATAAAGTGAACTAAAAGTGGGTTTATATGAAGACAAGATTTTTAAACCAGACTTTACACATAATAGGATTGGGGACCTTAGCATGTAACTTCTGAGACTTAATTTCCTAATCTGTAAACGGGAATAAACAGATCTTCCTGTCCTACTTGCATGTGACAGGGCTAAGTCAGTTGGAAAGGGAAAATAATAAAATTATAATTATTATGATAGTAAAAATACATATTAGGATAATATATCCTAATTATTAATAGGATAACATTATCCAGAAACTAAAGTGCCAAAAGATGCTCTGGAGATAGAGAATATATGATGAAGAATTTATAAGGTTTTGACTTACTGGAAATCTTAAACATACAAAATCAATTCCTAGCCAAGAATCTTTTCCCCCAAGAGTGAGATTTTTATATTTTCCTACCCCAAAGGTCATCTTAAAGTTAGAGCTTTAAAGATGTTTTCTGTGTTAAGTGGTGACTAGGTATGCCCTAGGTCTTTAAAAACCGATGCCATAACTCTTTCCAGTTTTGATGCAGATTAGTGTAGCTCAGAGCAACCATAAAAAAGCCACAATGAGTGAATTTTAGCAAAAAGCAATAACAGTGATATATAAAAATCACCAAAATAAATATTAATCAGCCACCTCAAAATGACATATTGACACAATTCTGTGGTCTATTCAACCAACCTCTACTTTTCTCCAGGCATTTTTTCCCCCAACTGCTCCAAATTTCATTCTCAGAAACTTTATATCACAGTGATGGCTCTGAGAAGCATCTGCTATTCAGTTTACCTTCACTTCTTGCTTCCATCATCCTTCAGTAACACCCAAGGCTGCCAACTCTCCAATATAGGCTCTTCCAAGCATCCAGCATCAGCTGTACCATTCTCCCTCACAATTCAGCAGCAGGATGCCTTCCATCCTCACAACAAGAATGGAATCTATATCTTCCTCCACTGGGACTTTCAGCCCATTGATGCTGATCATTTTTCTGAAGCCCCAACTTTCTCTCTATCCTGCTTACCCATCATTAAATCTTCAACTCATTCTCTCTGGTCTATAATGTCACGTCTCTTTTTCTCTGTACCAAATAGAATCTGCCCAACCCTATTCCATAAAAATTGTGCACCTCATATTCTTTTACCTGTGTTTAATAGGTAATGTGCCAAAAAATTATTCACTTTAGGCAAGTAATATAACCTCCCTGGGTCTTAATCTTCTAATCGGTAAAATTGGGGTGGAGTGAACTAAAATTAGTGGATTTCAAACTTTTATTAAATAGTGAGATCTTTCTTCAAATGCTATTGTATACCAATGTACAAAACAAACTGCCCCGAATGGAGCACCATCTGATGCAGGTTGAAATAGGATTCCAGAGCCCTGTCCCCCTGGTTCATCGTCATCCTTTCTAATGATGGCTCCTGAGGTATTTCCAAGTCTCAAGACTCCAAGGGCATATGATAGTCTTTGAATTAAGTGATCAGTAAGTCCCTCTCTAGCTCCAATATCAAAAGATTCTATTCAACGAGGAAAGAAAGATTGATCAGCAAGGAAACTATAATATTGTTGAGTGCCAATTTCTGTTTTACTGAATTACCCCATAAGCAGCATCTCATTCAATTCTCCCCAATAATGCTATCATACTAATTTTTACAAATGAAAAGACAGAGACTCAGAGATTATAACTTGGTTAAGTTTATATATTTATAAGAGGCTAGGATGGGATTCAAACTCTTGTTTCTTCTATTACTGTACATTACCTCTAAACCAGATCACCTTTTCCTAACCGAGCCTTCAACCAGCCATCATCACTGGTTAATTACATTCTCTGACATACTGTATAGTAAAGATGTTCAGCATATACGACCCATGGAATACGTTTGTATTTACTTATCCTAGTGAAAAGTAGAACAATAGGAAGGTGTAGGTTTACGTACAGTGCTAAGAAATAATAGTTTTGACCTAAAGAGAGAAATAGAGATGACAACATTGATATATTTATAAATAGTTAAAACTTTCCAAACCTAAGATTTTTAAATGTACTAGAAAAACTGTGGCTGCCTGAAAATGTTACTTCTAAGAATATATTTTTAAATCCTCTTAACCCATCCAAACACCATCAAGTTCAGGGCATAAATTGGATTTCTAGCACTTGTCAAATCTTTCCAACAGTAAAATGTAAAGAAAAGCAGATTTCTTCTCATATAATCAACTGAATCCCATGTCCTTAGAATACCTTTGCTATCTTTGCTCTTTCTCCTCTGGCAGATATTCAGGGGTGAATTATGCAATATAGAATCCAAAATTCCACTTCATCCAGATGCCTAATTTGCCAACTATTCATTTGTCGAAAACACATGTTTACTATCTGTTACATAATGGCTACAGCTCAGAACAGTTTCTGGTTTCCATTTCATGAATCGATATTGAGAATCTGACAAATGTCCTGGAAGGCATTTTTCAGTGTGCATTTCCATGAAATTTTATTAAATTTCATAAGTGCACCAACATCTGGGAGGTAAAAACTTTCTCCTCCAAAGTTTTAAGTTTCAAAATCATTGTACATTTTTCTTTTCAAAATCTATGGACAAACTTCTGGAATAATCATGAAACTTCATTTGTCTCCAAATTTTGTTAAAAGTGTAGCTGATCTTGAGAAGAGCCACTCTACCCTATCCAGATAATATAGGGAAAATTTTTTTTTGCACAAGTCTTAATAATCACTGTTGAATTCTTAAAGAAACTACATTTATATCAGTTTCTCCTGCCCCAATATTTGCCAACACCCCTCACTGTGTCAAGGATTCCATTATGCTGGGGATCAATGATGACATAATAATAGACGGTGCATCTAATTTATTCACTTCAACATGACATGTTTATAAAATGATGGTGTGGGCATGAATTGTTCAAATAACTGGACACTAATAGATAATAATATTGTATTGTGTTTCAACCTTAAGTCTGTCTCTACATATCCAAATAATGTGGGAAATATAAGTTTAGGTTAACTATAACATCTACATGCATCCCCTCATTGATTTTCACTTACCTCTAAGAAGCAGTAATAGTGTTATCTCTTTCTTCCTAGCTATCTGATTCTCTCACTCTACTCTATAGGAAGTCCCAATATCCAGAATAATGCCTGTCAGAGTAAGTAATACAAAAAGGAGGAGAAGGAGGAGGAAGGAAGGGAGAGAGGGAGGGGGGTAGAGAGAAAGAGAAAAGGAAAGGAGAGGAGAGGAAAAAGATAAGCTTAATTAAACTACCTTTTGTTTCAGCCCTACTGAAAAAGGCACTCACTGAGTATTTGATGACTCTGAATAAATGAATGTGAAAACAAAGTGAAAATAGCTCTACTTGGGAAAGCAGATGGATTCAAATTCAAGCTCTTGTCCCTCCATGGAATATCTGAAAACTCACCTGACCTCTCTGGATCTCACATATAAAACAAAGGACCAGGACTAGGTGACTGGTTATTCTAGCAGTAACATTCTGTGAGTTTTTATTTATTTATTTATTTATTTATTTTTACAGAGGGATATACACTCACACACATACACGTACAGAGAGAGAGAAAGGAAGAAAGATTCATGTTCTTTGCTTTGAAATATTATTCAATCAATGGATGTATCTAAATACTAAACTTTGGGAAGATATCTGTACCTTCTCTAATTTGTTAGTGAGAGAGAGAGCATTTTTTATTGTCTTGCACATAATAGGCATTCATTTAATGATTAGCTCCTCTTCTTTTCTGAAGACCACTTATAGTGTTGACACTTCATTTGATAAGGCTACGCCACACACACACACACACACACACACACACACACACACACACACACCATGCAAGGAAACATCTCATTGCAATCTGAACTAACTGCTGTATGTAAGATAAATACATCTCTTAACTTACTTTTTCTAGCTATAGGGTAAGATGTTGATATATTCGTAATGATGATTAAGAATTTATTATACAGGTAAATGGCTTGAAAATTCTCAATTTTTTATTAAATGGAATCTGTTTCTATGATTCTTTTTAATAGCTAATCTAGGAAGTGGTTAGGAAATAAAAAGAAAACCAAAATATACCCACAGTTAAATAAAAGTTCTCTTCCAGAACCTAAATTGGAGATTTCAGATAGCCTCGTGAGCATTATCTTTTAATAAAGTAGATTGCAAGGAAGAAATGGAAGAAGAAAACAAGGGAAGAAGGGAGGGAGGTAGGGAGAATGAGAGAGAAGAGAGAGAGACCCTTAGAAACAATGTTGCTTCAGAGCTGTTCTAGGAAATCCTGTATGTCACTGGAATGTGACTCATACTAACATAAATTTGCAAGTAAGAACTCTAATAAGAACATATTTACCCTCCATCCTGAAAAATCCACCAGCACTTCTGCAAGAGAATGTTAGTTATAACAATGTGTAACTGACTTTATGGGATTTGAATTCAGAGAATTTTTTTTTAAATTAACTCGTGTACAGCCATGCCTCAAAACTTGTTTCCAAAACTTAAGAAATGAAAATTCTGAACTTTGTATTCCCAATCTTGAATGATTTTCATCTCTGTAGAGCTCTTAATTTATAGGGAATTTTCCTAGCCATTATCGTCTTTGAGTTTCCAATCTACCTATAGGGTAAATTGGAATTGTTAGCCCCATTTTACAGATAATCACAGTTTTATGTGATTAAATGAATTATTTAAAACATTTGCTAGAACTGAAAATCAATTATAAAGCAATAAATGCAAGAAATTTAATGATAGATTTTATGGAAAATCTCTCTTTTGAATATATTTTGCAAGTGATAATTTCTCATTCATTCCAAAGGAATCATTTGCGCTAAAAGATAAAATTAATTTATGTACTAATTCAATCTGTGGCTACTATAGGTAAAGGTGTTCATCTTATTTTTCGCTGATGATAAGACATGAATTCAAAACATCGAGAAATGGTTCTTTCACCTTGCAAATCTTGTATTTTGCACACCACAGATCTAAAATAAATCACCTATTTATTAGACACTTATCAATGCATGTACCCATTTGCAATGAGGCCCTGAATAGCATTAAATTGGGAACAGTATCAAGTAGTAAAGGAAATGAATCACACTGCTTTCATCTGTGCCCCTAATTCCAATCTATTAGAATTTCAAAGCAACCTAAATATCCTAAATCAGAATAAAAATGCAACCATGAAGAGTCAAAATGCAGATAAGGTAAATTGCTAGAAAACTAAGAAACCACTAGAGAGTGCAAGGTATTTGCTCACTGTGCATCTTCCTGGTGTTAATTGTCACTTCTCTGAAAATCTCTCCAACTCTTCAGATACAGAAACGGTTCCATCCTGTAGATTTGCTCCAGGGTTAGTTTATATCACCACAGTTTTAGCATATCGTATGATAATTTTGTTTATGCTTCCTTCTTCCCCAATAGACTATGAAACACTTAAAAGTAAGAACTAAGTCTTGATCTTTGTATTCCTAGGGCCAGTGTAATGTCTAGTATGCAGTATATACTAAAGTGCATGAATATGTAATTAAGAATGAATGATTTACATTGAGGGAAGCACAAATATATTCTCCGAGGAGTAGAGCCTAACCAGGATCAGAAAAAGAGCCAGGAATACAGCCAAGGTTCAGATCAAGGTGTTTCACGTATTCATAATCGATCATTTTGACTATTCAGTCATTCCATATTTGCTCTCCATACAGTTATATCTAACTCTGAGGAAATACCATGATAGTTATTTTTTATTCTAAAAGCTAACAGCTAGCATATGCATCAAAAAAATCTCATTTTAAAAATTGTGTAAAAGAATGCTTTAATTTTCTTTTTGTGTGCCAAAATAATCATAATATTTGTGTACTTTTCACTCTGTTTTACCAATTTTAAAATGTTTGTAAAAAATATTTGAAAACCTGCTTCTTTGGATCAGAGCCAACCTTCCTAAACTATGTTTAACTGAAGTAATTTCAGTACAGGTACTCATTAACTTTGCTATCTAAGAGCTCAGGTTCTCCAGGTAGGTCACAAATTCAGCTTCAATCCGGGACAAATCACTCAACCTCTGAGCACTTTTGTTAGCAAGTCAGTAAAATGAGCAGTTGTACGAGATAACTTCGCAGGTTCTGTCCTGCTCATAGCACTCTGTACTGGTATAACTCCTCTTCAGGAATCTTAGTACAAACTCCGTAGTTGTTTCAGTCCTTGAAACAAACAGCAAATAAAGACAGCCTTCCTTCCCTCTCCAAATTCATCAGGTCCTTCAGTGTTTATATCCTGTCAGTGGGGATCTGGCATGAAAGTTTTTTTTAAAAAGAGGTGGGGGGATGATTCCTAGAATAATACTTACAACAGAACATGAGGCAAGACTTAGGTGTGAACAAATAGGAACCATATTCACAAAGCCATCATTGTGGTGAAAGATTTTAAACTGGCCTCTAAGATACCCAGCTACTCCTGTCCACACCCTTGTAGGTTCCCCTCCTTTTGAGTATGAGTGTGACCTGTGATTAGCTTCTAACCAGTAGAAGATGGCAAAAGTAATGGGATGTCACTTCATGATTATGTTATATAAGACTCTCTCTTGCTAGCCAAGTGGCTCTTGAGTCTCTCTTCCTTGCCAGCTGTGAAGAAGCAAGCTGCCAGGAAGGGACCACTCACACTACAGGGAAATGCTAGTCTCTGGGAGCTGAGGGCGGCCTCAGCCCTAGGCTGCAAGGAAATGAACTTGCCAATAACCTGAGTGAGCTTGGAAATAAATTCTTACCCAGTTGAGCCTCTGATGAGACCACAGACCCAGTCAAACCCTGGACTGCAGCCTGGTGAGATCCTGAAGCACTGAACCCAGTTTAATGTGTCTGAACTCCTGACCCACAGAAACCATGAAATAAACATGCGTTGTTTTAAACTGCTAAGTTTGTGGTAATTTGTAATGCATCAATAGATAACTAATACAACTGTGAAGGTAATCTTGGTCTTTTCATGCTTGCATTTTGTGTAAGGTGTCCATCAGTGCCATACACTTAGGTAGTAAAAAGCATTCCGAATCATTTTCTCCCCTCTGGCCAAACAACAGATATAGCTATTTAATTTCCCAAAAAATGTAACACTTTATTCTCTCAGAAAATTGAAATAAAGCACCTTAGAAAATGAATGCAGAACTTATTCTCAAAGTAACTGATGAGGTCTTTGGTCATTCTTTACAGTTAGGGTCCACTAATACTGATAATAACATCTCAAATTTATTCACTTATTCATCACATATTTAATGAACTTCCACTTTGTGGAAACTGTGAAAAGTACTCTGGGGAATCCAGATATGAATAAGACATGGCTAGTGTGCTAAGAGAAATTACAACTTTACTACACTAAGTTTTGAGAATGTGTTGACCATGCAAAAGAGTTTGTTTATAATACTGTATGTCTTAAAGGATCATAGTTTCAGAACAGAGGAAAATAAATGCATTATAGCAAAGTAAAATTGCTTGTATGAACCCATCTACAAAATCTTTCTAAAAAAATTTTGATTGCGGATAAATAACCATGAGTCTTACAGACATGTAACATTTCAATAACTGGATACATGGAAGAGAACATTCTATAGGAGAAAACAGTGAATAAAGGCACACAGAGGTAAGAATGAGGGGCATGTTCAGAGAACAAAGGATTTTGTCTTGAAAGTCATTATGGTTTATTGGAAAGATCAAGAGCACAGGATAGAGCATCAATTAAAAAATAATGAGGGCCTGGACCAGGCTGGGATGGAACAGAGGATCCAGCAGACAAGAAAGAGGTCATGGACATGGATCCTAGGATAAGCAGGACAGCTGGTTGCATGAGACAGATGATAGAGATGACTTGAAAATGATTCTGATGTTCCAAGCCTACAGGAGACGGAATAGAAGTGTCATTAACAGAATGAGGAAAGCTAAGAGGCAGTACTGGTTTGAGAAGAAGAAACAGTTGGATGTGGTACCTGTTGTATATAAAGGACTAGTGAGAAGGGAGGGTTGAGAGTAGGTGATGAGAAGGAGAACAAGGAATGAGGAAACAAAGCAGTAGTTTCGGCTGAGTGTTGGGTTTACAATGAGTCACAAAGGTGGTAGAGAAAAATGGACATAGCGATACATATGACACCTTTTCAAGGTGGCCCAGAAACAAGGCTCTTGAATAAGAACATCAAAAAAACTAGGAGGAGATTGGAGTTACTTAATGCTTTTCAGGGTATGTCTTCCAACAAAAACTCAAAAGGAGAGCTCTGGTCTGAGTATTTTCAAAATATGAAAAGAAATGTTTATTAAAAGACTCCATAGAAACAAATAAAGCACAAATTTCAACTATAATGGTTATTTTGGAACATAGCAAGTCCCTTTTCTATTAGGGAAAATTAAAGGGAAAAAAACCTTCCGTCTCTATTTTGAATATAGTATTAATAAGCCATGGATCTATAAAAATGGAATATATGCATAGCTGCATTGAGTGTGGAAAGACTGATGAAAGTTCAGGGAAATCTGAAGTTATTTTATATATCTTCTTTGGGCAAGTTTCTGACATGCTTTCCAATTCTTAATACAACCCCCTGTGTTGAAGCAATGACGGCTAGATGCAGGATTATAACAACTTTGTTTTTAGCTATGGAAAGCAAGGTATTTCTTGATTAAGAATGTTAGGTCCAGACAAGCAAATAACACCATGCCCACTAGTCCTATAATTTGCATTTTGTTTTATAAGGTTTTCTTGTTTTCCGTGGCTTCTAATTTTGGAATATGTGTAGCACACAACTTGATGTTGTGCCACTCTTTTTCACATCTTAACACATAGCACTTAACATAGTCCTATGCAGAAAAAGTGCTAATGCTTATCAACTGATCTATAATTACACACACACACATATCTGTAAATTTGAAATTGTGTTTTAAGTGAGAAAACAGATGTAAAATAGCTGGTAAACTGCTTGCTCACTAAATACTTAAAAGAAACATGCAACTTAGAAATAGTGAATGACAAAAAAGTTTTGAGATTAAAAACAAGAAAACTGGGAAACAGTAAGCTTAGGAAACAGAACCTATATTATATAAAAATATGAAGTATTAACACCAACATAAAGCAAATAATTTATGAATATTTGGGTGGCTATGAGTCAGACAGCCCATGTGGGTCTTGACACAGTACATATTAATTTCCCAGTGGCCAGGGAATCTCACCTTAAATGCAAAATATTACCCTCAGCTTTGACTCACAGCAAGATGCATTACGCACGGTCTAGACTGTGCTCACCTCGTCATTCATTCGTAATTCCTCTCTCTCTCTCAGCTCCATTATTAACATTTTATACTTTCCTAGATTTTCTTCGGTATTATGGTATATACTTAAGGGAATGACAGAATGTCAAAAAACAAAGAGTCAATTTGTAGAGGCCATGTTTTCTTACAAATATTATGTTGTCAAAAGGAACTGTACTGACTATATGGCCCACACTGCAGAGACTGAAGATTGTTCTCCAATATCTATGCTCTCCTTCTTTTATAGTAAGAGAACTTCCCAATCTTTAGCTGGGCATATAACTATTCAGAATGAACCAAGCCCAGTCCCTTGCAGTTGCAGGTAGCCTTATGATTTTGTTTTGGCCAAAGGGATGCCGGTAGAAGTATTATGTGCAACTGATAAGTTGTGCCCATAAAAGAAAGTAGCCTGTCCTCTTCTTCCCCTTTTCCACCATTATGGACCATGAAGATGAGGGGGTCACACTAGGAAGCTGAAGCACCAAGGGAGAAGAATCCTCCAACTTGATGAATTCTTGTCACAGAGCTCCAATATCATTTCAGAATTTTATGAGAGAGAAATAACCTTCTCTTGCTTAAGCAGTATTACTCTGAATCTTGTCATGTTTTTGAACTTATATCTTCATGATTCCAAAAGGCTCATGTATGTTATCGAGGAAATAGGTTCTCTGCTGTTATTTGTTCTTAGAAATCATGCTTGTTTTATTTTCCTTTCAAACTTGTTGTTCCACTTTGAAAAAGGGATTATATTCAAATAAACTCAGAGCTGTAAGAAGCTTTATGTAACACATGATCTGGTATTTCCTGATGTGTATTCAATTCAAGCAGTAATCTCATAAAATATAAATAAAGGGCATCAAAGTAAAAAAAGTTTGGAAAACTCTTAAAATTAATTCCTCTTTTTAAGATTCACAAGGCGTATTAGCATATCAAAAATAAGAGTATTCCTGAAATAAATGAACATGTTTTCCCCTAGCAATGGAATATAGAAACATTTAAACACAATATACATTAACATACTTTATAAATACTGTTCTGTGGAACATTCTTTGGAGAATTTTGAATCACTAGATAATGTATAAGTCCCTACTACATGTTTAACAGATGGTCCTTCAGTTCTTACTTAGATACCATCCAATAACAGAAAATTCGCTACATCAAAAGATGGTCCATTTCACCCACTTCTCACTTTTGAAAATAAAGATATTAAGAAGGATATTAATTAGTTCTATTAAATGTGTCCACATCCACCTTTTTGACCTCCGTCTCATTTGCCACAAGGTATATTAAAGATCATTTACCATTTTAATGATGGCATCTGAACTCATTTGAAACAACTCACATACTCAATCTACCTAGTAGATTGAGTTTCTCTTCAGCAATGTTTGATCAATTCATTTCAGTTTCACAAGCATTCTACACATTAGAGAGGAAGAAGTAAATTGAGTAAATCTTATTTTCACTCAATCATCTGATAACCTAGCAAATAATATTCAAAGAAAGTCAATTATCTTCCGTATGACCCGTTTAATTACTTGCCATTTGACCAGAATCTTGAGAGTTGCAAAGCCAACGAATTATATAACTAAAGTGCTCATTTAGTCTTCTACATCCATTCTCCTAATCAATAACTATTTCCACGATACATGGTCATAAATCCATATGTGCATGGGCCACATTAATCTTTCATTAGTCATGATAATAAAGCACAGTCTATTAGCAATTTTAAAATAATGCTAATCAACCAAAATAATAAAATTTATGACATAACTAACTTTATATAAATGGATATGGTAATGTGTATAGTAATAGTAACTGTTTAACCATGAAATTAAAAATTGTTTTACCAACATAAGCAATATTTGAGAAAAGAGTTTCTAAATGATTTGTTTTCATCAACTTTTTAAAAGAATTATTGTCTTGGCCAATTTGTTTGTGATCAAGCTGCTTTCAAGGTGATTATTTGCTACCCTTTAATAAATTGACCAAATATATAGTTCTCAGGAATTTTTTTAAGCTGCATTCAATAAGTTTAACTAATCAAATTGATTTCAGTCAAATCTCTTGGACATGACTAACTGTAGCTCTCAACATTAAATGTCAGAAGTTTAATTAAAGAGAATTAATAGTGATTCCATTGAGCTCTGAGTAATATATAAACATTTGAATAGCCATCTAATGACTCTACATGGACAGTTTGATTCTGAATACAAATATATTATTGAATAAATTAATAATGTTCTTGTTTCTTTTCCTAATTACAATTTCAAATTAAGCTTATTCAAATGTCTTATCACATTGGTAAGATATTTGTGGGTATTAATTCTATTTAAAACTAAAAAAGTCTCAGGATACATTTGGTTCTTGAGCTGTTTGTTGGACACATGTTTTTACAAAGAGTGGGCATTTAATATGGGCTGGACTAAAGTTTGGCTTCAGCCTTGGTATTAAGCCCAAATCTGCTATTAGGCTTGGTTTCAGACATGGCTTTGAGGAGGCCAAATAGTCAAACACCTACTCCAATGTTATTTCTGGTACTGAACTTGTCTATGATCAATGCTCATGTAATGACTGGCTAGATAACCCTAATTTCTAATCACAATAGCAACATAAATAAAGACAGCAAGTCGTTTGGATCCATTGTTAATATGAGAACATGTAACTTGGAGGAAACATCCTTCTGAGCTTTATATATTAAACAATTATTTCAGTAATTTTAGGAAAAACATATATCTGCTTGATCCAAAAATTTTTATGAAATGTAAATAGTAATAATTTATGTAAATAATAAGGTAGAATAGTAAAGATTATGTTAATCTTTCCAGAATTATTTAGTTTATAAGCACTGATAACATTAAAAAATAGTTATTTCAAACCATCTTCATCCCAAGTATAAAGAACACAAAGTACAAAAAAGAAGAAGGTTTGAGAGAAAAATGTAGTATCTCAAAATATCTTGCTCCCCCACCTACTTTGGTGGACAGTGAGCATCCATTTTATATCACAAATAATGCAATGGAGTGTCTGCAGGAGCATTCTAAAAGATGAGAGTGCAGAGAAGTTATTGTTCCTGCACAATAATGCTAAACATTTAAACTTTGAGTCCTTGATATTTTGATAATAAAATTTAATAATCTTAAAATTTATAAAACTTTAGATTTATTATCAACTTCAGAATTTAATTCTATGATTGTGATATTCAGCTTTGGCCTTGGCTTCAGTGGGCCATATATGTATTCAGTGCACTTCTACCAAAAATATAGGAAATTTTACATCTAAACAAATATTTTATTCATATTTTATTCAATCAAATCCAATAAATATAATTTGTTTTCAAATTTTTGCTTTTAAAAGTTTTTGAACTCCATTTTTGTTAGAACACTGTCTTGGAGACTAACCATTTTAATTTTGAACCACTGGGTGACCCTAGATAAGTGATTTTCCTTCTTTGAATATCGGTTTCTTACAAGTCATGGATAATAACACCTACTTTTCAGTAATGAATGCATTTAATGGGATCACATATGTAAGGACCCCCAGCTCAGTGCTTGGTATGTAAAGATCTTCAATGACTGGTGCTTTTCACTTTCTTCTTCCTCTTGCCTATGCCTTTAATGCTTGGAACAGCTGTCATTGTCAGTTTATGGACCACGAAAGAAATTAGAAAAAAAAGAAACATAGAAATTTGGAAATGGAAGGGAACTTTTAGAACATCTACTTTATTGTTTTCAATATTTTTAGTAGTAAACTCCTTTCTCAAAATAAAATTCCGCATGGAACCCCAATATAAAACTGATCAACTCAGAGCTGTTCTGGTTGAAGCAGAGATGGAGGGCCGTGAATCCACCTGTGTTCCCTTCCTTTTTACGCTGAGCACAGTGGATTCTTGATCACCCCACTCCTAAAGAGTTTCAGGATACTGTAAAGGAATGGAAAGCAGAAAGCATGAGAACTTATGAGTTCTACTTTCTGGAAACTGTCTTTACCCCAAATTGTATGCCCTTATGCAGGTCACTTAACCTCTTTTGTTAATCTCTTTGTTTTGTTTTTAAATTTGATAACAAGGAGTTTGAAGTATTCCACTTTAAGACTAATCTATTTCCATCTCTTTTCTTTCTTTTACCACCAAACTTCTTGAAAAGAAATTTATGTACATTAAATAGCTTTATCAAAATTTACCAACTCTGGCAAATTGTATTTTCAAAGATGGTAGCAATGAAATCTCCCTTTGCACATGTTCTTTTGCAGTGTGATATTACCAGTAGCCATCAAGAGTTGAAGTCTAATTCCCCTCCCCTTGAGTCTGATTATCCTCCTTTCATCTGAGCTGGACTTACTGTCTTCCTTGCGCCCAACACCATGTAGCAGCAGAAAGATACGATGTGATTTCCCAAGCTAGATCAGAAAAGGCCATGGAACTTACATCTGCTTCCCTTAGACAGTTCCTCTTAGAAACAACCCTGGCGCCATGTTATGACATGCCCAGGCCAGAGGAGATGTCACCTAGAGGTGTTCTGGTCAACAGTTCCAGCTGAATCCCACAGGCAAGTTATGCCAGACAAGGCACCAGAAATGCGAACAAAATCTCCAGGTGATTCCAGCTCCAGTATTCAAGTCACTACAAGCCAATCAAGTGTTGTCAGCTGAGACCCCAAATAAGCCATCACTAATATGCCTTGTCCAAATTTCTGATTTACAGAATTCGTGAGCATAACAAAATGGTCATCTTTTTGCCACTAAGTTTGGGATAGGTGATATCTATTTTGCAGCAACAGATAACTAGAAATTTCATAGCTTTATTATTTAACTAAATCCAGTGTTTTCTACTCATTTTTCATCCTCTCTAACCTTGAATTAAATATTCATCTTACCTTTATATTCATGACATAGCACATTCTGATTCTCTCACTACCTCAACCTCTTTCAGTGGATTCATTTCCTCTAGCGAACTCGCAAAAGAAGGCATTCTCAGAGGTCCTTTCTCCAGCCCTCTTCCCTGCTGTCTTCTCTTGACTAGCTCATCCACTGCTAGGATTTAAATTATAAATTCAGTTATTCATTAATTCATGCAATAAATATTTACTGAGCACCTACAATGTGCGTCAGACACTGTTCTAGGGACTGGATATATATTACTATGCCCCAAACAGACAGCATTCTTCCTCTGACAGTGCATACATTCCAGTAAGGATATACAGAAAATAAATTAGCACATAATAATATAATATCCCAAGTAGAAATCAGTGCTATGAAGAAATATAAAGCAGGGTGAAAAGAACAGAGGGGTACTCTTTTATACAGAGTTATAATGGAAGACATTTTTAATAAGATGTATTTGATCAGAGACCTATATAAAATGAGCGATCTAGTCCTACATATATAGAGAGATCATTCCAGGAAGAGGTATGTGATCAGAGTGTTCAAAAGTGACAAGAAGGCAGGAATAGCTGGAGGGAGTGACAAAGCAGGACAGTTGTAGAAGATGTAGCCAGAGATTTATCCAGGAAGCAGACTGGATCTTTTGACTGTCACAGAGGCTTTGGATTTTATTCTGAGTAAGATGAGGTGGAAACATCATATATATTAATGAATCTCTAGTTCTCCTTTCCTTTTGGGTCATAGAAAAATATACTTCTCAACTGGGCAAGACCTTTTGACTAGATATGGCCAATGAAATATGAGTGGGAGGAACATGTTACCTGCCTGAGCAACAAATAAGGCTACATGTTCCCCGTGGTTGAGCTACAATAATGTAGAGTCTCTATTAGCCTGGAACCTGAGGGACTATGGGGAACAGAGATCACCACTCCTTTCCCCAAACAGACAGACAAGGTTGTACAAGTGAGAGCCTTTCCGGGGGCTTACCAATGGGATGTATTTCTACAGTATAATCTAGCCGACTTTGACTAAGAATGGAAGGTACTGCAGGGTTTGAGTGGAAAAGTGACTTGATGACTTATATTTTGAAAAGTTCATATGGCTATTTTGTGGAAAATAGACTGTAGGGAAAAAGAATGAAATCAGGGAGATGAGTGAGTCAATAGGAATAGCCCAGGAGAGAGATGATAGTGAAATGGATTAAGGTGGTAACTAGGATGAGTATTATCCAAATTAGGACACCTTTGAGAGTAAAAGAGAATGATGGTGAAAAGTTAAACAAGCATATATAAATCCATTTAAAAGATATTAACAGGATATGCTGATGTACTGAATGTTGAAAGTGAAAGAAAGAGAGGTGTCAAGGATGATTTCAAGCTTGTATCTTAGCAGGAGAAGAACGGAGATGGGGAAGACTAAGAGAAAGCAGACTTGGGGCAGGAGGTAAGGAATCAAAATATCATATTAGAAAAGTTAGGTTTGAAATGCATATTAGATATAAAGGAGAAATGTCACTTAAGGAGTTGGGGATGTGGCTACATAAATAAGGGTAAAAGTTGGGATGGGAAATAAAACATTTAGAAGTCATTCATATATAGATAGTATTCAAAATCATGGGAGTCTAGATAGAGAAAAGAAGAGGTCCAAGGACTGAGCAGAAAGATGAGAAGGATCCTTTGAGGAGACTGAGAAACGATGGCAAATAAAGTTAAAAGAGAACCAGGACAGAAAGAGTCTCCAAGAAAAGTAAGTGAAGAAATATCTTAAGAGAAAGTATGCCCTGTGTCAGTATCTGCTGTGATGTCAAGTAAAGTGACTGCTGGGAATATACCACACGTCTTGGCAACATGGAGATTACTGCTGACCTTGACAAGAACAGTTTCAGAAGACTGATGAGAACAAAAGCCTGACTGAGGTGGTTAAGAGAGAAAATGTAAAGACAAAAAGTAGAGACAGCACATTCAGACAACTCCTTCAGGGAATTTTGCTCTAATTTGGAGTGAATAAATAAAGCAGGAAGTAAATGTGAGGTCAGGAGAAATTTGTTAAGCTATGAGATACAAGTATATTTTTATGGTAATAAGAATGATCTAATAGAGAGGAAATGAAGATGCAGGGCAGAAAAAGGAACAGCTAAAGAAGTGAAGTCCTTGCATTGTTAAGACAGGGTTTATTTAGTGTATATGTAGAGGATTTTCCATGAACAGAGGCATGGAAAGTTCATCTGCTCTAACGGAAGAAAAGGGAGAGGATTGAGTAAGACAATGGGTTTACAGGTTTGGTTGTATGAGAATGTCAAAGTTCTCATCTGATTGTTTTTATTTTCTCAAAAAAAAAAAATAAGAACAAAGTCAACAACTGAAAGTCATGAGGTAAGGAGATGAAGAGCACACAGAGAGAAAGAAATTGTGAAACAGTTTTGCCAGTTTATAGGTGGATTGATGAGGGCGGAGGATCGCAATCTGGGCTGCATATTGGATTCACATGGGGAATCCTTACTTGCAATCAATGCCCATCCTATCCCAGAACAATTAAATCAGATTTTCAGGGATTGGGACCAAGGAAGTTATTGTCTAAGAGCTACCAATGAAATTATTAATTGTAACTAAGTCTCAATTAATTTGATAACCATGAATTTAAGTTAGATAAGGCAACTTGGTTCTTTCCAAACCCCTCCAGAAATGGTAATTGTTTTTTGAGTGAGTGCAATATTTTTTTTTGAATTTTATTTTATTTATTTTTATACAACAGGTTCTTATTAGCTATCTATTTTATACATATTAGTGTAAATATGTCAATCCCAATCTCCCAATTCATCCCGCCACTACCCCCGCTTTCCCACCTTTGTGTCCATACGTTTGTTCTCTACATCTGTGTCTCTATTTCTGCCTTGCACACCGGTTCATCTGTACCATTTTTCTAGATTGCACATATTTGCATTAATAAATGATATTTGTTTTTCTCTTTCTGACTTACTTCACTCTGTATGACAATCTCTAGGTCCACCCATGTCTCTACAAATGACGCAAATCCATTCCTTTTTATGGCTGAGTAATATTCCATTGTATATATGTACTACATCTTCTTTACCCATTTGTCTATCGATGGGCATTTAGGTTGCTTCCATGACCTGGCTATTGTAAATACTGCTGCAATGAACATTGGGGTGCATGTGTCTTTTTGAATTATGGTTTTCTCTGGGTATATGCCCAGTAGTAGGAT
>NC_041219.1:81324652-81324953 GCF_002837175.3 Physeter macrocephalus | reverse complement strand
TGTCTGTTGATTCATTTGCAAATACTTTCTCCCATTCTGAGGGTTGTCTTTTCATCTTGTTTATGGCTTCCTTTGCTATGCAAAAGCTTTTAAGTTTCATTAGGTCCCATTTGTTTTTTTTTTTTCTGTTTTTATTTCCATTACCCTAGGAAGTGGGTCAAAAAAGATCTTGCTGTGATTTATGTCAAGGAGTGTTCTGCCTATGTTTTCCTCTAAGAGTTTTATAGTGTCTGGTCTTACATTTAGGTCTCTAATCCATTTTGAGTTTATTTTTGTGTATGTTGTTAGGGAGTGTTCTAAT
>NC_041219.1:81323521-81324326 GCF_002837175.3 Physeter macrocephalus | reverse complement strand
AGTGGGTCAAAAAAGATCTTGCTGTGATTTATGTCAAAGAGTGTTCTGCCTATGTTTTCCTCTAAGAGTTTTATAGTGTCTGGTCTTACATTTAGGTCTTTAATCCATTTTGAGTTTATTTTTGTGTATGTTGTTAGGGAGTGTTCTAATTTCATTCTTTTACACGTAGCCATCCAGATTTCCCAGCACCACTTACTGAAGAGGCTGTCTTTTCTCCATTGTATATCCTTGCCTTCTTTGTCATAGATGAATTGACCAAAGGTGTGTGGGTTTATCTCTGGGCTTTTTATCCTATTCCACTGATCTATATTTCTGTTTTTGTGCCAGTACCATATTGGCTTGATTACTGTAGCTTTGTAGTATTGTCTGAAGTCAGGAAGTCTGATTCCTCCAGCTCCATTTTTTTCCCTCAAGATTGCTTTGGCTATTTGGGGTCTTTGGTGTCTCCATACAAATTTTAAGATTTTTTTTGTTCTAGTTCTGTAAAAAATGCCATTGGTAATTTGATAGGGCTTGCACTGAATCTGTAGATTGCTTTGGGAAGTATACTCATTTTAACAGTATTGGCTCTTCCAATCCAAAAACACGGCATATCTCTCCAGCTGTTTGTGTCATCTTTGATTTCTTTCATCAGTGTCTTATAGTTTTCTGAGTACAGGTCTTTTGTCACCTTAGGTAGGCCTATTCCTAGGTATTTTATTCTTTTTGTTGCAATGGTGAATGGGATTGTTCCCTTAATTTCTCTTTCTGATCTTTTGTCGTTAGTGTATAGGAATGCAAGAGATTTCTGTGCATTAATTTTGTA
>NC_041219.1:81276655-81323437 GCF_002837175.3 Physeter macrocephalus | reverse complement strand
AAACAGTGACAGTTTTACTTCTTCTTTTCCAATTTGGATTCCTTTCATTTCTTTTTCTTCTCTGATTGCCATGGCTAGGACTTCCAAAACTATGTTGAATAATAGCGGTGAGAGTGGACATCCTCATCTTGTTCCTGATCTTAGAGGAAATGGTTTCAGTTTTTCACCATTGAGAATGATGTTTGCTGTGGGTCTGTTGTATATGGTCTTTATTATGTTGAGGTAGTTTCTCTCTATGCCCACTTTCTGGAGAGTTTTTATCATAAATCAGTGTTGAATTTTGTCAAAAGCTTTTTCTGCATCTACTGAGATGATCATATGGATTTTATTCTTCAGTTTGTTAATATGGTGTATCACATTGATTGATTTGTGTATATTGAAGAATCCTTGCATCCCCAGGATAAAGCTCACTTGATCATGGTGTATGATCCTTTTAATGTGTTCTTGGATTCTGTTCGCTCGTATTTTGTTGAGGATTTTTGCATGTATATTCATCAGTGATATTGGTTGGTACTTTTCTTTTTTTGTAGAATCTTAGTCTGGTTTGGGTATCAGGTTGATGGTGGCCTCATAGAATGCGTTAGGGAGTGTTCCTTCCTCTGCAAATTTTTGGAAGAGTTTGAGAAGGATGGGTGTTAGCTTTTCTCTAAATGTTTCAGAGAATTCACCTGTGAAGCCATCTGGTCCTGGACTTTTGTTTGTTGGAAGATTTTTAATCACAGTTTCAATTTCATTACTTGTGATTGGTTTGTTCATATTTTCTATTTCTTCCTGGTTCAGTTTTGGAAGATTATGCCTTTCTAAGAATTTGTCCATTTCTTCCAGGTTGTCCATTTTATTGGCATAGAGTTGCTTGTAGTAGTCTCTTAGGATGCTTTGTATTTCTGCGGTGTCCATTGTAACTTCTCCTTTTTCATTTCTAATTTTATTGATTTGAGTCCTCTCCCTCTTTTTCTTGATGAGTCTGGCTAAAGGTTTATCAATTTCGTTTACCTTCTCAAAGAACCACCTTTTAGTTTCATTGATCTTTGCTACTGATTTTTTGATCTTTGTTACTGATTTTTTTGTTGCTATTTCATTTATTTCTGCTCTGATCTTTACAATTTCTTTCCTACTGTTAACTTTGGGTTTTGTTTGTTCTTCTTTCTCCAGTTCCTTTAGGTGTAAGGTTAGATTGTTTATTAGAGATTTTTCTTATTTCTTGAGGTAGGATTCTATTGCTATAAACTTTCCTCTTAGAACTACTTTTGCTGCATCCCATAGGTTTTGGATCATCATGTTTTCATTGTCATTTGTCTCTAGGTATTTTTTTGATTCCCTCTTTGATTTCTTCAGTGATCTCTTGGTTATTTAGTAACGTACTGTTTAGCCTCCATGTGTTTGTACTTTTTACAGATTTTTTCCTGTACTTGATATCTAGTCTCATAGCATTGTGGTCAGAAGAGATTCTTGATATGATTTCAATTTTCTTAAATTTACTGAGGCTTGATTTGTGACCCAAGATGTGACGTATCCTGGAGAATGTTCTGTGTGCACTTGAGAAGAAAGTGTAATCTGCTGTTTTTGGATGGAATGCCTACAAATATCAATTAAATCTATCTGGTCTATTGTGTCATTTAAAACTTGTGTTTTCTTATGAATTTTCTGTCTGGATGATCTGTCCATTGGTGTAAGTGAGGTGTTAAATTCCCCCACTATTATTGTGTTACTGTCGATTTCCTCTTTATAGCTGTTAGCATTTGCCTTATTTATTGAGGTGCTCCTATGTTGGGTGCATATATATTTATAATTCTTATACCTTCTTCTTGGATTGATCCCTTGATCATTATGTAGTGTGCTTCCTTGGCTCTTGTAACATTTTTTATTTTAAAGTTTATTTTATCTGACATGAGTATTGCTACTCCAGCTCTCTTTTGATTTCCATCTGCATGGAATATCTTTTTCCATCCCCTCACTTTCAGTCTGTATGTGTCCCTAGGTCTGAAGTAGGTCTCTGTACACAGCATATCCATTGTTTTTGTACCCAATCAGCAAACCTGTGTCTTTTGGTTGGAGCATATAATCCATTTATATTTAAGGTAATTATCGATATGTATGTTCCCATTACCATTTTAATTGTTTTGGGTTTGTTTTTGTAGGTCCTTTTCTTCTCGTGTGTTTCCCACTTTGGATTGCTTTTCTGGAAGGTTGCCTACCTCCAGTTCATTTAGTTGTTTTTCTGGGGTTTTATCTTGTTCCTTCATCTGGTACATAGTCCTCTGCCTTTTTATTTTGTCTTTCTGTGAATGTGGGTTTCGTTCCACAGTCTGCAGGGCTGTAGTTCTTCTTGCTTTTGCTGTCTGCCCTCTGGTGGATGAGGCTATCTAAGAGGCTTGTGCAAGCTTCCTGATGGGAGGGACTGGTGGTGGGTAGAGCTGGCTGTTGCTCTGGTGGGCAGAGCTTAGTAAAACTTTAATCTGCCTGTCTGCTGATGGGTGGGGCTCAGTTCTCTCCCTGTTGGTTGTTTGTCCTGAGGCCACCCAGCACTGGAGGCTACAGGCTCTTTGGTGGGGCTAATGGCAGACTCCAGGATGGCTCATGCCAAGGAGTACTTCCCAGAACTTCTGCTGCCACTGTCCTTGCCCTTGTGGTGAGCCACAGCCACCCCCCACCTCTGCAGGAAACCCTCTGACACTATCAGGTAGGTCTGGTTCAGTCTCCTATGGGGTCACTGCTCCTTCCCCTTGGTTCCTGAGGTGCACACTACTTTGTGTGTGCCCTCCAAGAGTGGAGTCTCTGTTTCTCCCAGTCTCCTGTCAAAGTTCTGTAATCAAATCCCATTAGCCTTCAAAGTCTGATACTCTGGGAATTCCTCCTCCTTTTGCTGGACCCTCAGGTTGGGAATCCTGACATGGGGCTCAGAACCTTCACTCCAGTGGATGGACTTCTGTGGTATAACTGTTCTCAAATTTGTGAGTCACCCACCCAGCAGTTAGGGGATTTGATTTTATTGTGATTGCACCCCTCCTACCATCTCATTGTGGTTTCTCCCTTGTCTTTGGATGTGGGGTATCTTTTTTGGTGAGTTCCAGTGTCTTTCTGTTGATGATTGTTCCGTAGTTAGTTGTGTCCAGAAATGGTAAAATTTATATTCCTGATTCTTGGGACCAAGGACATTACTCTTAGTCCCTACTCATTCTTCAATGAGTCTCTACTGCCTAGCCAGTAAAGTCAAATATCTGTGGCATAGCACCCAAAAGACCTTATATAATAGTCCCAAACTACCTTTTTGAATGTATCTCCACCTATAATGTTCCAGAACTCTCTTGCCCAGATAAACTGGGGTGAGTCAATACTCCAAACATTCCACAAACCTTCACAACTCCCTGTGTTTCATTATACTATTTTACTACTTCCACAGCTCCAAAATTTTAATGACTTCAAACATGGCTGTTCATCAGAATAATTAGGGGAGGTCTCAAATACATATGAAATAGCCCCATTGCAAGATTTGGAGTAGCGCCTAGAGATTCTCACTATTCTCATGTGATTCTTACAGAGCCAAAAGTGATCCCTAAACCAAAGATGAAAACCACTGTACCAAATGAACAAATTAAAATTCTTCTCATACTTCAAGATCCAGGGAATATATCTTTATCATTTTCTCTTCTTGCTGAAATTCATTACTCCCTTTCTCATTTACACTATGTTTATTTTTTCTATATGCTAGGCACTGATCTAAATGCTTTCATACATATTATCTCACTTAGTCCTCACAAGCACCAAGAATCAACATAGCTTCGATATAGTTCCTTCCTACTCTCATCATTTTGCTCCTGGGCCTAGCACAGACAAGTGTTCAGCTTACAGAAATCTCCCACTTCTTCTCAATCAAGAGAAATGAGAATGTGGCAGAATGAGCAGGAAGTCAGTAAAATCAATAGCATCAGGCTCCCTGATGTTGAGACTTGCCGCTGAATGCCTTACCTGAACATCAGCTCTTATTTCTGCTATGAATAACTCCTGTGATTCACAGTGTTGAACTTAGCCTGACCCAGTGACTTTGGCTTCTGCAGAGGGAAATCTGATGGACTGACTGCACCTTCAGGCCAGTCTGCATCTCCGTTTGCAATAGAGCACGCCCTCAGGTTGTATCTCAATACAGTTGTGTACTGACCTGGTGTACGGAGCTTGGTACATTGTTTTGCTATGAGGTCAGTACATGTTTTCCCAAGTCTCTTCTTGGGGAAAACATCAATTCATGGGGGACTATCCTAATTAGATAACTTCCAACAGTGAACAAACCCTGCAGGTAAAAATAAGTGGGAAAAAACTGCAAGAAATTTCCAGCTTTAAAATCCTACCAATAGTAGATTTTATCATTTGACTGGATTCTTATTTTTTCTGGCTTAAGTGACAGCCAATTCTCTTATTATCACTCCCTATGCAATAAAATCAATAATACTATACAACTTACTGAAGCCACAGCAACTCTTTTTTCCATCAAATCATGTAATTTATTTCTTCCAGGGTTCTGGTCACTCCAAACTTAATTCTTGGAACACAGTAATTCTTTTTTTTCTGTCATTTTCTTAAGTTTTCTTCCTCTGTGACTATGAGCCTCTACAATTGCTTTTGTTGTCTCAGCTGCTCTGTCTTGACTATTTTCTACATTTCTAACTAAATGCTAATCCATTTCTTCTCATTGCCTGAGAGAAAAATCAGCTCAACACCAAACTTTACTCTCTTCTGACTATAAAATACATAAAACCTGCAAACAGGTATCAAGAAGAAAATAAACACTACTTACAACCCAACCTAAGCCACTACTAACAGTAATGTGTTTTTCCTTCCAGGCTTTGATATATCTATATATGAATAACCATATTTTAACAATTAGGATAATGTTATACATAGTTTTTACTGTAATTAAATTATATATATCAGATTTTGTGCACTTTCCATGTTCTTTGGGAAAGGAGACTTAATATTTAAAAAACAAATTATTTTTAATGACTATAATACTTTACCAGACACTACTATGATTAATTATTTTCATACTGTTGAATGTTTAGGATACTTTCCATCTTCTACTTCTATTACAAACAATGTTATGAGGAACCCTATAGCTACTTTTAAACTTTCAAAAAGAACTTTTATCCTTAAACATACATCTCTGACATAGGTCAGAATTTTTCCTAAGATAGATTTATAGGAGTGAAATATTACTGAATGAAAGAGCACAAAAATCTTGTTCCTTCCTTCATTCAACCTAAAAGATAGGTTGTTAACATCTATTTTGTGCCAGACCCTATCCTAGGCTCTAGAAATACAGCTATGGACAAGTTGCAGCACCCATCGTAAGAGGCCAACAGTTCAGCCAGAGATACAGTAATTGTACAATTGAACTAAGCATCTTCAGTACTGAAATAATAGTAAGTACAGTAGATGTTCCCTTAACTAACTTCCATTTAAGCAACTCTGGATTATTTGATGTTCTTCATTCCTAGCCTTTGATTAGTGGATTCCCCAACACCAAGAGTAGCATACTCTTGGTTAATGGCTACTTGTTCCCAGTGGAACAAGTGTGTACTTACCAACCTCAGTTGTGCATGTCCCCAAACATGTCTATATCCATTGCACTTGTTACTGCACTTACATAATTCAATTAACTATTATAAAAACTGATGCTATTTGAATGTGAAAGCTTTGGTAAGATTCAAGAAAGAGGAGTAACTAAAAATGTATTTCTGAGCAGTTAGGTGTGAGTGAAAAAGTGTAAAAGATTAGAGAAAACGAGATCTGGAAAGATGTTGCACACAGATTATTCAGCAAGTGTCTCAGATTCTTGAATCCCAACCTGGAAATTGAGATGATACATTATGAAGGTTGTTTATACAGGGAAGATAAGGCAAAACTCTATTCAGAGGACCAATCTCAAAGTAAAGGCCTTAGCCCTCCATAACAGTTGAGTGAACTGATGTATCTTTTTGCCAGTTTTAAATTTTACAGTGTCCTCCTTAAGTCAGCTGTTGGACTAACTAATCACTCCTGGTCTCAATGACAATGAATAAAAAATAAACTATTCCTTAACAAAAGCAAAGCTCTTATAAAATAGTTTCAAACTGCTTTGTTGAAAGTTAGTCTAATTCTATTCCTCAAAACTAATTTGTAAGTGTCTCTTTACCATAAATTAGCTACCACTTAGTATTCAGAATCTTTGCTAATTATATATATATATATATATATCTCACTGTTATGCTTTTAGCAAATTAATAGTAAAATGGAACAAATATTTTTATGTTTATATGTTTATTGGGAATTTGTATTCCTTCCTTTGTGAATTTTCTGTTACCCTATAAGAGTGTTTGTGGGGTTTTCCCTTAATGATTTGTAAAACATTCTTAAGGTATTTAAGCTATTACCTCGTTATCTGTCATAAATATTTTTTGAAGTCTGTTAGTTAACTGACCAAAGTTTTAATTAGTTTCATATAGTCAAATTCATTATTCCATAACTTTCATCTCTAAACTTATCTCTATCTTGTAAATGATATAACAAACAACAGATTTGATAGGGATTACAGTCAATGTTCTATCTCAGAGTCATTTTACTTTATTTTTATTTTCTTTTTCTTTTCTTACTATTTCTTTGAGTTTTAACAATCAAAGATTATCTGACACACCTTGTTATTCCCCTGTGTGGTTTCTTCTCCATCCTTTAACATCTCTCCTCACAAGGATAAAAATGAACATTGTTCTTTCTTCACATCATAACCCTTAACCCATTGGTGCTACCTGACAGTTACATAAATTGCAAAGCACTTTGGTATATAACCATTTAGCAGTAATAGGTAAATATGAGTCATATTCTGGTTTAGACAGGGTGAAAATATTATATGAAATCCACTAATGTTCTCTTAAATGAAACTAATTTGGAACCTTTGAACACTTCCCAATATCCATCACTTTTATTTCTGATATGCTTGTTTAGAAATTTTGTGACTGAGTCCAGGAATTCATTCGTACAGTCAATAACTACTAATCAGATACATACTCTTAGCAAGAGTCTGTGTTAATGGCTGAAAATAACACAGAAAAAACAGATGTGGTTGCTGCATTGCTGAAACGTGCATTCTAGTGGGGAAGAGAGATGGCAAACAAATTATACCAATAAAAAGTAATTATAACTTTAATAAGTGTTATGAAGAAGTGCAGAGCGCTACAAGAGCTCATAATTAGGGTTCTTTGAGGAAATGCTCTCAGAGATTAGCACTGAAGGACTGGAAATAATTAGCCAGTAGAGTAGACACCATTGGAGTTGGCTGAGTGGCTCACAAAATTCAGAATAACTCTGTGCTACCACATCTGTTTTATGTGAGATTAGCCCACAGCCCAAGCGGATTAAAGTAGGCATGGACATTTGATCCAAGGTGAGCTAATTCTGGGGACTAAACCTAAGAGAGGAGAATCAATGCCACTCCGGTCAGAAAAGAGAACACAGGAGGGAGACCCAACACATTGCTGTGGCTGTTCTCTGCAAGGAGGAAGGAAATTGTAGGAGAAGAAAATGAAGTTTGTATCAGAAATGAATGGACATGAGGGGCAGAGACAAAAGGGGATCCAGGCAGCATTTAAGTTTCTTGTGCCAGTTGTCCCCAAGGCCTGGATCACTGCTGCCCTTCATACAGTTATGTGAGATGCTGCAGTGTGCTTCCAATGAATCCCTCTTTTTCCAAAGCTTGCTGAATATTAATTTCTGTAACTTTCAATCCAAAGCAAGCTAAGTCACAAAAGCATGTAAAATGGGGGGGGGGGGAAGTGTATTGCAGACAGAGAGACAACACACACCAAGGCTCAGAGCAGACAAAAGACTGACACATTGAAAGAATCCTTCAAGATGGAAAGAAAAATCATCTGAGATGAGAATAGTCAGGTTGGAAGAGCTAGAATCTTGGGGTGCCTCATGGGCCATATACAGAATTTGGGATATAGCCTATGAGAAATGTTCACACAATTCCTACCAAAGCAGAAAGGGAAGGAAACAAACCAACAAAAAAAACAATTCATTGACTGAAAAATATGTTCCTCCCAGGCATTTAAAAAATATTTTCAGCAAACATTTTTGAGCACCTATTATATGACAGGTGCTGCAAAAGTGTAGCAGGGGCTGGGGCAGCAGGGGGAGGGATAAGTATTTGATTTCCCAGAAAACATTATTTAAAAGGTACATTGTTTGTATATATATATACATATATATGTATATATATATATGTATAACTGAATCACTTTGCTGTACATGTGAAGCTAACGCAACACCATAATTAACTATACTTCAATTTTTTTTAATAGTTAAAAAAATAAATTAAAAAAATTTTAAAGGTACATTTTTCAATAATTTTGAAGAAATGTAACATTTGTAAAGATTGTTATGAATAACCTTAGAGCAGAGATTCTCAACTGAGAAAAACCCCACCTCCCACCCTGCCACCCCCAGGGACATTCAGCAATGTCTGAATACATTTTGGGCTATTAGGACTGAGGTGAGAGGCTGCTTGCATCTAATAGGTTGAGATTAGGGAATGCTGCTAAAGTCCTACAGTGCATAGAACAGGCCATCCACAACAAAGAATTATCCACCCCTGAGTATCAGTAGTGTCAAGGTTGAGAAACCCTGCCTTTAGAGGAAGCAAGGTTATAGTAAGACTATCTATTAGACATGAAGGAGCCAAAGAGTAGAGATTTCATTCAGCTTTGTTCTACCAGATGTTAAAACTTGCCTAAGCCTCTGAGGCACTGAAGCAGGCCATCTTTTGCATTCTAGAAACTTACTAATGGGGGACCATAGGCCAGAAAAATATGAAGATGAATAGACAGCAGCACTATCAATCCTAAGATACCAATGAGCATATGATCCTGTAGAACAATGAAGTGACTATCTAACCCCGTCTAGGGGATCAAGGAACACTTTTGGGGGAGAGATGTCTTAGTTGCTGCCTAAGAAGGTAAGAGAAGGATCAGAATCAGTATCAGAAGAATGAGAAGGAATTAGTCAAGCAAGTTTGGAGCAGACATAGGGTGAAAACTGCACATAGAAGAAGGCTGAAATGCAAAGATTTGGAGCTGTAAGAGTGTATGGAATGTCCATGGGGCTCAGGTCCTGAGGACATTTGAAGCAGAGAGCCCAGGAGGGTCAAGGCTAGCAGAGAGAATGCTGGAGGGGTAAGTCCTTGCTGTCCTCAGAGGGGCAGGAACTCAAACTGAAAGCAGTGCCGCAGCAATCGAGTTAACAAAGCACAGAGTTGTGACCTGGTATATTGTGAAGCGGGAAGCAGTGGCATTTTTAGGTTAATTCTGACTTAATATGCTTTAAGTCTATTTTGATACATGTGCCTGAAATGCCTGAGTTCTGTATTTCACTGTGCCTGGGTATTTATATCAAGAGTGTGATAAATCAGTGATAATGTTATTTGGCATGTTTCACAACCAGTCAGTTTGACTGACACAAGGAATCAACCTCGCATATTTTAAAGCTTCTTAAATTTACTTTGGTTATAAGACTGGATATATGAAACATCCACCTCCATTGTTCCTTGACAAACCTTCCTTTAATTTTATATACATGTTAATCTGCAATATATACCCTTCAACCAGAGAACAGACAATAAGCAGCACAGATTCTGGGACTAGAAGCCTTACTAAAGACACTGGTTGAGAGATGACAGAACAAATAAGCCAACTGAAAAATCTCAGGTAGAGAGCAAAATAATTTGATACCGGTTGCCGGGAATTATCTATGTTTCTAAGGTAACTCCCATCACAGCTTGCTGTCTTCAGTATCTATAATACTATGGAAAATTTTCAGGCTTTTTGCTTTTCTTAAAGGTCTTTTTTCTTTTTGAATTATTCAAGATCTCCAGTTAAACAAATATTTTTACCATTTTCATGACCAGCTTTCTAGTAAAGGAGCAAAGGAAAACAATAATGTTTCTTTTAATTCAGTTTCTCTTCTGAGATTGTTTTACCAAGACAGTGGGAAAGTGAGGATGGTGATACACAAATACACACTTAAGAGACAAGGAACAGGCAGCATGAAGGAAATTTAGAATTAAAGCAAGGTCAAGGCCAGCAGTCAGAAGCCAAAAATTATAGAGGTGCCAGAAATCAAGGCTAAGCAAAGTCAACCATCAGCATGAGACAGTCAAGATCCCGTTTACAAAAAAGTCCTTATACTGGCACAAAGCCTCTTCAGTTTAATTCAGCAAAGACTGATGGAGTGCCTAACCCTCAAGGTACTATGCATGTCCATGTCTCCTGCTGGAGCAAGGGTCAGCCCTAGCGAGTGGTCAGGCCACAGTCTGCATGTACCAGTAGGTGAGTCCCTGTATAAACGTGGTCCATAGCGCTGTAACTGCTGTGGATAGTGTACAACCACGGCAAGAATAGACTCTGGCAAAAGAGCTTCATTATATTATACCAAAAGCTCTCTTCCTTTATTCAAAATTTAAATAATCAACATAGGACTTCTTTTCTTCCCAAAAGAAAGGTATTTTGGAAGAATTTTTCTCAAACCAGCATACTTCTTAAGGATGAGGCTAATTCAAAGAGCAAAAAGGTAGAAAGTTAAAAGACCAACTGATAACAGGGTATCCAAATTGGTCAAGGGAAGTAAAAGGACATATAGAGCCCAGATAAACCAAGCCATGTTTTCAGTTTATTACCCTCAAATTAAAGACTGGTCACTGCCAGATAAAGCTCAAGTTTTAAGAAAAGGACCGGGGGTTTTAACGACACAGTCTTCATAGGTAACTTTTGTTTTTGTTCTTTGCTCGTGATTCAAAGGTGTATAGAAAACAATTACACTTAACGCTAGATTATGAATCTCCTCAGCCACCTACAAAAGCACATAGGGACAAAAGATAGGAGAGAAAAAAATACCATTTGGTTTGTTCAATCAAAGAGCTTCTCCCACATCGGGGAACTTGCTCTTTATTTTGGGGGGTGTCAAATGGTCAATATCAAGTGCAACTTAAGTGTCTATATTCTAAAGGCAGATGCTATCTTAGCACAGTGTGTTCTTGATTTTTTTTAAAAGCTGAACTCTGTTGTTCTTGAAAACGTCAGGTACAAATCCTCTGAAATACCTGACATCTTCAATTTCCAAACAATGGATAGCATAAATGTGTTTGAAGAATAAGAGGCCAAGTTAAGAACCTGAGTTTATTCAGATTTGTGAGATTTTTATAATGAGGCCATTTAAAGGATTCTCATGTCAAGGCCCAATGGACTCAGGGCAATACTTTCAATACATTAAACTAAAACACATATGATGAGACTCAATTTTTCAAAAACCTCAAAGCATGAGGAGCCCTAAATATTTGATGGTTTAATTTCATCAAAAATGAAAAATACAAAACAATAGCCACAGACTGAAACATTGGGGCAAACCGAAGAACTGTTCAACATTGAAGAAGACATTCCTTCTCTGCAAAGCCCTATGCAAGTCAGATTTAAACTTAAGCCACAGTTACGTAGGATGTCTCTCTGAGGAATTTTCACTTGGTGTTGAAATACACTTGCCTCAGATTCAGCGTGTGGCAACAACTGATGTTGCATCAGCTAGAGAGGAGATGTGCGGCCACATGCACAGAGAAGCGGAGCAGGTCAACAGAGGGAAGATGGAACCGGACATGCAGAGAAGAGTTGATATTGATCACCACATGGAGAGAGAGACTAAGGGACGGGCTGCCTTTGTATCAGAGTATGTTCATTAGGTCTTGCAGGAGAACAGGGACAAACTTCCGAACAAACTTATCTCACTAAAAGCACGTGAGGAAGAAGAGGGCAATCATGAAAGGTTATTTCAGAAAAGTCTTTGTCTGTAAATACAAGTCTGAGATCCCTGAGTCGGATACACTATTTGTTTGCTGAATTACTCTATGGCACTCTGTTCTTAAAACAAAGTTGGGATACAGTAGTTCCCCCTTACCCACAGTTTCAGTTTCTATGGTTTCAGTTACCCAAGGTCGATGTGGATTGAAAATATTAAATGGAATATTCCAGACATGAACAATTCATAAGTTTTAAATTGCACACCATTCTGAGTAGCATAATGAAATCTCAGAATGTCCTGCTCAGACCCGCCTGGACGTGAATCATCCTTTGTTCGGTGTATCCCACTTGTTAGTCACTTAGGAGTGACTGACGTTGTCAGATCAGCTGTGGAGGGATTGTAATGCCTGTGTTCAAGTCACTGTGTTCAAGTCACATAATAACGGTCCCAAAACACAAGAGGAGTGATGCTAGCAATTCAGAGATGCCAAAGAGAAGCTGCAAAGTGCTTTCTTCAAATGAAAAGGTGAAAGTTCTTGACTTAATAAGAAAAAAAATCGTGTGCCTTGGTTGTTAAGATCTAAGATAAGAATGAATCTTCTATTTGTGAAATTGTGAAGAAGGAAAACAAAATTCATGCTAGCTTTGCTGTCGCACCTCAAACTGCAAAAGTTAAAGCCACAGCGCATGATAAGTGCTTTGTTAAGATGGAAAAGGCATTAAATTTGTACAGTAAGATACTTTTAGAGTGAGACTAGATTCACATAATCTTCACACAGTATATTGTTATAATTGTTCTATTTTATTATTAGCTATTAATGTTAATCTCTTACTGTACCTCATTTATAAATTGAACATCAAAGGCATGTATGCATAGGAAAAGACATAGTATATACAGGGTTTGGTACTGCCCATGGTTTCAGGCATCCACTGGGGGTCTTAGAACACATCCCCCATGGATTAGAGGGGGCTATAATCCTGTTTACGAAGCAGTGGGATTCTAGATATTGGGGAAATTATTATTTAGGAAAATCCAGAAAAGTGAGGTTGACCCAAACAGTTGTAGAAAAAGCAACAGAAAAAACGCAGAAAACTGTATTTCTCATTTTACTCTGCTTTGAATAGTCCAGAATTAGAGTAATCTATAATACAGAGAAGTAAGTCTTTGAAGGATCATAAAGGTCAGAGCCTGTTTTTGAAGATTAATTGAGGAAGTTGGGGGATATTAATTCTAACGAAAGGAGGACTAATAGAAGACAGGTGCCTGAAAATATTTAAAGGATCATTACACAGAAGGAATAGTCAGGCGATGCCTTGTTATCTATTTTCAGTTGGTTGCAGTTATGCAGCAGATGTTAATTACTTCTATTTTGGAAGTAGTTGCATACATACACACATAAACAAGTAAACAAATGTATAAATATATAAAGACAGGAGAAAAAAACTTTCAAATAAGTCCAAACAATTTGATATTTCAAAAAATGAAGTTGATGAACTTGTAGCAAATTGTGGCAATACATAGAAAAAGCTGAAGACTGGTCAGGAGTATTATAGAAGAGAGTCATGCACTGATTAGTGGTTACGGTATATGACCTCCAAGATTTTACAGTTCTGAAATTTGAGTTAATTGGTTAACTTGGGAAGAGAAAATGTTCAGTGTTAATAATAATACTAGAAAAATAATACGTACTTGGCTTAGAAGAGGTGGTTCTAAAAGTGTTTAATTTATGTAGAGATGTAGATTATTGGGGCAGGTGGTGCTTTAAAGATGAGAGTTTTTATAAACTGGTACTTTCTCATTATTCACTTAATAATTCCTTCCCTAGAAAAGCCAAATGAGACTTCATGAGAATTCCACTTTAAATTATTTCTACATTTCAGCCAGTAGAGAAATACTTCAGCCTTGAGCTTCAGACTGACATGGAGTGGCAGGCATCTCCTGTTTGAAAAAGACTCTTATCTACATGGTTTTCTGAGAAATATTTCAAGGCGTTTTCAGCAAGACTGAAATCTGGTCAAGTAGTGTTTCAATGCTGCAGTATTCAGAAATGAATCATATATATGGAGTCATTTGTTTCTCAAAATAGAAGGAAAGGTTTGCTTTATTGTTACAGTCGTAGAAAAGAAAGCAGCATTTTCTACCTATTTTCAACCGGTTATTATTCCTTTGAGATACCGAAATTTATATTACCGAGACTAAGGTCTTTATTATTTAGGTTAAAATGAATCATTTTTACAGAAACTAGGTTTTAAAGCTCATTACACCCAAAGATTTCCATTATAATCTAATTTGAAATGAAAGTAAACAAACAGTAATTTTATTCTGCTAAAATAAGAAGTCACCGTGCTTCAATAAAATATCACAAAACACAGTTACAGAGAACTAACAAACTGGCTGAAAAGCACAACTCGTGAACAATTATCAGCCATGTGAGAATCCATTATTAGTTCCTAGAAAATCAGCTTTGTCTATGAGGGGTAACTGGCTGTTTTCTCATCCCTAGATGGTATATTGTTGCCTGCCTTAAAAACACTCCACAAAGCAACCTTATCTGGCAGTATTACAAAACTTAGAAGTATATACACAGTGTATATTTATATCTTAATATAATACAAATAGACTATCTAAAATTCAAAGAAAGCTACCATCATGTTGAGCTCAGGACCAGCTACAGAAATGAGTGTAAGTCAAAAGGAATTAAGAATGATGAAATAGTCTCCTTGATGTGGTAGCTGTTGGTTCCTGGGAAAACAGCAGAGAATAAACAGAAGTTTCATAATTAGAAGAAAGTCAAATGATAAACTGAGAAGTTTCCAAGGCAAGTAGTTCAGTTATTATTGTAAATCTCAGGTGTCTAAGACAGCTGCAGCCTAATTGTGTCCACAATTAGGACACGATTGCTACACTGATAGCAGTTGTAGCAGTGACAAAAATATAGGAGTTTCTTTATTGCGACACCGGCCATTCAGTGAGACTTACTAAAATGTAAATATATTTTAATTTACATTATTCTTAATACTTTTTACTTAGGTTCCCTTGTTTACTCAGAGACACTATCTCTTTGGGAAAAAAAGCATATGGAGACTCCAAATATGCCCAAGAGCTTAGTCACCCCAGATTCTGGCTCCCAATATCCCAAGACTCAAGGTTCTCATTGCCTTATAGGGCCAGGACAACTGACATAGAAACCTTGAAATATCACATCATGAAACATTGTGGCTCTAGGATCAACCTTTGATTTATTAACAAGAATAGGATCTTTAGCACAGAAATCGTCCCTGTGAGGAGTTGGTATCAGGGCTTTGAGAGAAGGCAGATTAGAAACATTTAAAAAAAAATTCCCCTCAACAACAAGGACCTACTGTATAGCATAGGGAACTATATTCAGTATCTTGTAATAACCCATAATGGAATAGAAGCTGAAAAAGTATACACACACACACACACACACACACACACACACACACGAATGAAACTGAATCACTTTGCTATACATCCAAAACTAACACAATATTGTAAATCAACTATACTTCAATTTTAAAAAATCCCCTCAAGGGATGAGATAAGTTTGTATCCTTTGGGGAAGACTACCCATTTTCCAAAGAGAGTATCTCAGCCCTTGGAAATACAACCTTATTACTGAAGTTCCCCAGTGTGTCCAGAGGCATAAGCAATCATTTGATAACTCTAAAGTCTAAAGCACTTTGCCACTAGCACTCATATAAACAATCCACAAAATATGGGTCTATAAAATACAAAACATCCAACATACCATATGGAAAGAGTCCAGGATGTTCCTATTAATAGAATAAATGGTTGCCTAATCTCATTTTATAAGATCATAATTCCTTCACTAACACTACAATAGAATGGTTGTGTTGAACTAACCACAGAATTCATTGTATAAAATAAGCTTTTGTACCACTTTGCTTGATGATATTAAAAGTAATATTAACTTACATTTTGAAATAAATATATTTAGAGTCCAGATTAGAAGTCCAGACCCTTTTTTGAAAACTGAAACTTTAGCTGAGGAACAAAAAAGTCAGTCTTGAAAAGTGGCAATTCCAGTACTGATCAATAGTAATATCCTGGAGTATCTTCATAGGTGCTGTCATTGCATGTCTGATATACCAGATGGATAGACTTTTTCCCTATGCTTATTAATGTAGTGTAAATATTATTGTGGCTTGACATCTGATATCCCATAGCATATTTTTTCCAAGTTTTGAAGAAATTGGGTTCAATGTTTCTTCTATTCAAACAAATATACATCTTCACTTTCAATAGCATTCTCTAAATGGTTAGATTCAAGTTCAAAAATACTTCTGAAAGATGAGTGGGCCTCATTCTAGTACTTCTACCAAGGTAATATAGAATTTTCATTAATGACACAATTTCTTACAAGTTTACGACTTACGTGAGAATTCTGTACTCTGATAAAATAAGATCACAACCCCAAAACAAATTCAAGTAAGAAATCTGTAGAGGATAACTTTTTAAATGTTTTCGTGATATCAAGTTTGACTTGATTAGAGTTACTGTCTTTGTTTATGTAACTTGAATATTATTTCAATTAAAATAAAAACTTGATTTGTGATTAAATGAGATTTGTAACCTAAAACAACCACCTGGTCAATGGCAGTTCTGAGAATGACAGTCATATTTGATAGAGATATTTCATTTCCTCCATACAGAGTTTCAATGACTGTTAAGTTACAGTGGTCAAAGTTCTACAATTTCAAAATCCAAGTTGTTACTCTAGGAAAACTAAAGACTCGAGTTCATCTCCCAGAGTATTTCATCAGATAAGTCATGTTGTGATCAAAGCTTGCAGTCATCCCTTCCTTCTTATTTCCCACACACATTTCTCATCCTTCTCTGAGCCACCTTCCAACCACCTACACGTTTCCTCCCGTTACAAGTCCTTCACTCATCCATTACACATTGGCCATCTCCTACTTTCACTGACCCTCTCAGGCTGACACATATTTATTCAGTGTCTAGCAATTTTACTTTTTTTTCAACGCTAAGGTGGACTTTACCATTTCTTCTGCTGTTTATACACATGTGCACATGCTTTGCCCTTATCTGTCTGTGAATAGGTAAGATTTTATTAAATACTTGTTGTGTTCAGACTTTCATTACACAAATGTTTTTCTTTTAGTTGATGAGTTCCTCAAGAGCACAATGATCTAATTCATTTTGATAGTCTCTTGGTGCCTAAGTAATACCTGGCATATAATAAATACGCAACACATATTTGTTGAATGAACGAATGGTACATAAATTATTAGGGAACTAAATGTTTGGAAAGAAAAAAAACCAATGAGAATTTGATATTATTTCTGAAAGTTAATTATCTTCAATATCTGATATGTATAAACACTTTGAAAAAACTATAGTATGTAAAATGTTTAAGAGAAATATGTTAGGATATATGTATTCCTACGTCAACATGATTGACCTAAAAAGAGTAAAATTTCTTCATTTTTTAAATGAATTCATTTACAAAGTTTATTTAACATAAATTTTAAGAATATATAAATTGCAAAGAAAAAAAGTGCTTTATCTATCTTTGACCCAAATATCCCCAGGGCACGAGCATTCTCGGGGAGTATTTGCTACAGTGTTTCATAATAATGTTAGAGTAGCATATCTTTGTTAGGAAACAAGAACAACGCTAAGGGTGATTTTACTTAAGTAACATCTATTTTGAGATAAGACATTTGCAGAGTTAGGAAACAACACATAGGCTGTACCTACTACACAGATAACTGAATAACTTATTAAAATAGCATGCTTTTTATAGATGTTTAAATAGCATGCTTAAATAGATGTTTTCTCCCTGAGTCCTCTATTAGTGGGGCTGTCACTTTTATCTGTAGTTGATTTTCACTTCTCTTTATAACTCCAATGTTTCAAATTAGGAAAAAAATTGATCAATTGATTGATTTTCTCAGCATTAACCTTCCAGTGAACTATAATAGTTATAACTTGAAAATATATTATAAAGCAGATAGATTTTTCTCTAACTGGTAACACTCAGTTTCCTCAAAATACCCTCTCACAGATATACATTTGCAAAAGCATATTAATTTCATGTATGGGCAAAGAATTAAGGGGCTGATTATTATATATATCATATTTCAAAAAAGCAAGAAAATGCTCCCTATATGACTCGTACTTTAATTTTATTTCCCAAGAAATGCCTTTCAAAACCATCAATATTTATAAAAGTATTATCAGTAAAATTTAAAATTTTGTATATAGTAGAAACTATAATAATTTATGGCACTTTAAAAGAAATTCCATATGCATTATCATTTTTATCTCTTCACCAGTCCAGTGTAGGAAAATGAGCACCTCTTACTCCTATTTTACAGGTAAACTAAAATTTCAGTGGTAATATATTTCACCCAAGGGCATTCAGCTCAAACCCTAAATTCTCCTGACTCCAAATTTTCTTTTTTTCACCACCCTGATAAGTAGCTTAGGCATCATTTCAAATTAGTTTTTAAATCTGTTTATCCTATAAATGCAGTCGTCTCTCATACTCATTGTGAACTTATAAACAATTTATTTGGGGAAGTAGACATGTTCATCATGAGTGATCAGCTAAGCAGTCATTTTGTTTGGTAATTTAATATCTAGTCTTGTGTCCTGTTGATTTTATTTTATTAACATCCAAATATCATGACCAGACTTGAATTAGTAAGTAAATGACTTCCTATTATATAGACATCCAGTACTTAGGGATACACAAATGGAACTCACAGTATGAAAAAGTAAAGACTAGAGAAGATATTAAACATATTTACCAGTGGCCTGATAACTTGTGTTATTATAAAAATTATAGAACAGTACAGTTTGGTGACTTGATAAGAAAGGTGTTCACAGGACCAAGACTAGAAGCTTGGTTGTGAGTGAAAAAAATTTTAAGTACTTCAGGAGGCCATCATATTTTTATTATGACACTGTGGAAAAAAATACAAATAAAACAAATTATAAGATATATAAAAGAACTTTTTTCCTCAAATATTTTGTCATATGAACTCACAAGTGTGTAGATTATTGATCTAGTAGGTTATACCAACTCCTCCAAGTCCTTAAGGTCTGTTATATTGATATGCTGTCATGAATTTTTATAAAAATGATTAATGAGATAAAGAATAGTATGATGAAAAACGTATCATAGTAAAGAAAATTGATTAACTCTGGGTCATGTACTTGCAACAAGGGTAATATCATCCCCCAAGGGGGTGAAAATTGTTTCATGGGAACCATGAAAAAAATCATGGAAAAATCTTACTTTGTCTATAAATCACAGATATACATACAGCACATAAACAGATACACAGTAAACAACTATTAGCAAGTTCTACTCTAAGTTAAAAAAAATTTGAGACTCCTTTGACTTCCTTTAATTGTTGCTAGGTGATGAGGATCAGTCATAGGAATACATTTTAAAAATTTCCCAAAATATGTTATGGAATGCTTGTTGATAACTGCGCAGTGTCCAGTATATATGCCTGGAAATGACTAAATATTTTTCAATTAACGAATTGTTCACAGTCAAAAGAGAACAAATCCTTCATGATTTTCATCTCTTTTTTTTAAAGCACACACCTATGCAATAATGATATAATTTCATTCAGTGAGTATTAAACCCACCAACACCAGAAAACTATACTCTCTCTTCTGAAATAGTAAGATTCACTCTCCTCTTAGCAGACCTGTTTTATTACCAAAAAAAAAAATTATTGAATGCACGAAAAACTACAGTAAAAGAATATTCCTTTCCTAGCCCAAATAAATAATGAATATGAAAGAATACTAGAAATAATATGTAGGATTACTTCATTAGTTTTAACTTTAAATGCTCAGAATTTCCCTAATTCTATACCTCCAAGGACATTCTAAACTGAAAACAAAATCCAATGTCTTAAAATAGAGGAAATATAGAGAAAAAGATTTCTTAAATGTAATTTTTTAAACTGTTTTCTAAAAGTCAATAATTAATCTTGGAACACTAGACCCACCACTATTAAAATAGGAAGAAAACACTAAGCATACCTGCTATCACCATTAATTTCTCAAACCCTTTTATAGATTCTGTTCAATGTTTTGAAATATGAAATCTTTAAAAGAAGATATATCTTTTTTTATATCATAATTTCATTTATGCTAGATACTGTTAGGAACAGGTGATGTCTGAATACTTGAATCCACCTTCATAGAGCTTACAGATAAGTGGAAAAGTAAGCATAAACAAATAATTATATAAATAATTCATTCAGTACAATTGAGATGAGAGATGTAAAGGAAGCAAGGTGCTATGTGATCATATCACAGAGAAACTAACCTAGAAGGATAAGAAAAGCTTTATGGGGGAGATACTAGACATCAATGATGGCCTGCAGTTAGCTAGACAAATAAAGAAACAAAAATGTGAAAAGCACACAGAGGGAAATGTGGCATAAAAGGGCACAGGGCCTTCAAGAAACTGCAAAAGAGAATGTGTCTGGATCACATTGAGTAAGAGCGAAAGTATCTGAAGAAGAGAACAAGAGACAAATCACACAGGGATTTGTCGTGTATAAGTTTTTAACTTTATCTTAAGTGTTCTAGGTAGAGGAGTAAAACTATCAAATATTTATTTTTAGAAATTCACTTCACCTGCTGTGGGGAGAACTGACTGGAGTCAGGAAATTTTGGATGAGGAGGGAATTGCAACAGTTCAGAGAAGACAGAGACCACAGTATTCTAATATAAGCAATGCGACAGCATCATTTAAAAATATATTACAAGAACTAAAAATAAAATTTATAGAGCTCCTGCTTTGTACACCCATCTAATTCAAGAAAGATGGAAGTTGATCAAAGTAAAGATGAAGAATGAGCTACAACAACAGGATGTGGAGGAAAATTTTGAAACTGGAAAAGAGACACGTGGAAATAAAAGAGAGCCCAAGAAGAGAAGGAAGCGGATAAGAAAACTAAAAGAAAATAGAAAAATTAGAAACATTATTAGTGTTCTGATTTAAGATGGTGGGTTGAAAAAAATGCATTTCAGTAGGAGACAACAGCAACAAAATTTTAGAACTGACTTATGGGACACAAGAAAGAGAATCTCTAGGCTGGCAGTAGAGAATCATCAAAAGAACGAGGGACTGAGAGTTTATCAGGTAGGTCTGGAAGGGACAAGGGGTTGAGGGCTATAATTAAAGCATTGGTGAAAGCGGTCTGAGAAGCAATTAAATCTCTAGTTACTCTCTATCATTCCATGTCACTGGGCAGCCGTCTTACCAGCCAACCGGGCAAAAGCTTGAAGATTTATTGCGGTGGCGGGGTCGGGTGGGGAAACAGAGGTGGTCTCTGGACCGGGGACCATAAGACACAGCAGAGGTTGTAGGCACTATACTGAATGAACTACAGAATGTTGACGCGGGCATACCTCCTCACCTCAGCTGCTTTCACCTCAACTCTTGACAACCTCAGACAAGAGATTAAAGGATCCCTCTCGAAGGAATCTGGATGATCCAAAAGAGAAAATTTAAACATACTAACACCGGGACTTCTCCAATAAAAGCCCTGCCACATCATCTTACATTGAATCTCAAATTCTACAAGCCCCACTAACAGGCTGAGAGCTTTCAGAACAGACAGTTTGGGATTATCAGCTATCTGAGGAAAGTTTCTAGCATGAAAAATAGAAACTGAAATAAAGTAGGGACAAAATCTAGGAAGAAAAAGAGACTTTGCAAGAAGAAATACTTATAAATGGGGTGGGGGGTGGCAGGAGAACACTCAGAAAACAAAAGTAGAGAGCACACAGAAATGAAAACTGTAAAAGACATAAAATTTTGCACAAATTTGTACAATAAAGGTGATGAAATCTCCCAATCCCCCTCCTCCAAACAAATAGAGCAAAAGAACAGAGAGACAATAGAAAACTATTACAAAACAAGTTCGGGAGGTCAAACACCCAAACAATAGGAGATCCAAAATTGACAGATGAGGAAAAAAATAAAATGGGACAAAAAGATAAGAGCATTAGTTAAATAAAAAATGAAAGTAAGGTTCTCTTTGAAAACTTTAAGCTTCAAAAGAGTCACTCAATAATTAAGAGACAAAACCTAGATATATACTGGCAATATATATATATTTTTAATTTAAGGTTAAAGAAACTATGTTAAAAGGATTCAGATACTCCACTCCCACCATCACCCTACCACAACCAAAAAAAAAAAAAAAAAAAAAAAAAAGACAAGTTACCTAGAGCTAGTAAAAGGACAAGCCTGGATGAAAACACAGACTGTCTGGAGTTCTGAAGCTGTGCTCATGCACACCATATGCTAACGCGTTGATTAGGCAAAATGTAAACTACTGGTAACAACACAAAGTGTTAATCCTTTATAAAGAGCTCTCATAAAAACATAAAGAAAAATAGGGTCACCTAATAAAAACAATGGATAAAATACATGAAAAGGTAATTAATTAAAATATTAATGGTCAATAAACAATAAAAATTTTATCATCTTTAATCATTTAAAACTGCAAATTAAAACAGGATGAAATTGACAAAGATTTGATAGAATGATAAAACTCAAGGACTCCAAATTCGTCTGGCCAAGTGTTGACAAAGGTGTGTAAATTCCCTGCTGCTGGGAATATGAATAGGAATGTTTGCAACTTGACAATATATATCAAAATACATACCTTTTAACATGCATAATATTAATAAACATCTTATGAATATATTACATCATTTTAATTTTGTTAGTGCTTCTATTATACTTTCCAAATATTCTAAAATGAACACAAATATTTTATAGTTAAAAATATCATTTTCAAAACATAATAATATTTTAAAATTTAAGTCATTTGAACTAGTAATTCCATCACGGCAAACCTAGCCTAATAAGCGGATACGGAGAAAAGCAACTGCAAATATAAATGTTCACTGCAGCATTATTTTTACTAGAGGAAAAATAAACAGCTCTAATATCCAATTATATAGTATGTTTAAATAATTTTCACAGGAAAGATGAAGAAATGCTCAAAATATAATAAGAAAGGAGAAAAATCTATGGATACAGTATATTCCTAATATTATATGAATAATATTTGAGAGTTAATAGTGACATGTGCATAGGATTACAGATGTTTTAAAGTTTCTACTTTATATTTTTATATATTTTCAAATTTTTTCTAACAACAGTGTAGGATACTTTATGTTCTGAAAAGCTATAAACATAATTTTAAAACAACATTAAATTTGAAAAGTATGAAAATTTACAATGAATGTGACCAAACTTTAAAAGTTATCTAGGGCTTCCCTGGTGGCGCAGTGGTTGAGAGTCCGCCTGCCGTTGCAGGGGACACGGGTTCGTGCCCCGGTCCGGGAAGATCCCACATGCCGCGGAGCGGCTGGGCCCGCGAGCCATGGCCGCTGAGCCTGCACGTCCGGAGCCTGTGCTCCGCAACGGGAGCGGCCACAACAGTGAGAGGCCCGCGTACGCCAAAAAAAAAAAAAAAAAGTTATCTAAGGTTTTCAAACATATCAATGACAAATATTAAATTGGCAAAGGAATCAATGAATAATTCAAATAATGGAAAATGAAAATAATTCAAAAATTAACTATCCATTCATTAACTCAAAAATATCAATTAAAATATGAATAAGAGACTATGTCAGGACTTTCTAAATTAACAATGATATTTATTTGTAGCCAATATTTTCAGACTGGTGAGAAGGGAAGTTTTATATACTTCTGTGAGGGAATCAAAAGTAATTTAACAACGTGTATAAATGTTCCTGTGGCAGATACTTGTCATTTTCTTTCAACATTTATCTTTCTATATTCCTCTGTATGTTGAAATGGGCTGGAAGCTTAAATACTAAATTCCTCAGACTTTCTTGCCAGCTGGCTTCTGGTTAGAGTCTTCCCATGGAAGTGTAGCAACCACAAAGATGTTTGCTTAGTTCTCCCTCAAAAGAACCCACTGCGAAGAACATAGTTGACTGATGGACTCCAGTAACCCCACCTGTGGAGTTACACAGGCCACACTTTGTCTGGGCTGCTACCAGTCAGTGACTGAGCATGGCAGGAACACAACAGCCTGG
Organism: Physeter macrocephalus; assembly: GCF_002837175.3. Taxonomy (NCBI): domain Eukaryota; kingdom Metazoa; phylum Chordata; class Mammalia; order Artiodactyla; family Physeteridae; genus Physeter; species Physeter macrocephalus. The sequence continues at coordinate 81,299,497 of NC_041219.1, read as the reverse complement.
ACTTTTTGCCCATTATGGGAGTCTTTGTAATGGGCAGCCTTTGCTCCAGGACCCCAAATTGGCCTGGCCAAGACTTTTTCAAAACCGTGCTGAAGTTTGGGGTTCTTCCTACTCAAGCCTCCTTCCTTCCTTCTCTTCTTTCACAGGTGTCAACCCTTCCTCCTGGTTTGAAACCTCACCCCATCTACTCCTCCTCCCTCCCTCTTTATATTTCAAAAATGTTTCCCCCAATAACTTTCTTGCATATTGAAGTCTGTCCTAGAGTCTGCTTCTTAGAGGAAGGCACTCATAAGACAGAGAGAGGTCACCTTCCCCCCACCACCACCCACCGCTGCTTCTGGCTTCAGAAATGCTAAGGGAGATCACATGAATGCCTGTGGACTCCAGCAGCATTAGCAGAGAGCGTAGCAGCGCTAGCAGCATTCAGCCTCCTGGGCTCTTGCAATATCATGAGAGAATTGGTTCTAGGCTTCCTGCTCAGTGGCAGTGGAAGTGATTCCCAAAGCAGCAGCAGTGCTTCAGCAACTTCAACAGCAAATACTACAATCAGGAGCTCTGGGTAATTCTGCTTTTCTTTATGCTCTCCCACCTCTAGGGGCAGTAATAGCTTTCTGCAGTTAACCAATGTCTGGGTAGTAGTATCACCATTCCCTGTTACCTTCTCCAGCTCTTTCAACACTGTTGTAACCAGTGCCTTATTTTAAACCACTTAGTGTGATTTTCTTTTTCCTGAGTGAATGTTGAATGATACAAGCCTAATAATTTCATTTTCTTTGACCTCAAAAGTTCTCATCTGTGTTAACTATGTAAAGAAATTTAAAAATGAACAAAATGTATTAATAAATTTAATTAATTGATAACTAATTAATATGAAATGTAAACAAAAATTCTCACACAAATGTTCTTAGATTAGTATTAACAAACAAAAAGGTCTCAAAGAAATCTAACAACAAAGAATTTTCTTAAGTAATTTAGGGCACATTATTACAATGTTTTTTCATGCCCCAATTAAAATATGTTTTTATGGATAGTTTTAGATATATAAGTAAATACATATCATTTATTGCTAATTATACTAAGCGGGGGAAAAAAAGTAATGTTGAATATGTACTTATCATACGGCCCATAGAGTTTTATTCTTAAAAATATACCTGGGGGAAATTCTGCACCTGTGAACCAAAGTACGTGTATAAATAATGTCCACAGCAGCATTGGCAATAACAGCCAACAACTGGAAAAACCCAAATGTCCATCAACAGTAAAAGATAAATGCATCACATTCTAGTCACACAATGGACTCCTATGTCACAACATAGATGAATCTCAAGAAAAAATGTTGAGGGAAGAAGCAAATCACACTAAAAAAAAATGCCTAAAATAGGATCCCAATTTTACAAAATAAAAAAACAGACGGTGCTTCCCTGGTGGCGCAGTGGTTGAGAGTCCGCCTGCCGATGCAGCGGACATGGGTTCGTGCCCCGGTCCGGGAGGATCCCACATGCCGCGGAGCGGCTGAGCCCGTGAGCCATGGCCGCTGAGCCTGCGCGTCCGGAGCCTGTGCTCCGCAACGGGAGAGGCCACAACAGTGAGAGGCCCGCATACCGCAAAAAAAAAAAAAAACAAAAAAAACCCAGACAAAATAATACTGTATTGTTTAGGCATAAGAAGTCAGGAAAGGGGTACCTCTGCGGGAGGAGTGGTTGTAATTAGGGGAGAGGCATAAGGAGGTTTGGGGGGCTAATATTTTATTTATTGTCCTGGTTGGTATTTGCACAGTCGCTTGCCTTATGATTGTTATTTTGAGTGTACATATGGGTTTTATGCACTATTCTGTATACATGAGATAACTTAAAATAAAAAAGAGAAAACAACTTTATCTGCGTCATTTAAAGCAGAATCACCAGCTCAGAGCAGCATAGTATCTCACCTAGTCCATATCAATAAATGTATAATTAAATAAATGAATGAACATCATGCTCTCAAATATGTTTAATGCATTCATAAATTAAACCAGATGAAAATATGCCCACATGGCATCTAATAAATTCTATGTGCAAGAATTATGGGTAATTTGATTTATTTTGATATTTTTTTTCTTACCAAAGTTTCTCAATGAACATGTATTACTCTGAAAATTCAATAAAATGAAAAATAAAATGCATTGTTAAAAGTCCAAAGTAGAGTCAGTTTATATTATGGCCATTTTTCTTTCTCTTAGGACATTAATCCAATTGTTCTCATAATCAAGGTCCTTGAAACACTATGCATTATAATCAGGGTTCTTAAACTTTGGTGTACTTCATAGTCAACTGCAAACCAGCCCAAGAGAACCTAGTAATATCCTAGTGAAATTGGTTCAAACAATTTTAACTATAAGAAAACCAACATTCTGAATATGGCCCCAAAGGACCTGCCCCACCACCTCCTCTGCCTAATTGTGCCTACCATCCTCCTTGCTTTTTGTCCTTCAGACACAGTGATCTTGTTTTTGCTCCAAAGTATTCTATTCCTTCATGTCTCAGCACCTTTGCACAGGCGACTGATCCTATCTGGATGCCCAGCTCCCACTCCCCATTCAGATCTCAGCTCAAATGTCTCTTCCCTAGAAAAGACCTCCCAGATTTCCCTCTACCCATTTTACAGTTTACATACTCTTATCCTGAAATCTTATCTCTAAACACTTTAATAATTTATAGTTAAATATTTATTTGTCTGATTATCAGATTAATATTTTTCATGCCTACTTTTCTATAAGTTCCATAGGGCATGGACCATGCCTGTGTTGGTCACTTATTAACCTCCAGAACTTGACCTAAAGCCCAACACTTGACAGATACTCAATAAGTATTTTGTATATTTCAAAGTGAGAAAAGGAGGTAACAAAATTGTATTCTGTTTTTGAAAGAGTAACAGTGGTTATTTTGGAAGGTAGGATTATGAGTGATTTTTATTTCTCCCTCCTTTGCTTATCTATATTTTTAAAAATGTCAATAGTAAATATCTATTGTTTTAGAATTAAAACAAATTTTGTTTTAATGAAAAAAAATATATATATATTTTGTTTTCTGGGTTGTTGATTAGAGAAATGAATAAACTATCAAATGAACCAACAAACAAACGAAGAGCTATCAAAACGTATTAAATGGCTGCTCTCTCATCTAGGCTTTGGGCTGAAAATCACCTTTATTTTAAATTTGTTTTTCTTTGAAAATTTGTCATTCAATCAAAAGTTGCAATTCAGATTAGTAAACACCTAGTATAATAATGGGAATAACACTCAATATTAGCTAATCAAATGAACATTTAAAAAATTTGTGTGTGCTACGTATAACTCTCATCTGTTTATAATCTCTTTCACACTAAATACAGATCCTTTTCCAACTCAAACATTCAATGATGACTCATTCTCTTTAGATTTAGTTTGGATGTGATGGGTAAAGGAAGAAAAGGCAAGAAAACATATTGGCCTTCTAAGATTAATGACTATGTTTTTCTGTTGGGAACTTGGAGTCCTAAACTGATTATTTCCTCTCTAATCCCCACTATCTGAAGCTGTACCTAATGTAATTGCTTCCAAGTGGGAAATACTGCTTATACTTTCTGATTGGCTGTCACAATGCTCTGAGTTAACCACTACCCACCCCCAACCCTCCCCCGGCTCCCAAAATGCCCAGCTGAAGACAGTTGTGAGAATTCAGAACAGAATCTCTGTGGAGGTTTGTCTGTGTGTGAGGGATTTTTATTTCCCAAAGCTCAGAAGATTTTATTAAGCAGGTGACAACATTCTCTGATTTTTACATATGTCATTTTTCAAATACAAATGCTCTAGATTTCTACAGTGTTTCTACATCATGTTCAAGAAACAGAGTAAGACAATTCTCCAGTTGGTTGCTCTTGAGAACACAGTGCTATTGCACTGGTATTTGGAAGAGCTACTTATTCTGTTGTTTCATATCCTATACTTACCTGTTCTGTAATGACCCAGTCTCTTACCACTCTCTTTCTTACATACTCTGCTCTATACACAGCAGCCTTGCTACTCCTCATGTCTCCAGGCATGCTCCTACTTGAAAGCATTCATACTTATTTACTGCTCTGCCTGCAACATCCTTCCCCCAGATATTTTCATGGCTGGCTCCATTGGAAAATTTAGGTCTTACCCAAAGGCCTTATTTTAAACTACAGTCCCTCTTGAACACTTCTTATACCTGTTTCTTTCTTTATTTTTTCCATAGCATTTATACTATAAAACTGTGTTACTTTTCCTTTTTATTATCTATCTTCCCACCTCAAGGACAAAAACTCCGTAAAGAAAATTTTTGCCTCTTGTATGTACTGCTATATTCTCAGTCCTTATTGTGGGTACTCGAAAATTATTGAGTAAAACAAATTTTCTGTCAGAATTATCCAATCTAAAATATTCCTGTGAAAACTACCAATAGACTCTATGAATCTAGAAGTCCTGATTCCCAGAAAGGGAATGCTTTTACCAGGGGAAATAGTAAGAGTCCTGCTAAACATATAGGTCCAATTGCTGCCTAGTCAGCCCCACAGATGAGCAAGAAAAAAAGGACTTAAATACTGATGAGTTTAATGACTCCAGTGATCACTGCTATGGGTAGCTGCTATGAACCAGGGCAGGGGAGAATATGTTAGGCTCTCAGATGATCCACTGAGGCATTTCTTGGCATCCCAATGCCCAGTTACAACTATAAATTTATAAGTACAACAACCTCAGAATTCAGAACATGATAATCCAGAGCTCAACCCTCAGGTACGAGGTCTGTGTAAAACATCAGGTAAGCCTTCTAGGTGAACAGGAAGGAGACAGGAATCTAAAATGGCTAGGGAAATAGGCAGATAATGAGTATCAATAAAGGCCTTGGTACCAACTGCATTAGTAGCAGCCCCACTATTGCTCCTCAAGTAGGTTTTCTTGGAAATTATAACCAAGCAGAATCTTTGATAAGCTTTGCCCAGACAGAGTAAATTTAAAGTAAGAAGCAAGCAGAGCTGAGGGGTATGAGAAGTTGACGGCAGTGATGTGTAGCTGCTGGTTCACTACCAAGATCCTTTCTATCAGCAGTGCACCTTTACTCCACTTGCTGTGAATGGTAGGGGATTACAATTCACAGCCCCTCCCTTGTTCAGAAATCCACCCTCTGCTAAAGAGAAGCTACTTTCCCAGGAAGGCTATTCCCTACCATGGGTAATAGATCAATGGCCAATGACAAATGGACACAAGTGTAGATGAGGCTATTTATCTCACCTCAAGGAGCTCCACTCTGTGGAGCAATTTATGTTTCTGTTCCTCTCCAGAGGACCTAACCATGCTGTTCTCCAGCTGAGACTCTATTTGTGCTCGTCTTTTGTCTCCAAGTCTATCCTGCTGCCCTTGCTCTCTGTCTCCTGAGAGCACTCTTTCTATAAATCACATAAGAATTCTTGACTTGGCTCTGCTTTTAGAGAAACCTGAGACACATGGCATATGCAAATCATCTCTGGAAGAATGCATTCTAAATATAGACCTTAAAAACTCTCACAAATATGATTCCAGTGAACATTAGCTCACAAAATTTTTTAAAATCACAAAACCCTAAAATAAATAAAGTACAATGAGTGAGAGTCATCAGGAAGAAATCACAAAAATTTCATAAAATAGAAGCATCGAATTTTATATATATGTGAGATTTGATATAAAATGTATAAAAAGAAATATAAACTAAATAAATAAAGAACAAAATATATCAAAAGCCAAGACAATTTGTAAGAAAAAAAGAATTTTAAGTAGCATGTAATAGATGAAATTAAAACTCAATATATGCATTAAAGAGCAGATTAGACCCAAGAGAACATAGAAATAGTGTGGTAGAAAAAAAAACAGATCTCAATAAATATCCCAGAATATAGCACAGAAAGAATTGAAGGTGTAAAATATAAAACAGAGGTTGAAATATATGGAGAATAGAGAGGGAAAGCTGACATATACCTAAGCAGAGATCTAGCTCAGTAGAGACAATGGTATAGAAACAATATTTCAAGACATAATGCCTGAAATTCTTTCAAAGTTTATGAAAGACATCCATCCACAGATTCAGGAAGTCAACTAAATCCCAAATAGTATAAATAAAAAGAAATTCACTGCTAGATATTTATCATGTTACACGGAACAAGACTTCCTAGATTTGAATCCTGCTCTCAATGGTTACTAACTAAGCAACTTGGGCCAAATTATTTAACCTTTCTTTGCCATAGTTTCTGATCTATAAAATAGGTTGAATAATAGTACCTACCTTATAGATTGTCATAAGGATTAAATGAGTTATTATCTACAAAGCTCTTAGAATAGAGCTGTTGGATTTTTAATATTCAACTGTATTACTTTTATCTTGAATGCTCACATGAAGTGCTCTCAATCAGACACAGATTTCTTATTAATTTTCTCATGATAAAAAATAGAAGTAAGCGAATAGGCCTTCCTTGCTCTAAGCCTTACGCATGATGAAAGCCATATGGACTGTGGGAGATAGAGACTCCACTCTTACAGGGCAGACACAAACTCTCACACTCTCTGGCACCCAGGGAAGAAGTGGTAATTTGAAAGAAGCCTGGGTCAGATCCACCTGCTGATCTTGGAGAGTCTTTCAGAGAGGCAGGAGGCAACTGGAGATCATCCTGGGGACATAGACACTGGTGGCAGCCAATTTGGGGGGACCTTGTTCTACCATGTGGACACAGGTGTTGGCAAGTGCAATTCTGGAATCCTCCTTCTAGCTTATTAGCACCAGGACCCAGTCCCACCCACTAGCCTATCAGCACAGTACTGGGATGCCTCAGGCCAAGCAACTAGCCAGCCAGAGAGACAGTCCCACCCACCAGCAGGCAGGCTGCCTTAAAGCCCCACAGCTACCCAAGGACATGGCCCTGTCTACCAGACTGACCAGGACCCTGCCTCAAACACCAGTGTGCAGGTACTAGCCCTGGGACCCCCAGGGCCCTGCAACCAGAGACCCCAGGACCCAGCTCTGTCCACCAGTTGGCCGATACCATACCCAGAACCACCGCAGCCCCACAGAACACCCACAGGCCAAACACAAGTTCTAAAATACCTTGGGACCCTCAGCCGGCTGCCCCAGGATTCGATTTCAGCCACCAGTGGGCCAGCAAAAGCTTTGGGACACCCTGGACCACATAGTCAGCTGAGTCAGGAACAGGCCCTGCCCACCAACAGGCTAAAAGCAGCTCCAGGACCCCCAGGTCCCTGCAGCCCGAGATCCCAGGACCCAGCTCAGCCCACCAGTGAGCTGGCACTAGCTCCAGGAGACCCTGGGCTCTGGCCCCACTCACCAGCAGGATGATAACCAGCCCTAGGAACCCCCAGACCCTGGCCACACCCACCAGCAGGACAACACCAGCTTGAGATACCTTGGACTTCTCAACAAGCTGCCCTGGGATCCAGTCCCATTTACGAGTGGGCCAACATCAGCTCTTGGTCACCCTGGAACCTGTAGCCAGCCATGAGGAACCAGCTCTACACACCGCAGGCCAACACTAGATCCAGGAAACCTGGCCTGCAACCCCAGGACCCAGCTCTGCCCATCAGTGAGTCAACACTAGCTCCAGAACCCCAAAGGCTTCCATAGCCAGCCTCCATACAAGGCATAGCCTGGCAACCAACCAGACCCTGGGTCAGCCACATCTACCAGACTGCCCACAGTAGTCAGCCCACCACAACAGAAGGACCCACACAGTCTAAATAGGGGGCACCACTGGAGCATGTAGCTCTGGTGATCAGAGAGGAGTGTGCTGTTGGGATGCAGAGGACATCTCCTACAAAAAGCTACTTCTCCAAGGTTGGGAAAAACAATTAAACTACCAGATACATAGATATTAAAAGTGGTAAATGAGGTGGCAGAGGAATATGTTCCAAATGGAGGAACATGTTCCAAACAAAGGAACAAGATACAACTCCAGAAGAAGTATTAAATGGAGATAGGCAATTTATCTGATAAAGAGTTCAAGGAAATTATTATAAAGATGATTAAAGAACTCGGGAGAAGAATGGGTGAATAGAATGAGAAGTTAGAAGTTTTTAAGAAAGATTTAGAAAATATAAAGAAGAATCAAACAGATATGAAGAATACAATAAGTGAAATAAAAAATAAGTTAGAAGGAATCAACAGTAGATTATATGATACAGAGGGCTGGATCAGTGAACTGGAAGGCACATTAGTGAAAATCACTGAAGCTGAACAGAAAAGAAAAGAAAAAAAGAAATGAGGACATTTAAGAGACCTCTTGGATGACACCAACCATACTAACATTCACATTATAGGGGTCCTAGAAGGGGAAGAGAGAGAAAAAGGAACAGAGAACATATTTGAAGACATAATACCTGAAAACTTCACTAACCTGGGAAAAGAAACAGAAATCCAGGTCCAGGAAGCGCAGAGTCCCAAAGAGGATCAACCCAAAGAGGAACAAAACAAGACACACTGTAATTTAAATGGAAAAAAATAAAGAGAGAATAGGTGCATTGGCCAAGATGGTGGAGTAGAAAGACCCTGAGCTCATCTCCTATCAAGAGCACACCAAAATTACAACTATCTGCAGAACAGCAATCTATGAAAAAGATGACAACCTACAGGAAAAGATTTTTCACAACTAAAAACCTAAAGAAGGAACCACAATGGGACAGGTAGGATAGGAAAGGTGGGCTCACTATATAATCAAGTCCCATACCCCTGGGTGGGCGAACTGCAGCCCTGGGGTCCTGCACTGAGAAGACAAGCCCCCAGAGCATTTGGCTTTGAAGACCAGTGGAGTTTAATTTGGGGAGTGCCAGGACTGAGGGAAACAGAGACTTTACCCTTAAAGGCCCACACAAAATCCCATATGCACTGGTACCCAGGGCAAAAGCAGTAATTTGACAGGAGCCTGGGCTAGATCTAACTGCTGGTCTTGGAGAGTCGTGTGGAGAGGCGGGGGGTGGCTGTAGCTCATTCTGGGGACATAGATACAGTCAGTAGCCATATTAGGGAGCTTTCTACCACATGGACACTGCTGTTGGCAGCTGGCATCATGGGATCCTCCCTCTGGCTCAACAGGGCCAAGACCTGGTCCCACCCAACAGCCTGTAAGCATCAGTGCTAGGAAGCCTCAGGCCAAACAACTAACTAGGTGGGGACACATCCCCACCCATCAGCAGACAGGCTGCCTAATGACTTCCTGAGCCCACAGCCACCTCTAGACACAGACTTACCCACCAGAGGGCCAAGACACAGCTCCACCTACCAGTAGGCAGACACCAGCCCTGCCATCCAGGAAGCCTGCACCAGCCTCTAGACCAGCCTAACCCACTAGGGGGTAGACACCAGATGCAAGAAAATCACAGTCCCTCAGCCTGAAGACCTAGTCCACCCATGGCAGGCTAAACCCTACCCTGGGACCAGTGGGGCCTGGGACCTGGGCCCTGGGCCCTGGTCCTGCAACTAGCAGGCCAACACAAGCTTCAGGACACCATGGACCACATACCCAACTGTGTCAGAAACCAGACCCCTGCCCACCACTGATCTGATACCAGCTCTGGGATCCCTGGGCCCTGCAGCCAGACTCTAGGACCCAGCTCTGCCTGCCAGTAAGGGGAGCAACAGCCCCAGAGTCTTCTGGACCCAGACTCCTACCACCAGTGAGCCAACATTAGCCCCAGGGCCCCTGGGGTTCTTCAGTCAGCTGCCTCATGACCAGGCCCCACTAATCTGCAGCTAGCAACATCCACACAAGGCAGGGTCTGGTAATCAACTGGGCTAGGGGCCAACAAAGCCCACCAGTCAGCCTACATAGTCAGCCTGCCACAACAGAAGGACCTAGGCAGCCCTCTTAGGGGGAGTTCTGAGGGCATATTGCTTGGATGACAAGAGGGGAGTGTGCTGCTGGGCATTTTTTTTTTTCTTTTACAGAACTAGAATGAATAATTCTAAAATTTGTAGGGAAACACAAAAGGTCCTGAATAGCCAAAGCAAACTTGAGTAAGAACAGAACTGGAGGAGTCACATTAGGATGGTACTGGCATGAAAATAGAAATACATCAATGGAACAGAATAGAGAGCCCAGAAATAAACCCATGCACTTATGGTCAATTAATCTATGACAAAGGAGGCAAGTATATACAATAGGGAAAAAAATAGTCTCTTCAGTAAGCGGTGGGAAAACTGGACAGCTACAAGTTAAAGAATGGAATTAGAACATTTTCTCAAACCATATACAAAAATAAGCTCAAAATGGATTAAAGACTTAAATGTAAGACCTGAAATCATAAAACTCCTGGAAGAAAACATAGGCAGAACACTCTTTGACATAAATTGTAACAATATATTTTCAGATCTGTCTCTTTTTTTTTTTTTTTTTTTTGCGGTACGCGGGCCTCTCACAGTTGTGGCCTCTCTCGTTGCGGAGCGCAGGCTCCGGACGCGCAGGCTCAGCGGCCATGGCTCACGGGCCCAGCCGCTCCGCGGCATGTGGGATCTTCCCGGACCGGGGCACGAACCCGTGTCCCCTGCATCGGCAGGCGGGCTCTCAACCACTGCGCCACCAGGGAAGCCCCAGATCTGTCTCTTAAAGTAATGGAAACAAAAGCAAAAATAAACAAATGGGACCTAATTAAACTTAAAAGCTTTTGCACAGCAAAGGAAGCCATCAACAAAACAAAAGACAACCTACTAAATGGGTGAAAATATTTGCAAATGATATGACGGATAAGGGATTAATATACCATATACATAAACAACTCATACAACTCAAAATCAAAAAAACATACAACTTGATTTAAAAAATAGTCATAGGGCTTCCCTGGTGGCGCAGTGCTTGAGAGTCCTCCTGCTGAAGCAGGGGATACGGGTTCGTGCCCCAGTCCGGGAAGATCCCACATGCCACGGAGCGGCTAGGCCTGTGAGCCATGGCCACTGAGCCTGCGCATCTGGAGCCTGTGCTCTGCAATGGGAGAGGCCACAACAGTGAGAGGCCCGCGTACCGCAAAAAAAAAAAAAAAAAAAAAAAAAAAAGGGCATAACCAAATAGGCAATTTTCCAAAGGAGACACACAGATGGCCAAGAGGCACATGAAAAGGTGCTCAACATCGCTTATAATTGGGGATAAGCAAATCAAAACCACAATGAGATATCACCTCACACCTGTCAAAATGGCTATCATAAAAAGGATCACAAATAATAAATGTTGGCAAGGATGTGAAGAAAAGGCAACTCTTGTACACTATTGGTGGGAATGTAAATTGGTGCAGCCACTATGGAAAACAGGATGAAGTTGCCTCAAAAAACAAAAAAAATAGATCTACCATATGATTCAACAACTCCACTCCTGGGTATATGTCCAATATATCTGGAGAAAACTATAATTTGAAAAGATACATGCACCCCAGTGTCCATTGCAGCACTATTTACAATAGATAAGACATGGAAGCAACCTAAATGTCCATCGACAAATGAAGAGATAAAGAAGATGTGGTACATATATACAATGGAATACTACTCAGCCATAAAAAATAATGAAATAATGCCATTTGCAACAACATAGATGGACCTAGAGATTATCATACTAAGTGAAGTAAGTCAGACAGAAAAAGACAAATATCATATGATATTGCTTATATGTGGAATCAAAAAAAAAGATACAAATGAACTTGTTTACAAAACAGAAATAGATTCACAGACATAGAAAACAAGCTTCACAGCCATAGAAAACAAGCTTATGGTTACCAAGTGGGAAAGAGGTGGGAGAGGGATAAATTAGGAGGTTGGGATTTACATATACACACTACTATATATAAAACAGATAATCAACAACAACCTACTGTACAGCACAGGGAACTATACTCAATATTTGTGATAACCTATAAGGGAAAAGAATCTGAGAAAAGAATCTGTACACACACACACACACACACACACACACACACATATGTGTATAACTGAATCACTGTGCTGTACACTTGAAACTAACACAACATTGTAAATCAACTATACTTCAATTAAAAAAAAAATCCACACGCAAACTCTAATTCAACATTTTCATACGCTCAGTGCTCAAAGGAGTCTTTTTTACAATAGCCAAGCTACGGAAGCAACCTAAATGTCCATCAAAAGATGAATGGATAAAGAAGATGCAGTACACACACACACACACACACACACACACACACACACAGAGGAATACTACTCAGCCATAAAAAAGAATGAAATTTTGCCATTTGCAACAACATGGATGGACCTGGAGGGTATTGTGCTTAGTGAAATAAGTCAGACAAAGACAAATACTGTATGTTATTAAAATAATCAAATGAATATAACAAAACAGAAACAGTCTCACAGATATAGAGAACAAACTAGTGATTAACAGTGGGGAGAGGAAAGGAGGGAGGGGAAGCATAGGGATAGAGGACCAAGAGGTACAAATTATTATGTAAAAAATAAGCTACAAGAGTATATTGTACAGCACAGGGAATATAGCCAATATTTTATAAAATCTTTAAATGGAATATAATCTATACAAATTTTGAATTACTATGTTGTATACCTGAAATTAATATAATACTGTAAATCTACTATACATCAGTAAAAAGAAATAACTTGAACAACTTTCTTAGTACTACCACTTTGGAAAAAAGCATTTCACATAATCTGGTAAGACTGAAGATATGCAATGCCCTGTGACCCAGAATTTTGCTCCTTGGAATGTGCTCTTGAGAAACCCTTGCACATGTGCGCCAGGAAAGAAGTAGAATATTCATAGAAGCATAGTTCATAATGACAAGAAAATAGAACACCAACTGTTCATGTACAAGAGAATAAATACATAAATTGTGGTGACTTCATACAACAAAATATGGGGCAACGGTAAAAAAAAAAAATAGTATTAACTATAGTTACTCACCATCAAGTATAATGAACGTCACAAATATATTGTTGGGCAAAGTAGCAAATTACAGAAAAACACAGTATAATAGTATTATGTAAATTCAATAACAACCGAATTAAGCAGCATGCCATTTGGATATGTATAAATACATGGTGAAATTATAAATAAAAGCAAGGGAATTATAATCACAAAATTTAGAATAGTGATTATCTTGGGTAAGGAAGCAGAAGAATGAAATTAGAGTGGCAGACACAATCAGGTTCAAGAAAATTAGAAATGTTACATGTCTCAACTGGGGGGTCAGCATACTTGTGTTCATTTTATGAATATGTCCTAAAACATTTATGTACATTACACTTATTAAATGTAAAACAGTTTAAACAAAGGGGGCATTTTGCATGGAAAATGTAAAGGGAAGAAAGAAAGGAAAAGGGGAAGGAGGGAAAGAGGGAGAGGCAGAGAAATCTTTCCTAAATTCTTCCTCCAAAATATTCTTGGTAGGGTGGAAATGGATCAGCAAAACAACCCAAAAGCTTATCTTCTATGTTTTAGAACTTTGAGTTAGACACTTTGAGTGAGTTTTCTGAGTCAAGGTATAATCTCTTATGTTCAAGAAATATATTTTTTGGCAAAAAGTAAGAAAAGATCTTAGTTTTGGAGTTAGCATAGAACATAACACAACTTAAAAATTCTTAAAAACAGCTTTAAAAATTGTATGCAATATTCACTGTGGAGCAGTTCTCATGAATGATTCTCTTAGAGACTCCATCACTTAGCTTTGGAGATGAGAAAGCATCCTTATCATGAACCCTTACTTTGCTGGGATGACACCCACAATTACTATGAATCTCCCCCAAAGCTCTCAATTCACGAACCCTTGTCCCCTGCTTTCGCAAGCAGATTCTCAATCACTGCGCCACCAGGGAAGCCCTCAATTCTACTTTTATAGGCTGGGAAGGTGCACTGGGGTGACCATGTATGGATGATGTGTCTTCTCCGGTTAAGCCCAGGCTGGCCCCAGCGGTTTGCCCCTTTTTAAAAGGTAAGTATTTAAGGCTGCTTTGTCCTTCAGTTTGGTTCACTGTAGGCAATTTGGGGGCAAATGAATAACATTTTTCTTAACGACTTTTTAATTTTATACCAGTAACACTTAAAGTTTTATCTGTGGATCCAAGTGCTGTACTAAAGAAAAGAAGAAATGCACACGCACACGCACACACACACACACATACACACACACACACACACACACACACTGTGGGGCAAAAACAGGATTGTGAAATATGAAGCACCTCTTTATAAAATTCATATTTTGAAAGATGACTCTTTGGTTTTAAACACAAGGGGAAAAGATTTTGTCTTATAAGCATCCCTCCCTCACACCACATCTTTCCATTCCCTGGTGTACTTGTTCCATGTAATGCTAATTAAATGCACATGTGTAACTATTTTAAGTGTTACAAAATTCAAGGCAGTCTTAACTTTCTCTTCAATCAAAAATAAAATGAGAAAGTAAGTTGCTAGTCTGTGGACTTTACAGAGGAAAGAGAACAGAATTGTAAAATCATATTTCACAGAAAAATCTAAATTGACTTTTCAGGTTATGAATACTTGATTATGGTAGAGACAGTCCAGAAATAGACGAAAATAAAATTAAATGGAATTTTAATTCATTTGGAAAAAGTATTCACTATACTGAGTCTTATGCTCAGAAAAGAGAACAGAAAGGGCATAATTTTGAGCTGTCAAGCTTAACACATATATATAAAACAAATATTGTCACCCTGTTCTATGGCAGAATTGAGCCTGCTCAATATCATACTGGGGTAGAATCAAAAGAGTAGCCAAAGATGTACTCTGGCATGAAGAAATATGATCTACAAAAAGCACAGAAAGGAAATTTACATGTATACGTATTATTAAGATACATATCATTAAAGATGGTTTCATTATAGGATGATTGCAATTTGAAATTCATCTTTATTACGTGTCAACTCAACATTTTAACATTATTATCTTAAAAATGGAAATGTTAAGAAGAAAACAGAGTCACGATTCCATACTCTTTGAACATTATTT
Source organism: Physeter macrocephalus (assembly GCF_002837175.3). NCBI lineage: Eukaryota > Metazoa > Chordata > Mammalia > Artiodactyla > Physeteridae > Physeter > Physeter macrocephalus. The sequence goes on along the minus strand of NC_041219.1, from coordinate 81,284,488 downwards.
GCAGAAGTGTCAGTAATCCTGGAAACATTTAAATAATCATTCATTACCTATCAAAGCCATATTAAGAATAACTCTCTCTGCATTTTTACTTAAAGAGAATTGCCATGGGCGGACCCATATTTAGTCAATTAACTGACCGGTAAAAGCAGAACACAATAGTTTGTGTTAAAGGGAGTCCCCTTCCTCAGACAGCTGAGGAAGAAAACAGAACAGCTTACCTTTATGATGATTTGCACTGGACACAACTTTCCCCCACAAGGTTACAATAAATATTATTATTAGCAGTTTTCCTTTTGTTGCTTTCTGTAAGTATCTCTTACTCATCCTGCAAATAAAAAATAATAATAATAAAAATCCTAAGTATGTGAAACCATTGCTTTTCCATTATAACTGTGCTACATTTAAAGCTTCCCACAACACCTTAACACCTAAATTTGCATTTCTTATATTAAAATGCTATTCACGTATATAAACTATGAACAGAAAAAAAATTAAAGTTTTCCAAATAAAGTACCTTGATACAATGCAAGAGGTAAGAGAGGCCCTACCTCAGTCAATCTTATTTCACTTAACAACAGCCTAAATCAACTGGGAAACACTACCATTTTTCTTTCCATATAAATATAGATTCAACTTATTCAAAAAATCCAAGGCACAGTTGTTTGAATAATCTTTAAATAAGTGACTTATTCTACTTTAAGAAAAACAAACAAAACAAAACCTTCTTCAAGGCCAGGTCAAATGGTCAGGGTAAACAGTTTAGATAAAATGTGTGTGATGAAGTCCTGCATAGAATAAAGTCGTTCCAAATCTATTATTCCTAATGTGTTTTTAAAAAGTCACCTTACTGTACAACACTACTACTGGAGATACACAGATGTTTTAATATTACTGGAATCTACCATGCTGTACTTTATGAGAAGTAGAAGAAAAATGGAAAAGCAAAATGAAAAATATCAGGTTAACATTTTCAAGTTGAGACTACAAAACTCAGGAAAGCAAAGCAAAGTTATAATAAAATAATAGCTACCCATAATAAAAATTTAGCAACTGCTTTCTGTAGCACCTAATACAATATTATTTCAATTGTTTTTCAGGATGAATTGGGGATGTTGGTATGTCTAACCCCATTTGTAGATGATGAAATTTGGAAATTTGCTGAGGTCATGTTTAATGATAGAGTAAAAAGTCAAACCTCAAATAGTCTAAATCTAAAATCTTTATATTAACTACTATATTCCTAAGGGGTAAGTGAAATATATAAGATATAATCCATCTGCATTTATTTATGAGGCAGATAAAATATACATTCATCACCCTGTGCCTTCTCAGGTTCGGATCCTATTTTGAACTCTAATCTTGTTTGACCTACATTCTTGTCTTCAGTCTACTGCAATTTTGTGAGGTCACTTCGGAACCTAGCTTGACTCCTCTTCCTCTTGAGTTCTCTAAGTTATCTTTTCCCTTACACCTTCACTTCCAAAATATTCTGTCCCCAAAAGTATGACTCAGTGGTGGCAATGATGGCTGTATAATTTTGAAGAGAAGTCATTCACACCGATAAGTGGATGAAAAAATAAATTGATATATTACTTATATTTAATATGGGTATACATGAACACTTCTTGGCCTGGGGAAGTTGTCCACACTGATTCAGATGTTGAGGAGACAGCGCAGTATGACTAAGAACACAGACTCACCCCCGAGTCAGACTGTTTGGATTTGAGTCCAGACCCTCCTGGTTTTTAATTGTGTCATGTTATGTGAGTTTCTGGCTCTCATGCCTCAGTTTCTTCTTCTCTAATATGGGATATGTACGTGAAAAGCCTGGCCCAATGGCTGGCATGCATAAGGGCTTGAAAACTATGAGATTGGAAAGTGTTCAGTCATTTGGATGTTTTGTTTCTTGAGTGCATGAGAGGCCTGTGGAGGGAGATGACCGGAGGGAATTTCAGTGGCCCCAATAGCTGCAAGTCCTACACAGACCTTGGTCTTGTGACATGTCTAGATAATATACAAAGGAATAGGTGTTTGACCTTTCAGATTAGATTGCTTGGTTTAAAATCTGCCTTCCTGCCTACTTTCTATATGACTTTGGATAAATTACTTAACTAAGAGTATTTTTATTGTATTTAAAATGAGAAGGGGAGACCTTCAAGATGGCGGAGGAGTAAGATGTGGCGATCACCTTCCTCCCCACAAATACATCAGAAATACATCTACATGTGGAACAACTCCTACAGAACACCTACTGAACGCTGGCAGAAGACCTCAGACTTCCCAAAAGGAAAGAAACTCCCCACGTACCAGCGTAGGGCAAAAGAAAAAACAGAGACAAAAGAATAGGGACAGGACCTGCCCCTCTGGGAGGCAGGTGTGAAGAAGGAAAAGGGGAGCCCCTTTTCCACACACTAGGAAGCCCCTTCGCAGGCAGAAACTGCTGGTGGCGGAGGGGGGAAGCTTCAGAGCCACGGAGGAGAGTGCAGCAACAGGGGTGTGGAGGGCAAAGTGGAGAGATTCCCACACAGAGGACCGGTGCTGACCAGCACTCACCAGCCTGACAGGCTTGTCTGCTCACCTGCTGGGACGGGTGGGAGCTGGGACCTGAGGCTCCAGCTTCGGAGGTAAGATCCCAGGGAGAGGACTGGGGTTGGCTGCGTGAACACAGCCTGAAGAGGGCTAGTATGACACAGCTAGCAAGCAGGGAGTCTGGAACAAAATCTGGAACTGCCTAAGGGGCAAGAGACCATTGTTTTGGGGTGCGTGAGCAGAGGGGATTCAGAGCACTGCCTAAACGAGCTCCAGAGACGGACACAAGCTGCTCCTATCAGTGCAGACACCAGAGACGGGCAAGAAATGATAAGGCTGTTGCTGGAGCCACCAAGAAGCCTGTGTGCAAGCACAGGTCACTATCCACACCTCACCTCCCGGGAGCCTGTGCAGCCCGCCACTGCCAGGGTCTCGTGATCCAGGGACCACTCCCCGGGAGAACACACGGGGTGCCTAAGGCTGTTGCAACATCATGCTGGCCTCTGCCGCCGCAGGTTTGCCCCGCATTCCATACCCCTCCCTCCCCCCGGCCTGAGTGAGCCAGAGCCCCCAAAGCAGCTGCTACTTTAACCCCATCCTGTCTGAGTGAAGAACATATGCCCTAAGGCGACCTACATGCAGAGGAAGGGCCAAATCCAAAGCTGAACCCCAGAACCTGTGAGAACAAAGAAAAGAAAGGGAAACCTCTCCCAGCAGCTACAAGGAGCAAGAGAATAAATCTCCACAATCAACGTGATGTACCCTGCATCTCTGGAATACCTGAATAGACAACGGATCATCCCAAAATTGAGGCGGTGGCCTTTGTGTGATTTTGTTTGTAGAGCTTTGCTTTTACCATTTGTCCTAGGGTTCTATCAGTTTTTTTGCTCTTGGGGGGGTTTTTTAGTATAGTTTTTTAGCTCTTCTTATCATTGGTGGATTTGTTTTTTGGTTTGGTTGCTCTCTTCTTTCTTTCTTTCTTTTTTTTATTACATTTAATTTTTAATAATTTTATTTTAATAACTTTATTTTCTCTCTCTCTCTCTCTCTCTCTCTCTCTCTTTCTTTCTTTCTCCTTTTTCTTCTGAGCCATGTGGCTGACAGGGTCTTGGTGAGCCCAGCTGCGTGTCAGGCATGTGCTTCTGACGTGGGAGAGCTGAGTTCAGGACATTGGTCCACCAGAGACCTCCCAGCTCCACATAATATCAAACGGCTAAAGCTCTACCAGAGATCTCCATCTCAACGCTAAGACCCAGCTCCACTAAAAACCAGCAGCCACACTGCTGGACACCCTACACCAAATAACTAGCAAGGCAGGACCACAACCCTACCCATTAGCAGAGAGGCTACCTAAAATCATAATAAGGTCACAGACACCACAAAACACACCACTGGACATGGTCCTGCCCACCAGAAAGACAAGATCCAGCCTCATCCACCAGAACACAGGCACTAGTCCCCTCCACCAGAAAGCCTACACAACCCACTGAAAAAATCCAACTCACTGAGGGCAGACACCAAAAACAACATGACGTGGGAGAGCTGAGTTCAGGACATTGGTCCACCAGAGACCTCCCAGCTCCACATAATATCAAACGGCTAAAGCTCTACCAGAGATCTCCATCTCAACGCTAAGACCCAGCTCCACTAAAAACCAGCAGCCACACTGCTGGACACCCTACACCAAATAACTAGCAAGGCAGGACCACAACCCTACCCATTAGCAGAGAGGCTACCTAAAATCATAATAAGGTCACAGACACCACAAAACACACCACTGGACATGGTCCTGCCCACCAGAAAGACAAGATCCAGCCTCATCCACCAGAACACAGGCACTAGTCCCCTCCACCAGAAAGCCTACACAACCCACTGAAAAAATCCAACTCACTGGGGGCAGACACCAAAAACAACACGAAATATGAACCTGCAGCCTGTGAAAAGGAGACCCCAAACACAGTAACTCAGGCAAAATGACAAGACAGAAAAACACACAGCAGATGAAGGAGTAAACTAAAAACCCACCAGACCAAACAAATGAAAAGGAAATAGGCAGCCTACCAGAAAAAACATTCAGAATAATGGTAGTAAACATGATACAAAATCTTGGAAATAGAACGGAGAAAATAAAAGAAATGTTTAAGAAGGACCCAGAAGAACGAAGAAGAAAAAAAACAATGATGAACAACACAAGGAATGAAATTTAAAATTCTCTAGAAGGAATCAATAGCAGAATAACAGAGGCAGAAGAATGGATAAGTGACCTGGAAGATAAAATAGTGGAAATAACTACCTCAGACCAGCATAAAGAAAAAAGAATGAAAAGAATTGAGGATAGTCTCAGAGACCTCTGGGACAACATTAAATGCACCAACATTCGAATTATAGGGGTCCCAGAAGAAGAAGAGAAAAAGAAAGGGACTGAGAAAATATTTGAAAAGATTATAGCTGAAAATTTCCCTAATATGGGAAAGGAAAAAGTCAATCAAGTCTAGGAAGCTCAGAGAATCCCATAGAGGATAAATCTAAGGAGAAACACGTCAAGACACATATTAATCAAACTGTTAAAAATTAAATACAAGGAAAAAATATTAAAAGCAGCAAGGGAAAAGCAACAAATAACATACAAGGGAGTCCCCATAAGGTTAACAGCTGATCTTTCAGCAGAAACTCTGCAAGCCAGAAGGGAGTGGCAGGACATATTTAAAGTGATGAAAGGGAAAAAACTACAACCAAGATTACTCTACCCAGCAAGGATCTCATTCAGATTCAACAAGGAAATCAAAACCTTTACAAAACAAGAAAAAGCTAAGAGAATTCAGCACCACCAAAGAGCTTTACAACAAATGCTAAAGGAACTTCTCTAGGCAGGAAACATAAGAGTAGGAAAAGACCTACAATAACAAACCCACAACAATTGAGAAAATGGTAATAGAAACACACATATTGATAATTACCTTAAACGTAAATGGATTAAATGCTCCAATAATAAGGAAACACAAGCTTTAAATGGTACATTAAACAAGATGGACTTAACTGATATTTATAGGACATTCCATCCAAAAAAAGCAGAACACACTTTCTTCTCAAGTGCTCATGGAACATTTTCCCGGGTAGAACATACCTTGGGTCACAAATCAAGCCGTGGTAAATTTAAGAAAATTGAAATCATATCAAGTATCTTTTCTGACCACAACACTATGAAACCAGATATCAATTACAGGAAAAAATCTGTAAAAAGTACAAACACCTGGAGGCTAAACAATACACCACTAAATAACCAAGAGATCACTGAAGAAATCAAAGAGGAAATCAAAAAATACCTAGAAACAAATGACAATGAAAACATGACAACCCAAAACCTATGGGATGCAGCAAAAGCAGTTCTAAGAGGGAAGTTTATAGCAATACAGTCCTACCTCGAGAAACAAGAAAAATCTCAAATAAACAACCTCACCTTACACCTAAAGCAGTTAGAGAAAGAAGAACAAAAACAAACCCCAAAGTTAGCAGAAGGAAAGAAATCATAAAGATCAGATCAGAAAAAAATGAAAAGAAATGAAGGAAACAATAGGAAAGATCTATAAAACTAAAAGCTGGTTCTTAGAGAAGATAAACAAAATTGATAAACCATTAGCCAGACTTATCAAGAAAAAAAGGGAAAATACTCAAATCAATAGAAATAGAAATGAAAAAGAAGTAACAACTGACACTGCAGAAATACCAAGGATCATGACACATTACTTCAAGCAACTCTATTCCAATAAAATGGACAACCTGGAAGAAATGGACAAATTCTTAGAAAGCACAACCTTCCAAGACAGAACCAGGAAGAAATAGAAAATATTAACAGTCCAATCACAAGCACTGAATCTGAAACTGTGATTAAAAACCTTCCAACAGGGCTTCCCTGGTGGCACAGTGGTTGAGAGTCCGCCGGCCGATGCAGGGGAAATGGGTTCGTGCCCCAGTCCGGGAAGATCCTACATGCCGCGGAGCGGCTAGGCCCGTGAGCCATGGCCGCTGAGCCTGCACATCTGGAGAGAGACTGTGCTCCTCAACAGGAGAGGCCACAACAGTGAGAGGCCCGTATACCAAAAAAAAAAAAAAAAAACCTTCCAACAAACAAAATCCCAAGACTAGATTGCTTCACAGGCAAATTCTATGAAACATTTAGAGAAGAGCTAACAGCTATCCTTAGCAAACTCTTCCAAAACATAGCAGAGGGAGGAACACTCCCAAACCCATTCTACGATGCCACCATCACCCTGATACTAAAACCAGACAAAGAGGTCACACACAAAGAAAACTACAGGACAATATCACTGATGAACATAGATGCAAAAATCCTCAACAAAATACTTGCAAACAGAATCCAACAGCACATGAAAAGGATCATACACCATGATAAAGTGGGGTATGTCCCAGGAATGCAAGGATTCTTCATTATACGCAAATCAATCCATGTGATAAACCATATTAACAACTTGAAGAAGAAAAACCATAATCCCAATAATGCAGAAAATGCTTTTGACAAAATTCAACACCGACTCATAATAAAATCCCTCCAGAAAGTAGGCATAGAGGGAACTTACCTCAACATAATAAAGGCCATAAATGGCAAACCCAAAGCCAACATCATTCTCAATGGTGAAAAACTGAAACCATTTCCTCTAAGATCAGGAACAAGACAAGGTTGTCCACTCTCACCACTATTATTCAACACAGTTTTGGAAGTTTTAGCTACAGCACTCAGAGAAGAATAAGAAGTATAAGGAATCCAAATAGGAAAAGAAGTAAAGCTGTCACTGTTTGCAGATGACAGGATACTATACATAGAGAATCCTAAAGATGGTACCAGAAAACTACTAGAGCTAATCAATGAATTTGGTAAAGTAGCAGGATACAAAATTAATGCACAGAAATCTCTTGCAGTCCTATACACTAATGATGAAAAATCTGAAAGAGAAATTAAGGAAACACTCTCATTTACCATTGCAACAAAATGAATAAAATACTTAGGAATAAACCTACCTAAGGAGACAAAAGACCTATATGCAGAAAACTATACGACACAAATGAAAGAAATTAAAGATGATACAAACAGATGGAGAGATATACCATGTTCTTGGATTTAATAATCAACATTGTGAAAATGACTATACTACCCAAACAATCTACAGATTCAGTGCAATCCCTATGAAACTACAAATGGCATTTTTCACAGAACTAGAACAAAAAATCTTAAAATTTGTATGGAAACACAAAAGACCCCAAATAGCCAAAGCAATCTTGAGAAAGAAA
>NC_041219.1:81269674-81276334 GCF_002837175.3 Physeter macrocephalus | reverse complement strand
TCTCCAAAGAAGATATACAAATTGCCAACAAACACATGAAAGGATGCTCAACATCACTAAGCATTAGAGAAATGCAAATCAAAACGACAATGAGGTATCACCTCACACTGGCCAGAATGGCCATCGTCAAAAACTCTACAAACAATAAATGCTAGAGAGGGTGTGGAGAAAAGGGAACCCTCCTGCCCTGTTGGTGGGAATGTAAATTGATACAGCCACTATGGAGAACAGTATGGAGGTTCCTTAAAAAACTAAAAATAGAACTTCCATATGACCCAGGAATCCCACTACTGGGCATATACCCTGAGAAAACGATAAATCAAAAAGAGTCATGTACCACAATGTTCATTGCAGCTCTATTTACAATAGCCAGGACATGGAAGCAACCTAAGTGTCCACTGTCAGATGAATGGATAAAGAAGATGTGGCACATATATACAATGGAATATTACTCAGCCATGAAAAGAAACGAAATTGAGTTATTTGTAGTGAGGTGGATGGACCTAGAGTCTGTCATACAGAGTGAAGTAAGTCAGAAAGAGAAAAACAAATACTGTATGCTAACACATATATATGGTATCTAAAAAAAAAACAAAGTGTCTTTAGAACCTAGGGGCAGGGCAGGAACAAAGACGTAGATGTAGAAAATGGACTTGAGGACATGGGGAGGGAGAAGGGTAAGCTGGATGAAGTGAAAGAGTGGCATGGACATATATACACTACAAAATGTAAAACAGATAGCTAGTGGGGAGCAGCTGCATAGCACAGGGAGGTCAGCTTGGTGCTTTGTGACCACCTAGAGGGGTGGGATAGGGAGGGTGGGAGGGAGACGCAAGGGGGAGGAGATATGGTTATATATGTATAGCTTATTCACTTTGTTTTAAAGCAGAAACTAACACAACATTGTCAAGCAATTATACCCCAATAAAGATGTTAAAAAATAAAGAATTTAGAAAAAATAAATTCTGCAACCAAAAAAAAAAAATGAGAATAACAACAATGTCTAACTCATAGTGTTGTTTGTATGAAAACTAAATGAGATAGTTCATTAAAGGAATTTAACACTATGCATAGAAGATAATAAATGCTCAATAAGTGTTAACCATTACTATGGTCATTACTTGGTTAGACCAGCATTTTCCTAATCTGTGTGTTCTGTGAGGCATCACTTTCACAGAATGTTAATCCAGTATTAGTGAAAAACAAAGGGGGCAAATAGATTTGCAAAATTCTGGGTTCAACAAACTTAACCAGATTTTTTCTTTTTTTTAACCAGAGGCATATCTGAGTGTGCAGCATTTTCCAGAAACCTTTCTTCACAGTGTAATACAGGATACTTATGTCCTCGGGAAGTGTCTTAAAGAAATAATCAGGTTTAGTATTCACTCTCAGTAAACCAAATGCCCATTTAAAATCTTCCATTCTATTGCCTTTCTGTTTGTTTCGTGGAGGGGGCACGCTTACTACTAGCTTTGTTATGAGCTTCTACTTTTCTCACATTTTTGCAGCCATCCTGCCTCCTCTTCTACGTCCAATCCCTGTGACCATATTGGACTGCATATCCTACAACAGAATGAACAGTTTAGCAAAATTCATCTGACAAGAAGAGCTGCTTAGCATAATTCTTGATACTAGGTTTCCCATAGCAAATGGCCTCTGCTACAAGGTCAATGACCCATTGTATTTTCCATACCATTGTCCACCCACCAAATGGGAGGACAGAACTGACAGCTGGTCAAACTGGTAACTAGACATATGGAAACAGAAACAACACAAAGTCACCAGGCTGTCAAACTGAAAAAGGAAGGAGAATGCAGGTCAACATTTGGAAGTCTGTAAAGACCCCTGTCTTCCCTCTCATACCACCCCCACGCCAGTCCAGTCAATTACCATGTTCTGTCAATACTATTTCCTGAATATCTCTTAATCTTACACACTTATTTCCATAGCTACTGCAATACTGCAATTCGGACCACCAAAATTTCTCATGGGCAACACGCAGCTTCCTAACTGGACTTCCTGCTCCCAATATTGCCATCCTCTGGAATTGAAGGCAGGGTATGTGTCGGCTTTATCCATGACTCTATTTGCCGTATGTAGTACTTAGTAAGTGCCTGATAAATACTGTTGACTGAGTGTAATGCATTCTCTATGCTGTAGTCAAACATGTAACTATGATCATGAGACACCCTTCATATGAGTATAACCTTCACATGATTCCCTTCTATTTTGAAAAAAAAAAAAAAAAAAGAAGGCCATAATCCTCAGCAGGGTTATACAAAACTTGTATTGGTATCAGGGAAAAAAACAAACAAACTTTTCTCTTTACGTCTCCAATCTTATTTTACTCCATTCTTCCCCATCTCTCTCTCCACATACACTCATAGTCAGTATTTTAACTCTACGAAATTTCTTCCAGGGCTTCCAGCTAAATCTCACCTCCTTGTCACCTGAAACATATTAGCCACCCACCCCCTCACCCCACCCACTCTTCAAAATGCTAACTTCTATTCATTGGTCAGGGTGCAGGTTAGAATTTCTCCTACAGGATTTGGACAAGACCTCGGTAAGTGCCATACTTTTACATACTAGGCACTTGCCACATGCGATATAATTTTCTATTTACTTATCTCCATCCCTCACTGTCATATAAGATTCCTAAAGATAGGGACTGTGCACCACACATTTGGAAATACCTAGGGCCTGGCCCAAGTTTCAGCCCAATAACTGGCAAATGAGTATTTGCTGAATGCTGGTCACGTCATGTGGTAGAGCCAAATATATTGTGTACTTGCCAACATGAGCAGGAAGCAAGTATGTGTCACTATTTTAGGATAAAACTAGGAAGGGACACACAGGAAGAAGAAAGTGGGAAAGGGGTAGGAGGGAGGAAGAAAAGAAAGGGCACAGTGGACAAGAAGAAAAAGAGAAGGGAGAAATCCAATCTGTAATGTGATTTATTCTAACTGATTTTTAAATAACAACCAAGTTTGAGCAAACTGAAGTATAATAGAGCAATGAAGGATTCTGGACAAAGGGGCGTCACCAAAGAAGAAAACCCAAAAGAAAAAAAGCTGAATGATACACTTCTTCTGGACTTTGTACAAGAGCACAGAAGGAGGGGGCATTCACTTCTCATTCAATGTGCTAAACACCAGGTATTAGGTTAAAAACTTCCACCACAGTCAAGGGCCGAAGGCACTTTCAGAATTGTCACATTTATCTGTTAAAAAAAAAAAAAGCAAAATTTAAGTGAATTTTATAACAGCAAAAGCTGAGGGAGGAAGAAACTGGAAACTGAAGGATAAATTCAGAGAGGATGAAACCTTGAAATTGCTCTCCAAGCAGCAGCAGCTGGCAAGACAAGGGAAACAGGATAATTGAGAAATGGTAACCGTGGCAGTGAAGGATGTTGAAGTGAAAAGTTGTCAAAGTAGAGGACTGACAATTAAATCTCCAGACTTTCTTCTGCTCTTCTCTTCTGTATTACATGTTTCAGTTATATTCACTGAGATGTAGATGTTTGAACGGTGTTAAAACCCTTTGCCTCCCCACTGATGTTAAAAGTGCACTTAATTATAAATAAGCAAGAGCTGAAAAACTGTTATGCTGCTAGAAAAATCACTTCCCTGTAAAAAAAGAAGGTAAGTTTAACTGATCTAAAGAAGAGAAGATGGAAGGGGAAAAAAGGTGGGAAAGGCTTATATACAAAGGAGATAAAAGCTTTGGCCCAGAATCCAACCACCTGGCCTCACCTAGAGCTTAAGGCACTTCTGTGGCAATACATAACAAAAGTCTTTTTAGGACATTTCTCTACATTGATCTAACATTCATACCCACCTAGTATTAACTAATTACAATGACATGAACTTTAATTGCCAAATCTAGTACAGGAATTTAACCTTGAGGTAGAATGCTCCAACTGATAAGTCAAGTTCCTTCTCTCCTGATAGGGACCAGAATGAGACTTAAAGAATGTATATCGGATAATACTGCACCCCACTCCTTGCTGAAAACCTCAGAATTTACCTACCTATTAAAATGAGATTAAAAATCTAAATTTCTCATTGGAGAGAAAGCTCATCATCTCCCCCCTCAACCTCTCTGACCTCACTTCACAGCCCTGGTCCCCTCCTTCCCTGCACTTCAGCCACAATGGCCTTCCCTCTGTCAGAGGACATGACCACCGGTTGACCCTCAAGCTGTACCCAGGCAGTCTGAGGCTCCTCACTCCCTCCCCTGTCCTTGGAATGTACCTTCTGCCCACCGTGCCCACAGTGGGAGCTGTTCCAAGGATGTAGCTTTGAGAGAGTAATGTGTTGCTGAGACCATCTGGACTGAATACGAGACTGAACCCCAGTAAAGCCTCTTAAGATTTGCTGGGCAGGTGTGGAGATCTACTCATCTTCTAGTACCCAAGACAAGCTTGTAAGTTCCCTTGCTTGTTAAATGTGCCACCTAGCAATCTGGAGTGGTCTCTCTTTCTTGGGTCTCTCCTTGCCCTCCACATATTGGAGCCAGTTTCAGATTTCACCCTGGAAGCTCCAAGGGTGCAAACCAATGCCCCTGTGCCAAGCTTGTTCTAGACCTCACATTAAATGTTAGCTCTGCCTTGAAGGCTCTCCCTCTAGTCTTTGCATGGTCAATTTCAGTTCATGACCACCTCCACAGAGAGCACCTCCTGAGCATCTTGCCCTTCAGAGTCCAGAGACACCCACCCCAGTCTCTCTTGCTCCCAATATTCTATAGTGCAGATCTTCCTCAACTTACAATGGGGTTACATCCAGATAAACCCATTGTAAGTTGAAAATGCTTTGATACACCTAACCTACAAAACATCATAGCTCAGCCTAGTCTACCTTAAACATGCTCAGAACACTTACATTAGTCTACAGTTGGGCAAAACCATCTAACATAAAGCCTATTTTATAATGAAGTGTTGAATATCTCATTACTTTACTGAATGCTGTACTGAAAATGAAAAACAAATGGTTGTATGGGTGCAGAATGGTTCTAAGTGCAGAAGTTGTTTACCCTTGGGATCACATGGCTGAAGGAAGCTGCAGTTCACCCATGTTGCCCAGTATCAGGAGCAAGTATTATACCATATACTGCTAGCCTGGTTAAAGATCAAAATTCAAAATTCAAAGTATAGGTTCTACCGAATGTATATAACTTTCCCACTATGGTAAGTTAAACCATTGTAAATTGGGGACCATCTGTATTTTCTTCATTTACTGTAATCTGAAATTATTTTATTCACTTATTTATATAGTTAAGGTATTTATTTTTTTCTTTCTCCCATTAAAATGTTATTTCTATGAGGGAAGATCCTCTCTTTATTTGTTTTGCCACACCATGCAGAACTTCCCCAGCCAGGGATCGAACCTGTGCCCGCTGCATTGGAAGCATGGAATCTTAACCACTGGACCACCAGGGAAGTCTAAGATCTTCTCTATTAGTCACTGCTCCAGCACACAGAACAATACCTACATCACAGAACATCAATGTGTGTTTGATGAAGGAATGAGTGCATTGATTTTAGAATCAGAACAAATGAATTCTTTTTAATGGAGAAGTTTCATTACTTCTTCTATTTTAAACAGCTAAATGTCAGCTACACTCAGCAGCTAAGAATGCCAATGGAAAGAACAGTGTACATACTGGTGGAGTGATACAAAATGAAGTGAGGAGAGTGGGAGATGAAAACAAATGAAAGCAGACTAAACTACTCTTTCAAGAGACATGCTGAGAAGGGAAGTAAAGATAAAATGGTAGCAAAAGAGACAGACTTGAATAGGTGATGGGAAAGAGCTAGAAGGAAGAGGTAAGTTAAAAATACCAATGTCAGGGTAGACTAAGAAGATTAAAAGTTTTTGTAAACTTCTATGCTCTACAAATATGTTATTATTACAATATTATTATTATTACCATAAGTTATTGTTATTATTACTTTTAATTTCCCTATTTTATTTTACTTATTTTTTGATTTTTTAACTTTATTTTTTTATACAGCAGGTTCTTATTAGTCATCAATTTTATACACATCAGTGTATACATGTCGAACCCAATCACCCAATTCATCACACCGACCACCACCACCCCGCCACTTTCCGCCCTTGGTGTCCATACGTTTGCTCTCTATATCTGTGTCTCAATTTCTACCCTGCAAACTGGTTCATCTGTACTGTTTTTCTAGATTTCTATTTTTATCCTATGCTTTAATATACAATATGTGTTTTTCTCTTTCTGACTTACTTCACTCTGTATGACGGTCTCTAGATCCATCCATGTCTCAACAAATGATCCAATTTCGTTCTTTTTTATGGCTGAGTAATATTCCATTGTATATATGTACCACATCTTCTCTATCCATCCATCTGTTGATGGGCATTTAGGTGGCTTCCATCACCTGGCTATTGTAAATAGTGCAGCAATGAACATTGGGGTGCATGTGTCTTTTTGGATTATGGTTTTCTCTGGGTATATGCCCAGTAGTGGGATTGCTGGATCATATGGTAATTCTACTTTCAGTTTTTTAAGGAACCTCCATACTGGTCTCCATAGTGGCTGTATCACTTTACATTCCCACCAACAGTGCAAGGGGGTTCCCTTTTCTCCACACCCTCTCCAGCATTTGTTGTTTGTAGATTTTCTGAT
>NC_041219.1:81268598-81268896 GCF_002837175.3 Physeter macrocephalus | reverse complement strand
ATCTGTTGGTATCATCTTTAATTTCTTTCATCAGTGTCTTATAGTTTTCTGCATACAGGTCTTTTGTCTCCCTAGCTAGGTTTATTCCTAGATATTTTATTATTTTTGTTGCAGTGGTAAACGGGAGTGTTTCCCTAATTCCTCTTTCAGATTTTTCATCATTAGTGTATAGGAATGCAAGAGATTTCTGTGCATTAGTTTTTTATCCTGCTACTTTACCAAATTCATTGATTAGCTCTAGTAGTTTTCAAGTGGCATCTTTAGGATTCTCTATGTATAGTATCATGTCATCTGCAAA
>NC_041219.1:81260534-81267685 GCF_002837175.3 Physeter macrocephalus | reverse complement strand
CTAACTTTGGGTTTTGTTTGTTCTTCTTTCTCTAGTTCCTTTAGGTGTAAGGTTAGATTGTTTATTTGAGATTTTTCTTGTTTCTTGAGGTAGGCTTGTATAGCTATAAACTTCCCTCTTAGAACTGCTTTTGCTGCATCCCATAGGTTTTGGGTCATCGTGTTTTGTCATTTGTTTCTAGGTATTTTTTGATTTCCTCTCTGATTTCTTCAGTGACCTCTTGGTTATTTAGTAATGTATTGTTTAGCCTCCATGTGTTTGTACTTTTCACATATTTTTTCCTGTAATTGATATCTAGTCTCATAGCATTGTGGTTAGAAAACATGCTTGTTATGAGTTCAATTTTCTTAAATTTACTGAGGCTTGATTTGTGAAGCAAGATGTGATCTATCCTGGAGAATGTTCCATGCGCAATTGAGAAGAAAGTGTAATCTGCTGTTTTTGGATAGAAGGTCCTATAAATATCAATTAAATCTATCTGGTCTATTGTGTCATTTAAAGCTTGTGTTTCCTTATTTATTTTCATTTTGGATGGTCTGCCCATTGGTGTAAGTGAGGTGTTAAAGTCCCCCACTATTGTTGTGTTACTGTCGATTTCTAATTTTATAGCTGTTTGCAGTTGCCTTATGTACTGAGGTGCTCCTATGTTGCGTGCATATATATCTATAATTGTTATATCTTCTTCTTGGATTGATCCCTTGATCATTACTTAGTGTCCTTCCTTGTCTCTTGTAATATTAAAGGCTATTATGTCTGATATGAGTATTGCTACTCCAGCTATCTTTTGATTTCCATTTGAATGGAATGTCTTTTTCCATCCCCTCACTTTCAGTCGGTATGTGTCTCTAGATCTGAAGTGGGTCTCTTATAGACAGCATATATATGGGTCTTGTTTTTGTATCCATTCAGCAAGCCTGTGTTTTGTGGTTGGAGCATTTAATCCATTCATGTTTAAGGTAATTATCAATATGTATGTTCTTATTACCATTTTCTTAATTGTTTTGGGTTTGTTTTTGTAGGTCCTTTTCTTCTCTTGTGTTTCCCACTTAGAGAAGTTCCTTTAGCATTTGTTGTAGAGCTGGTTTGGTGGTGCTGAATTCTCTTAGTTTTTGCTTGTCTGTAAAGCTTTTGATTTCTCCATGTATCTGAATGAGATCCTTGCTGGGTAGAGTAATTTTGTTTGTAGATTCTTCCCTTTCATCACTTTAAGTATATAATGCCACTCCCTTCTGGCTTGTAGAGTTTCTGCTGAGAAATCAGCTGTTAACCTTATGGGAGTTCCCTTGTATGTTATTTGTTGGTTTTCCCTTGCTGCTTTCAGTAATTTTTCTTTGTCTTTAATTTCTGCCAGTTTGATTACTATGTGTCTTGGTGTGTTTCTACTTGGGTTTATCCTGTTTGGGACTCTCTGTGTTTCCTGGACTTGGGTGGCTATTTCCTTTCCCATGTTAGGGAAGTTTTGAACTATAATCTCTTCAAATATTTTCTCAGGTCCTTTCTCTGTCTCTTCTCCTTCTGGGACCCCTATAATGCAAATGTTGTTGCATTTAGTGTTGTCCCAGAGGTCTCTTAGCCTGTCTTCATTTCTTTTCATTCTTTTTTCTTTATTCCGTTCTGCAGCAGTGAATTCCACCATTCTGTCTTCCAGGTCACTAATCCGTTCTTCTGCCTCAGTTATTCTGCTATTGATTCCTTCTAGTGTAGTTTTCATTTCAGTTATTGTATTGTTCATCTGTTTGTTTGTTCTTTAATTCTTCTTGATCTTTGCTAAACATTTCTTGCATCTTCTCAGTCTTTGCCTCCATTCTTTATCTGAGATCGTGGATCATCTTCACTATCATTATTCTGAATTGCTTTCCTGGAAGGTTGCCTATCTCCAGTTCATTTAGTTGTTTTTCTGGGGTTTTATCTTGTTCCTTCATCTGGTACATAGCCCTCTGCCTTTTCACCTTGTCTATCTTTCTGTGAATGTGGTTTTTGTTCCACAGCCTGCAGGATTGTAGTTCTTCTTGCTTCTCCTGTCTGCCTTCTGGTGGATGAGGCTATCTAAGAGGCTTGTGCAAGTTTCCTGATGGGAGGGACTGGTGGTGGGTAGAGCTGGCTCTTGCTCTGGTGGCCAGAGCTCCGTAAAACTTTAATGCACTTGACTGCTGATGGATGGGGCTGGGTTCCCTCCCTGTTCGTTGTTTGGCCTGAGGCAACCCAACCCTGGAGACTACCTGGGCTCTTTGGTGGGGCTAATGGGAGACTCTGGGAGGGCTCATGCCAAGGAGTACTTCCCAGAACTTCTGCTGCCAGTGTCCTTCTCCCCATGGTGAGCCACAGCCAACCCCACCTCTGCAGGAGATCCTCCAACACTAGCAGGTAGGTCTGGTTCAGTCTCCCCTGGGGTCACTGCTCCTTCCCCTGGGTCCCAGGGCACACACTACTTTGTGTGTGCCCTCCAAGCGAGGAGTCTCTGTTTCCCCCAGTCCTGTCAAAGTCCTGCAATCAATCCCACTAGCCTTCAAAGTCTGATTCTCTAGGAATTCCTCCTCCCGTTGCTGGACCCCCAGGTTGGGAAGCCTGACGTGGGGCTCAGAACCTTCACTCCAGTGGGTGGACTTCTGTGCCACCTTGGTTCAGGGCCCCTCAGTGGAAGGTTCGTTTCTTTAAGTCAGGGTTTTCAAACTTGAGCGTGCATCATTTATCACCTGGAAGGCTTGGACCCCAGTCCCAGGGCTTCTGACTCAGGAGGTCTGGAGTGGAACCCAAGACTTTGTATTTCTCACATGTGCCCTGGTGCTGCTCTGCTCCACATCCTGGGATCACAGTCTGAAAATCGCTGCCTAGAGCGATGGCTCTCAATACTGCTGGCAAGTCCTTTCCTATTTTATATAGAGACAAATGTATCTGCCAAAAATAAATTATCCTTTGTTTTGTGATAGGTTATTATAATAACCCTACTAAATAGGACATCTTGAGCCACAAATTTCACTGTATTGCTGGTTTTATCCAATAATAATGTCCAACCTGACTAGCATTTATGATAAATACTATGACTCTATCTTTGAGATCCAAGTTACTTACTGAAATAGCAATTATCTTTCAGGTAGATAGTGATATCCATATTGAGATTAGATAGATAGATAGATAGGTAGACAGAGAGGTAGATAAAGATTAAATAGATATAGATGCATATTAAAGTATAAGGGATTCATGTATGTACATATATTGTACATACAAGAATATATAGTAACAAATTTAAGAGGCAATCATGTAACCTCACCAATAATCCTACAGTGTGTGTTATATCATCCAGAAGCTGAGGTGGTCAATTCTAGTCATTTTTATTATTGCTATTTATTTGGATTCATTTTACACCACATATCCAATACCATCACATTATAGTATTTCATACCACACTTACTATGTACATTATTTGAATTAGAATCTCCCCATTGAATAAATAGAATCTGGATTTCCCACTTTATAAATTATCATCAAAAGTTTATAGAGTTGCATTTTTGTGTGTCAGTCATATGATTAGTCCAATTAGTTCATATTTTTTAGGTAACTTCAAAGCAAAACTTTGGAATATAAATATGGTTCTCAACTCTTTCTAAATGGAAACCATAGCTATAAAATTTTCTTTCTCTCTCTTTCTTTTGATACATCAGTGTTTCATGATGAATGCACCTTTTAGATTCCATTCAGTTAAGAAGTCAACCCTGGAGATTTAGCCAAGAAAGCTCCTTTGGTTTCTAAGGATTGCCTGGCAGCAAATATAAGCCTTATTTAAGAACCACTATTGCCTCCTTCCTTCACCCAAAATTTATACTTCCATTCATTTTCCTACAATACGGAAATTTTGGTGGGTATAGAAACCCAGGAGTGCTTTTTCTTTATGCCTAATAATGTGCAGCCAAAGTGCTGATTTTACGTAAATGCCTCTGACAACTACAGACCATAATGATAGGAAATAGAAATGTATTATCATTTAAATGATTTTTCCTGAAACATACAATATTCTAAGGCTACAAGCACTAATACCCAAAACAGACAAAAACACTATAGGCAAAGTAAAGCAATCATTTATGAAAGACACCTGAAATGACGAGGGCTAAGCTAAACCACATTGCTGTGCATCTGTTATTACAACTGAATCACTTACCTTCCTTTTCTATCTATAAAATGGGAATGCCATCTGTTTTCTCAAACAGGAATGTCATTATAACTAACAAGAAATCATGTGACAGTTTGAACTTAAAAAAAAGATATGTGATAAATCAGCAGTATTACTATTTATTCAAAGATCCTTCTTTCAGAGCATGGGCTTGCAAGTCAGAACTACCTACCCGAATATGATCCTAGCTCCAACACATAATAGGTAAATGCATTTGTCAAGTTTACTTAACAACTTTGAGCCTCAATGCCCACATATGGAATGCCTAAATACTATTACATACTGGTAGGACTGTTGTAAGGAATAAATACGATGTATATAAAGCATCTAACACAAAGCCAGAATAAAGTAGACACTCAAATTGCAGCGATTATTATACATTATTAATAATATCTGGAACATAGCCACCTGGCTAGGAATTAGTGGGAAATAAAGTCTTTGAGCAACAAATAAAAGAACTTATGTGTTATAATCATAGGTGAAAATGAATCTACTTTTAGGAATTTATCCTAAGTCTGTAGAATTAAAGATAATATGAAACAGTCTATAAAAAAGGAAGCAAGACTGGTTAACAGAGTCTTCTGTTGGCTCTGCAAAATAAATATTGATACTAGGATATCAGAGAATAGACATCAAATTTATAAACGTACAGAATTCTAGGATCATTAGATACAAGGACAAATACTCCTCAAATGCCTGTAGAGATAGCTGGAACATAGCATGCTAACTGAAGTTATTAATATTACTATGTATGTTTATAGGTTTAAATGTACTGGCACCTATGGCCAATTAATCTACGACAAAGGAGACAAGAATATACGATGGAGAAAAGACAGTCTCCTCAATAAGTGGTGGGTGCTGAGACTTCACTTCGTACTAGCTGCTAGAGACATGCTATTTAATTTCACAAAGCCTCAGTTTCTGCTTCCATAATATGTAGAGAACAATACCTATTAGAATGGTTAATGAGCTAATTTATGTAAAGTTTTAAGCACAGATCCTGACACATAGTAATCAATCGATAAATGCTAGCTGTGATACAGTCATCATTTAAAATTCTTCTGTGATTATCTTCCTTTTTCAATAAGGAAAAACCAGGTGACTGATCTCAATATCTGTTCCACAAGGCACCAAGAAGACAACACTAAACACATGTTTCTTACAGGCCCTGTTGGGGTATTTTACTCCTTTCAAAGTAGTTGTAGATGGTGTGAGGGTAGCTAAATCCATCAGCTTTAAATTTCATATCTCATTTCACTTCACAGTATTAACCTTAAACTAAATTCTTTCTCTACATTTCTGTTTTGTATTTAGTGACCCTATCCTTACAATTGTTTATTGGGTTTTTATAATAAAATATTGCTTCCAGGATCCAAATTTGTTCTTCCCAATGAAAAAAAATTAACAAAAGGCATTATGGTTATATGGTAGGGTCAAAGTGAGATTTCACACTGAACCACCTGTAACAAGCAATATATGATGTCAAACAATAAGCGATAAACAAATTTGAGTGTAACTGAGATAAAATTTAAAATGTAGTAAAGGTATTTAACTGGAAATAAGCCTAGCCTATACAACTTGATATAAAATATATGTGTACCACCAAATGATGGTACGTTGATGATGTTTATAAAGGAGAGGGCTAGGTAATTAAAATCTAGACAACCCAAAACCTCATTTCATACTCCATCTCCTCTCCCACAAAAACTTCAGGCGAAAATGTCAACAACTAGAAAAATCTGGATTTACCTCCTCCCACCTTCTTACAGCAATGATTCTCTGTCACAACATGGCTAGAAACAGGTGGTAGGAGACAGGCAGTATGCAGACAACCCGCAAAGCATCCACTTCTGAATGACAGAGATGGCGACATTTCACAGCTGTTGGGTGAAGAATCACTAAACAGAATAAGAAAGAAAACTTCCAATCATATGCACCCTTTTATACGTGGCCAAATCACAAACCTAGCATTTAGTTTTGTGATTATGCACGGCAAAAACATAACCAGCTCTGCACTTAACATCTAAATTCCACATACAAGTTTCATAACAAAATACTTCCTTTCCTTTTTAAGTAAAACTTTTATGATAATTAAAGGAAATAATTTGGAGTCATAAAATCAGTTCTAAATATTTGTCTGGGCTTCCCTCGTGGTGCAGTGGTTGAGAATCCGCCTGCCGATGCAGGGGACACGGGTTCGTGCCCCGGTCCGGGAAGATCCCACATGCCATGGAGCGGCTGGGCCCGTGAGCCATGGCCGCTGAGCCTGTGCGTCCGGAGCCTGTGCTCCGCAACGGGAGAGGCCACAACAGTGAGAGGCCCGCGTACCATAAATAAATAAATAAATAAATAAATATTTGTCCACTCAATTACCATCAGGACTAGCTAAGTACTTTTATTCCTTTTGCTCTAGTTGTGCTTGTTCTCTTGGGAAATGAGGCCACAGAAGAAATTCACCGCACCTCAGCAACTTCTTCATGCTAACAAAGAAGCAAAAGAATGAGTGGCAATGATGAAAAAAATTCATCTTTAAGGGTTCTTTATTAGGATAACTTTTGTAGCTCAAGAAGGACACATTCTCACTGTGGCTGCAGCCACATGTATGAGGGATTCTTCTCTCTGTGAATTCAGGCATCCAGTGTGGTCCATAGGTCATCCAACACTGGCTACTAACAGCATACATTCAGGAGGGAAACACGCCTTTACCAATAAACCACTGCAGTCCCTCCCTTCAACACAGAACCTGCTCAGCAGTAAGTGAACTAAAAGGTTAAAGTTGTATTTGTGAAGGCCTCTCCTCACATAACCATCCCCCAAAGGCACCAACACTAACGCATCTCAACCTTACCTTCACAAAGTGTAAAAGCAATCAAACCTCAAAAAAGGCATTGACAGGGCTTCCCTGGTGGCGCAGTGGTTGAGAGTCCGCCTGCCGATGCAGGGGACACGGGTTCGTGCCCCGGTCCGGGAGGATCCCACATGCCGC
>NC_041219.1:81254925-81260181 GCF_002837175.3 Physeter macrocephalus | reverse complement strand
TGCTCCGCAACGGGAGAGGCCACAAAAGTGAGAGCCCGCCGTACCGAAAAAAAAAAAAAAAAAAAAAAAGGCATTGACAGCTATGTGTTGGAAGGCATGCCATTCTATAGCCTCAAAAGAAACCAGTGGAAAGCGGTCCAAAAAGAGGCATTTAATCAAGTTCACCAGAGTCCACACTCTGCTCTAAGAGTAATGGTTTGAGCAAAATGTTTGGACATCCATGTGTACCAGCATTAAACTCCAAGCACAGCAATGTCACAACGCACAATGAAAGAGACCGAAGTTCTGAGACATACGCATTTTTATTACTTCATTGTGCACACTCCCTGTATGTGTTCAATATTTGTGCATAACTTCATAAATCTTAATGAGCTCCTTTTGAGAGAAGAGTGGCACACCATCAGATTTTAATATAGCAAAGTACTATACTTACCTTTCAGTTAATAGCTTAAGCAATTGAGAAGTCGGCTGATTAAGAATCAAAGCAGCAACTACTATGTGCTTTAAACCTCAGTCTGCAGTAAGCTGTGTTATATATATATATATATATATATATATATATATATAAAATACATATTGCTTTCTGGCTTCTTCCTTTTGCAACAAGATTTCAGCTCCTTTTTAAATCTTACTTTTTTACCCTTTCCAATATGTGGAACTTCCTTTTCTGAATAAAATCACGTAATATACAATAATTCTATCTTCTCTTTGCCACCAGTTGTTTCTTTCCATCCCTAATATTTTCCTTACGATGAACTTGGTTTCCTCAGTTGTACAGCAGGTATGTTCCAGCAGTATGCAAATCACACTGCAAAGCAGCAGTCAAGCATCTAAATGTGCAATCTTGAGAAATTTTCCCAATGATTAGATTTATTAGATTGTGAAATGATGTCCCAAAGTAGTGGTAGAAGGCTATTACCTGAATCTATTTTAGAAAAATGCTCCCAAAACACCCTGAGTAGAGGAAAGTCCTACATTGGGGCGGGGGGCAGGGGAGAAGGTAGGATTGGTCCAAACTGCAGCCATTGTCATTTCATATTTGTTGAAAACCTACTGATCTTATTTCCTCCCAATTTATATCCTCTTACTTCATTGTTGGGAATAATAATACAAGACACATTACATAGAATACTATACAAAACAACTGTGCCAGATACCACTACAGTTTTACAACAATTTAACCAATAATCCCTGAGTTAACACTCTTCTTACCATGTACAATTACTTTGTAAAGTATTTTACAAATAAGACTTATTATAAAATCATGTTAAAATAGGTAACATTTTGAAAGGATAAAATCATGCTATATATATATATTTGGTTGAACATTATGCAGCTTTAAAAAGGAATGAAATTATGATACATGCTACAACATGGATGAACCTTGAAAACATGCTAAGTGGAATAAGCCAGACCCAAAAGTATAATTATTATATTGTTCCACTTATATGACGTATCTAGAAGAGGCAAATTCATAAAAGACAGAAAGTAGAAGAGAGATTACCAGGAGCTGCGGGGAGGGAGAAACGGGGAGTTATTGTTTAATAGGTGTAGCGTCTCTGTTTCGGATGATGAAAAAGTTCTGGAAATGGATAGTGGTCATGGTTATACTACACTGTAAATGTACTTAATTCCACTGAACTGTACATTTTAAATGGTTAAAATGGTAAATTTTATGATGTTATGTTTATTTTACCACAATAAAAATAAAGAATAAATGGTAATATGGCAAGAGTCATAAATGGAATAGCTCTGCTCATCAGCCCTATCATATAACCTACATTTATTTTCTTCATGGCACTTAACGGTATTTTAAATTATAATGATGATCTATGTGTTTACTTGTGTATTGTCCCTTTCTCCCCCTACTAAAACACAGATTCCATAAGAGCAGGTACGTAGGCTTTCTATTTCACTACTTTATCCCCAGCACTTGCAATTCTTCTTGTCACAGAGTAGGTGCAGAATAACTTTCTGTAGAATAAATGAATTAACAAATGGAAGAAATATTACATATGTCCTATTAATTTTGAGTTTGGTTATACTGCATGGTCATGTACTTTTCCTTATGTCTGATAATATTGAATGCCTCCATCTCTTGTAGGCAGTAGGATACTTTCAACTGTTATTTATCTTATATGTAAGTCTGTAACCATATCCTAAGCTCCTTGAGAAACCATATGCTATAGCTCTGCTTCCCCCGCAAAGTACCTTACCTTGCATAGTGCCATGTGGTGTACTAAGAATTTTCACATCCATGATCACATTTGATACGCATGACCATGAGGCTGGCAGATATAATCATCCCCCTTGCATAGATGAGGACACAGGCTCAGAAATTAAGTGATTTGTTCAAAGTTACTAAGTGGCAGAGCCAGAACTCAAAACCAGGTCTTCTAGCTCCAGGTCCAAAATTCTTTCCAGTAAAAGTTTGGTAATGAAAACAATGATGCTAATATCCTATTTTCCATATTTTCAAATAGAATACGTACTTCAAAAAAATTCCTACTAAATTTGGGGTGGGGGGAGGATTTATACCAAAAAAACAAACCAAAACAAAAAAAGATACCTTAACCATGGGGTTTTTAAAATGCTCAAAAAGATGCAAAGCATACATGTCGGAACTAAATTTAACTATTTATTGTTTTAATACTAGAGGGAAAGAGGAAGGAAGGGAGAGAGAGAGAGAGAGGGAAAGGGAGGGAGAAAAGGAGAGAGAAAGAAATGTACATGGAAATGTGAGTTTTGGTCTGCCATACCTCCCATTTCACATTAAGAACCAGAAATCCAGAATCATGTCTGAAATCTCTCAATTTTTAAATGTTCTCAATTAATTCAATTTTAAAGAACACTCTGCAAGCCAAATACTGCCTGTGGGCAGCCAGTGTGTGGCCTCTGACCTAAGCCATCATTTTTCTTGGTAGGTTTTAGAACAGACAGCACTTTCTATTCATAGGCTATATAAACTCTGTTTGATTTGAATCAGAAAAAACAAGCAGGGAGAGAACATATAAAGACAAAAATGACCTTATACAAATTGGCTATTTTCCCCGTGCTTCTTATTTAACCCCACTGAAAACTGTGCCTAGACTTATGGCCTTCAAATGCATGCTTTTATATCAAAGAACTGTACTTCTAGGAGTATTTTAAAATCCATAGATTTAAAGATGTTTAGAACATAAATGCAACATAAAACTGAGTGTGCCTTCCATGGGAGAATCCAGAGGCTAAAAAAAGAGTATTCGTTCTTGCAGGACAAGATCCGACTCTGTACATTAGCAGTGCACATAAAGGTTATAATTGAGGATGAAAGAAAGAAAAGGACCCACTGAAAAGCAGATGTCTTGAGCTAGAAGAAGCAATCACAGCATCTGCACTTTGGCGTCGGGTAGAAAACACTGGAGGAAAACAATAAAGCACAAGGTATAAAAATACCAGAATAAGTCAGCTGGTTCTTTTCAGCTGGGAGGAAAAAAAGCTACAGAGTACAAAAGGATATTCAGAAGACTTTGGTAAAAATCTGAAGTCTTAAATAGCTCATGGTTCAGACAAGCTGGAAAACAGAGGCAAAGGAAGTAAATGGAGAATAAAACGTTTGTACTTAGTTTTCTCCTAGTATAAGGCTCAAAGGACAATTTAGAACTGCTTCAAATTAATTCTTTCACCACACTCAGGAGTATGATTTCCTTGATGGCGCCATCTTTCACATGCCAAAGTCACTTCAATTTATTACACATAACTTTCCAGAAATCACCTTTAAAAAGTATCTAACATGAATGCGTTGGCCAACATTCTATTCTGTGTTAAAATCCTCTACTGACTAAATGAAAATGCAGAATGAACACACGATTTGGAGTAAGAACACTTGGATTCAAGTCTTGGTCACCTGCTACTGCTTAGGGAGGTGATTTCTGGAGTCATTTCATCTCTTTGAGCCTTAGTTGACTCTCTGGTAAAACGAAGGTATAACACGTGCCTTAACTTCTTCACAGGGTTGCTGTGAAAATCAAATGAGCTAAACTATATGAAAGTGCCTTACAAGTTTTAACCCTAATAATCATATTATCTAAAGAGTCAAAGGTTCATCATTCAGTGAAACCACAGCCTCACCAATCATGCAACAAATATTATTAAACATCTCCTGTTATGCTAAATACTGGCTATATTATAGCTGTGAAAATGACAGGCAGGATCCCTGCACACATGGAGCCTACAGTTTGATTAAAGTTGTAAATTTTTAATTTAAGTTTTGACAATGATACAATAAACAAAATAATTCATCTTTCAGCTAATAGAAGGATTATGTAAGTTTTTGATAATGTATTGCTTGTTTTCTATTAATTTCCATAAAAAAGGAATATAATGGCATATCTTAAATTCAGAAAGACACTTAGCCTGAAATCACAGTCAAAGTATTGTTTACTATACACACTTCATTGGTATGTAGTAATTATTAAACAGCAGAGACAACATTTGCAATCAGGCAAACTTAAGGGAAATGCAGCTGTTTACTCAAAGTTTGGCTTGGGGAAATATCCAAAACAGTTATTATTGAGTGATTATTTTATGCAAGGCATTCTGGTGGGCATTGTAAGCGATACCAAAATCAGCAAGCCCAAGTTCCTTCCTTCCGTAAAGGGACTCATAATAGAGGAATAGACGTAAGATTTGTAAGATCATGTAAGTAGGAGAATAATGCATGGAATAGTAAATAAAAGATTGGTCTGTGTCTCTAAACCTCTACAAACATCCCTGTCAAAGTACCTTCATGAAATGCTGACAAATAGGACAAAGCACCAGACTAGTAATCAAAATTTTTAGTTACAGTCTAATCATGTTCTCACCCAAATCCGGTTACATGAACTAAAGCAAATTATTTCAACCCAGTTTTCCTATCTATAAAATAAAACCTAAAACATTACCAACTTTCTGGCTTTCTCAAACCCTTTTTAAAAAATAATCAGGACAGAGAGGAGCTTCAAGATGGAGGAAGTGTAAGATGCGGAGATCTCCTTCCTCTCCACAAATACATCAGAAATACACCTACATGTGGAACAGCTCCTATAGAACACCTACTGAACGCTAGCAGAAGACCTCAGACCACCCAAAAGGCAAGAAACTCCCCACGTACCTGGATAGGGCAAAAGAAAAAAGAATAAACAGAGACAAAAGAATAGGGACGGGACCTGCACCCGTGGGAGGGAGCTGTGAAGGAGGAAAGGTTTCCACACACTAGAAGCCCCTTCGTGGGCGGAG
>NC_041219.1:81254319-81254555 GCF_002837175.3 Physeter macrocephalus | reverse complement strand
CGGGGAGAAGTCTGGAGCTGCCGAAGAGGCAAGAGACTTTTTCTTGCCTCTTTGTTTGCTGGTGCGCAAGGAGAGGGGATTAAGAGCGCTGCTTAAAGGAGCTCCAGAAACGGGCGCGAGCCGCAGCTATCAGCGCGGACCCCAGAGACGGGCATGAGACGCTAAGGTTGCTGCTGCCGCCACCAAGAAGCCTGTGTGCGAGCACAGGTCACTATCCACACCTCCCCTCCCGGGAG
>NC_041219.1:81251369-81253356 GCF_002837175.3 Physeter macrocephalus | reverse complement strand
TAAGAGCGCTGCTTAAAGGAGCTCCAGAAACGGGCGCGAGCCGCAGCTATCAGCGCGGACCCCAGAGACGGGCATGAGACGCTAAGGTTGCTGCTGCCGCCACCAAGAAGCCTGTGTGCGAGCACAGGTCACTATCCACACCTCCCCTCCCGGGAGCCTGTGCAGCCCGCCGCTGCCAGGGTCCCGTCATCCAGCGACAACTTCCCCGGGAGAACACACGGTGCGCCTCAGGCTGGTGCCACGTCACGGCAGCCTCTGCCGCCACAGGCTCGCCCCGCATCCGTGCCCCTCCCTCCCCCCAGCCTGAGTGAGCCAGAGCCCCATAATCAGCTGCTCCTTTAACCCCGTCCTGTCTGAGCGAAGAACAGACTCCCTCAGGTGACCTACATGAAGAGGCGGGGCCAAATCCAAAGCTGAACCCCTGGAGCTGTGCGAACAAAGAAGAGAAAGGGAAATTTCTCCCAGCAGCCTCAGGAGCAGCGGATTAAATCTCCACAGTCAACTTGACGTACCCTGCATCTGTGGAATACCTGAATAGACAACGAATCATCCCAAATTGAGGAGGTGGACTTTGGGAGCAAAGATATGTATTTTTTTTCCCCCTTTTTCTCTTTTTGTGACTGTGTATGTGTATGCTTCTGTGTGTGATTTTGTCTGTACAGCTTTGCTTTTACCATTTGTCCTAGGCTTCTGTCTTTTTTTGTTTTTACTTTTTAAAAATTTTTCTTAAAAATTATTTTTTACTTTAAAACTTTTTTATTTTCTTTTACTTTATTTTATTTTATCTTCTTTCCTCTTTCTTTCTATTTTTTCTCCCTTTTATTCTGAGCCATGTGGAGGAAAGGCTCTTCGAGCTCCAGGCAGGTGTCAGGGCTGTGCCTCTGAGGTGGGAGAGCCAAGTTCAGGACACTGGTCCACAAGAGACCTCCCAGCTTCACGTAATACCAAACGGTGAAAAATCTCCCAGAGATCTCCATCTCAATGCCAAGACCCAGCTTCACTCAACGACCAGCAAGCTACAGTGCTGGACACCCTATGCCAAGCAACTAGCCAGACAAGAACACAACCCCATCCATTAGTAGGGAGGATGCCTAAAATCATAATAAGGCCATGGACACCCCAAAACACACCACCAGACGTGGACCTGTCCGTCACAACGACAAGATCCAGCCTCATCCACCAGAACACAGGCACCAGTCCCCTCAACCACAAAGCCTACACAACCCACTGAACCAACCTTAGCCACTGGGGATAGACACCAAAAACAACGGGAACTATGAACCTGCAGTCTGCGAAAAGGAGACCCCAAACACAGTAAGTTAAGCAAAATGAGAGGACAGAAAAACACACTGCAGATGAAGAAGCAAGGCAAAAACCCACCAGACCTAACAAATGAAGAGGAAATAGGCAGTCTACCTGAAAAAGAATTCAGAATAAGGATAGTAAAGATGATTCAAAATCTTGGAAATAGAATAGAGAAAATACAAGAAACGTTTAACAAGGACCTAGAAGAACTAAAGAGCAAACAAACAATGACGAATGACATGATGAATTAAATATAAAATTTTCTAGAAGGGATCAAGAGCAGAATAACTGAGGCAGAAGAACAGGTAAGTGACTGGAAGATAAAATAGTGGAAATAACAACTGAAGAGCAGAATAACGAAAAAAGAATGAAAAACTGAGGACAGTCTCAGAGAAGAAAAAGAAATAAAAGGAACACAAATTGGAAAAGAAGAAGTAAAGTAGTCACTGTTTGCAGATGACATGATACTATACATAGAGAATCCTAAGGATGCTCCCAGAAAACTACTAGAGCTAATCAATGAATTTGGTAAAGTAGCAGGATACAATATTAATGCACAGAAATCTCTGGCATTCTTATACACTAATGATGAAAAATCTGAGAGTGAAATTAAGAAAACACTCCCATTTAGCACTGCAACAAAAAGAATAAAATATCTAGGAATAAAGCTACCTAAGGAGAC
>NC_041219.1:81176790-81250620 GCF_002837175.3 Physeter macrocephalus | reverse complement strand
GAATAAAGCTACCTAAGGAGACAAAAGACCTGTATGCAGAAAATTATGACACTGATGAAAGAAATTAAAGATGATACAAACAGATGGAGAGATATACCATGTTCTTGGATTGGAAGAATCAACATTGTGACTCTACTACCCAAAGCAATCTACAGATTCAATGCAATCCCCATCAAACTACCACTGGCATTTTTCACAGAACTGGAACAAAAAATTTCCCAATTTGTATGGAAACACAAAAGACCCTGAATAGCCAAAGCAATCTTGAGAAAGAAATACGGAGCTGGAGGAATCAGTGTCCCTGACTTCAGACTATACTACAAAGCTACAGTAATCAAGACAGTATGGTACTGGCACAAAAACAGAAATATAGATCAATGGAATTGGGTAGAAAGACCAGAGATAAACCCACACACATATGGTCACCATATCTTTGATAAAGGAGGCAAGAATATACAGTTACCTGCTAGAGAAATGGAAATAAAAACAAAAATAAACAAATTTGACCCAATGAAACTTCAAAGCTTTTGCACAGCAAAGGAAACCATAAACAAGTATATACAATGGAATATTACTCAGCCATAAAAAGAAACGAAATTGAGTTATTTGTAGTGAGGTGGATGGACCTAGAGTCTGTCATACGGAGTGAAGTAAGTCAGAAAGAGAAAAACAAATACCTTATGGTAACCCATATATATGGGATCTAAGAAGAAAAAAAAAGGTTAATGAAGAAACTAAGGCAATATGGGAATAAAGACACAGACCTACTAGAGGATGGACTTGAGGATATGGGGAGGGGGAAGGGTAAGCTGGGACAAAGTAAGAGAGTCGCATGGACATATATACACTACCAAACGTAAAATAGATAGCTAGTGGGAAGCAGCTGCATAGCACAGGGAGATCAGCTCGGTGCTTTGTGACCACCTAGAGCAGTGGGATAGGGAGGGTGTGAGGGAGGGAGACACAAGAGGGAAGAGATATGGGAACATATGTATATGTATAACTGATTCACTTTGTTATATAGCAGAAACTAACACACCATTGTACAGCAATTATACTCCAATAAAGATGTTAAAAAAATCAGGATAGAATAAACAGATATATATGAATATCATTTACTCCACAATTTTGGTAGTTGCATTAGGTAACAGATGGGAAGCACCCCCACTGCTTCTGACACTAAGAACATCCTCAATAAGTGTTAAACCTGTATCTGAAGTAGGAAATAACTGAACTAAACCTTAAAGTAGAGGTAAGATTTTAATAAGCACAGATGATAAGAAAGCATGCCATATCAAGGCATTTTTTTGATATTTAAAGTTTAATTTAATACAAATTTCACGTACCTCAACCTTCCCAGAAACGGTCACTTCATCTTAATTAAAGAAATGGAAATATTATGACTTAAGTCTTCATTCTGGGTTATGTATGTTTGGACAAGTTTAGGCAAACAGCAAAGATTCAGAAGTCCTACCACCAAACCTACAAGCATTGAGAAAATGCTAAAGCCAACTCAATCTGGGGAGAGACATGGAACTGGGAACATGAAAGGATTAGGAATGGCAAGCAGTCTCACTTGACTTCACCCTGGAGGCCATGGACTGGAGTAATAAGAGTTAAGTCTGGAACAATGCATTTCAAAAATAAGGAAACAGGCTCAGGGAAATGAAGTGATTTGCCCGATAGGGACACACCCCATAAGTGGCAGCTTTAGGACCCATATCCAGGTCCTCTGATTACAAATTCTTTGCTCCTTCTATCAAATCACTCTACAGCAATAGTAGTGGGCATATTATGCACCAGATGAAGAGTAGAGAAAGAATTCCTGGCTTTCATATTAGTTGGCATTTTGCGCCAAGGGAGAAGGATGACATAATGCCAGGGTACAGGGAAGCTTTGGTCCTTTTTTATTCCTCTTCTGTGTTCAACTCATTCTGAGAATTGTATAAAAATATCAAGTTCACAGAACCCCTGACACCATCTGCTGACACCACACTGTACAAACATCAAACTTAGATGATAATACAATTAAGTTTAGTCTACTTGGGAATACAATCCAATTTGTGAATTATCTGAGGAGCTTAGTTCCACCTCAGTTCACCTTTGCTGTTCACCTGATTCTGGATTAACTCTTTCTACCTTAAGGTGTAAAGAAAAAACTGGCCACTGTATTAAAATGTATTTAAGAAGGTAATTGTATGCTGGAGAGTGACATAATGGTCCCCAGTGGTAAATAGCAATAATTTTGGACCCTCTTCTATTTGGGCTTATAGGTATCACTCTTCTCCATCCACTCTAGTGACTTGACCATTGATGTTATGCCATGCCTAAGCAGGCTTAATTCCAACCTACTGACAAAGGATAACACTATTGATATAAATTGTTCTTCTCTCCTTTCAGAATTTTTGTTTCTGTGTAAGGCAGACAATTTGTCTAGGAATACTGTCTTCATTCCATCTCAAGAACCAATAAGAAAGGAACCCAGTAAGTACAACCAATAGAATGCACCTAAATCTAGAAATAACTCCCATAGTTATGAAAAATAATTGGTTGTTACTTGAGAGAGGATATGGGTAAGGCCTCCCTTTGATAAAGGAGATAGCATTTTTCCAAAGCTGGAATCTATCTCTCCTCTCATTTAGACTCAGACCACCCTCCAGTTCTTAGGATCAGCTCTAGCAGTTAGAATGAGAAATTTAAGTAGATCTGGCCCAAAACCATGGGACTCATCTCACATTTGTCAGTCTGGCTCTCACAGGGTGCCCCAGTTCTGAAAATTGAGCTTCTGCTGTTTTCCCAGGCTTGACTTCTTTCTCCAGCACTGATAAAGGATCTCTCTTTGCTCTTGCCATCTCCCTGGAGTTCTTTCTGGTTCTGAAACTCAGCCCTAGTCTTTGCTACCTCCCAACAGTCTTCCTTGACATTGATTGTCTGCTTATACCTCTCCTGCTCTCCACAAGAATTCTCTGGGCTATGTTGCTTTTGCTTTATGGCCTAGGTACCATGCTTCACCTACCAGGATGGACTTCCCCTCAAGGACCCAAGATGAGCCTGATCCCGCCATCAGACCCTGACAATGACAAGGTCTAGTTCTGAGTCCAAATGGTCCTCATCTGTGTCTACTTGCTGGTATTGATCTCTGGGGGCTTATAATCTAATTGAAAGAGATATACATCAAAAAAAAAAGACTGGTTCTTGGCTTTTGTTGTTTTATATTGTCAGCTCTTACAGACATTTAAGATATCAAAGAATAAATAGTGTGGTTCATGAATTGGTAGGCTATTAGGCACTATTCAGCTATAATTAGGACAACCCAATCTGACATTGACAGTGTAATGGCAGTGATGACTAGTGGGTATATAACTCAGGAACCAGACTTTCTGGATTCAAACCCTATTTTTGACATTTACCAACTTTGGGCTATTGGACAAAATTAACAAGCACTTCAATTGCTTCAGCTATGAAATAGGGAAAATAATGCCTTTCTCAAAGAGTTGTGAAGATTAAATGTATTAATACATTTACACTGCTTAAGGTAGGCATCACTCATAATAAATACTCAACAAGTAGATACGTATTATCTGGGTGGGCTGCCATATCTTACAAATAATTAGAAGAGTCACAAAGAAGATCAAATAGAAAAATAAGTGCCATACTGAAATCAGCTATTAACTCTTCCAAAGAGACCCCTCTGACCCTCCCTAAGACAAGTTAAATTTTCCTCCAATGTATCAGTAACTATTTAGCAGGGAGGTTTGGAGCACTAGGTCTGACTATACAGCTTACCTACCTGTGTGAAAGTCCTTTCTCTGTTAAATGTAGAAAACAGTGCTTCCTACCTGATAGGATTAGCTTTATTATTAAATTAGTTAAGACATATAAAGCACTTAGAAACCACTTACACGTTAGCTAACTTCTATTATTAGTGTAGCCCACAAAATAATCAGGGAGAGGAAATGATGAAATCAGAATGTCCCTAAGTGGTTAGAGCCAGGAGGTATCCATGTTCCAGACAAACAAGCAGTTTATCATTACTCTGGCCCCAATCAGAACTCTTCCCACCAAAAGTAAATGCAAATCTTAGTTGTAGCTGAAAGAACACACCACATGGAAAAGCCATTCAGATCATAAGGAAGCAATCATAGCCACATCCTCCTACAAACGGAGAAGCAGGCAAAGTGAGCATTATAAGTACATGTAACAACTCATATTCCGCAAAACTTTTAAAGTATGCAATCTTTCTTAGAAATTCAGTGAGAAGCTACACTTTAAAAGATCAAGTGGATAAAAAGACTTAGAATAAAAATGAGGGGCCCCAAGCAAGAATGCAATAATCCAACACACACTGGGACAAGGCAAGAATAGTCTGGAAACCAAGCGGGATCAAAAGAACCTAAAGGAAGAAACTTTCATTGCGGGTATTACCAAATTCTTAGTGAATGGGTCCTAGAAATGAATACACAAGTTTCACTCTATACCATTTGTAGTTGTACATAAACATGTCTTAGTCAATCACAAAGTAAATTTTAGAGTATATTTCTTATTCCAAAATGCATATTCAGTTATTTTCAAACAAAGCCCTTCTGATCCTCCCCATGACCAGTAGAGGTCAAACTCCCCTGGAGTTGACAGTGGCTGGACAGCAGAGGTGTCTACAGCAGATCAGCCTTGACTGCCAACTGCCTGCGTGACCTTGGAAAAGTTATTTCCTCTCACTCTCTATTCATCTCCTTGTCTACAAAGTGGAGTTAATGTTGGAATCTACCTAATAGGAGGAGTGTGGTTATTAAATTAGCTAACCCAAATGAAACATTTAGGATGGCGCATGACGCACAGAAAAAAAAATATATATATATATTCTGTTTATCCCATTGGGTACCAAGTTAAAGGATATCACATTTGTTGTTGATGAGTATCTAGACTAACTGGACCCTACTGAGTATTCCAGTCAATGTTCTGGGGACCAGAGGGGGCCAAAGCAGATAAATAACACCTCTCTTAGAATGGTGTATTCTGCCCTGCTCCTCAGGGCTCAGTCCCCACAACTAGGCTTAACAAGTTCATTTTCTCTAGCTATATTTTACATTACAATCTGAGTTACTAGGAATGAGCTGCCTGAGGACTTGGATGGTTCCTTTGATCTCTGTGTATCTTACATTTAACATAATGTCAGGCACAAACCAAGGTTTCAAAAAAAACAAATGGTGAATGATCAACAAATGAATATCAAACAAGGAATAACTATTTTAAATCCAGGACTACTTGCTAAAATCAGCAGACTTTTAAACTCACTAACAAAATGAAATTATCATTTTAATGTTAGAGTTTAGAGCTAAAAGCGTTAGCAGTGCTTTTTAAAGTGAATTATGTAAACCGTCATGTTGGAGATCTTAAAACATTTTAATGGAATATTACCACCATTTCCTTCTGTCACTTAAAGACTTAAATTTTTTTTTCTGCCCCAGATGTTCTGAAAAACCTGTGTGTTCTCTATGCATTAGACTGCCTAAACATCGAAAAATTATCTGCTTCCCCATCAACCACTGATTTTTTTTTCCATTACCAAATGAGAGGTTCTAAAGGCCCACAGTGACTAGGATAAATCACTCCATTTCTTTTCCTCTATTAAAGGAGATATTTTATGTTCCACTGCCACAAAATCCAAGATGAACACCAGAAATAGCCTGTGAGTTGAAGACTCATTTTAAAATGGCACCACAATTTATCTTATTTCTTACTGTACCATAAGCATTACATTATTCATTAGAAGCATTTGTTTTTTAACAGCTTTCACTGAGTATAGCCTTCCCAGAGCAAGGTGATGATGTTGAGGGAGAGATAAGGTCACTTTCTGGAATTCCTCCCCGTGTGACAACAGTGTGTTTGCATAAATACAAATTCGCTCTATGACATTCCTGTCATGTTTGCTCAGTGAGCAAGTAATTTGCCACTTTCATTACTCCAGGTATAAGGTACCTTGCGGAAAATCAATCTTCTTTCTGCTTCATACATCACAGCTGCCCCAGACACCAAGTGCATTCTGACTCTGAAATGAAGCTGTGAGAATAAGACACAAGTCTGTTTCAGCAACTGCATTATCCAAAGGGGTTAATGAATATTATACCTCACTGGGAAACCCCATCTTGGGGCAGGGGAAATGTCTATACACAAAGCAAAGACGCTGTTTTGTGCAAATCATTTCCTATGCCAGAGGGAGGGAAGTCTTAATAGTGGAACAAAGTAGCTACAGGAAGTTTAGTGAACACTTCTTCAGAAATATTAATCTACCATCTCTTCAGGTCACAGATCATTTTCTCCACCTCTTAACAGGCTGAAATTTGACTTTAAAAGACAATCCATTGCAGGATCCTGACTGGCTACAATATGTCAAGCTTCCCCCCAAGGACAGAGCCAGCGCATACCAGCAGATGAAATCATTCTCAGTGTTTTCATTGGTACTGATTGCTGATTTTTCATCAACGTGTCCAACTCAACATCATAACACAAGGGCCAGTGGGAAAAAGAGGTAGAAATATTTTCATTCTATACCTATCTTCAAATCCAAGGAAGGGTAATACGCTGGAATTTTCATGGTATATTGTATTTCTCAAATGTATTTTAGAAAACCACTAATTCAAATATCAACAAATATTTATTGAATACCTACTATATTCTATTATGTGAGCTGTAGATAAAATAATTACCAAAAGAAACAATGTCCTTCTCCTCATTGAATTTATGTTCCAGGAGAGTGAAAGTAAATGAATATCTAAATAAACCGAAGTGACAATTTTAAGTATTGATCAGGGCTGTGAAAAAAGTAAAACAGAGCCATGTGACAGACAGTGATAGAGGGGTGGAGGTTTCAAAGCAACATTAGATGGGTTTGTAAGGAAGATATTAGACAAAGGAACTAGCCATGAGAAAAAAAGAGGGGAAAGCATATTCTGGGCAAAAATTTAAAAAAAAAAGGCAGGAGAGAGAGAGAGAGAGATAGTGAAATAGAAGGCCTGTGTCTGGAGTAGGTAAGTATGAGTCAGAAAAGTGATACTGGCAAAAGTCAGATCATGGAGGCCTTGTTGGCTATGATCAAGAATTTGGAATTATTCAAAGGGCAGTGAAAAGCCACTGGAAAGCAGAAGTGGAGGGAACTTTGAAACAATAGGGCAAATGACATGATCTCATTGACATTTTTTAAAGGTCACTTTATAAAGTGTTTTTGTATGGATAAAGAGTTGTAGGGGGTAGATGTAGTAGAATCAAAGGAACAGCGAGGGAGCTGGGGCCACTGTAGGTGAGTTATGATGATGACTTGACTAAGTAAGGTATCAGCAGAGATAAAGAAAAGTACACATGCTTGTGATACATTTTGGGTATATACACCTCGGGACTTGTCCAAAGATTCGATGAGAGGATAGTAAAGAAAATATTGGTGTCCTTAGTAAAAAAGAGGGGAGGTGGAAATGAATAATTCTCTTTTGGATATATTAAGTTTGAGAAGACAGATGTGCAAGATGTTACTTCGAAATTTGGGAACACAAACATGGAGCTTAGGGAGAGGTAAATTCTGGGGCAAAAGGATGCTGTTTAACATCAAGTATCCAAATAAGCTCACGCAGGATAAGGTTGCCAGATGAAATACAGGACAGTAGCTAAATATGAATTTCAGATATAATGAATAATCTTTGGTATGTGTATGCCCCCAAATAAGGGAGATGTTGTTTAAGGGTACAAACTTACAAAGATAGTTGTTTAGGCAGGAAAATGTTTTCACTTTTTCTTTCCCATGGTTGCCTTTATTTTTCATGAGTATGGGAATTATAAAATAGCCAATGTAGTAGATAAAAAGTCCTGGAGCTCTAATGCACAGTATAATGATTATAGACAACACTGTATTATAAACATAAAACTTGCTATGAGACTACGTCTTAATTATTCCCACCACAAAAAAGAAATAGTAATAATGTGATGTGATAGAGGTGTTAGCTAATGCTACAATGGCAATCATACTGCAGTATATAAATGTATCAAAACAACATGTTGTATACCTTAAACTTACATAATATTACATGTCAATTATATCTCAATAAAAAAGTATGTACCAAACATTGCATGAAACATACTTATACAAAAGTATGTCCCCATAGTTTATGTGATAGAGAGAGATGTGTGTGCGTATACATTACATGGGACATACTTACACTAAAAAAATGTTACATGAAATTCAGATTTAACTGGGCATCCTGTATTTTTAATTGCTTTATCTGTCAACCCTAACTCAAAGTAAGATTTTAAATAGAAAAGACCAAGACCTAGTGCACTCCAAACTTTAGAATTGGAACAAATAAGAGTTTATAAAATGTTTATAAGGGCTTCCCTGGTGGTGCAGTGGTTGAGAATCCACCTGCCGATGCAGGGGACACGGGTTCGTGCCCCAGTCTGGGAAGATCCCACATGCTGCGGAGCGGCTGGGCCCATGAGCCATGGCCACTGAGCCTGTGCGTTCGGAGCCTGTGCTCCGCAACGGGAGAGGCCACAACAGTGAGAGGCCCACGTACCACACACACACACACACACACACACACATACACACACACACAAAATGTTTATAAGGAGCCTCAGAAGGAGGAGCCAGTCAGGAGAGTGTGCTGTCACTGGCACCGAAAGAAAAAAGGCATCCCAAAAAGAAAGTGATACTCAACTGAGACCAAAGTTTTGATCGTTGCCTAGGGGTTGAATAAAATGAGTTCTACAAGTAACCATGACAGTGGACATCATGTAAGCAAGCCTTGGTGACCTTGAAAACAGCAGCAACAGTGAAGTGGAAGAAACAGAAGACCCTTTGGAGTGGGATAAAGAGATGAAGAAGTGGAGACAGTGAATATAGAAACAGGGCAGTAGCATGGGGAGACATAGGGTCAGGAAATACAGGAGGATGTGTGTACGTTGATGGGAACAATTCAGTGGAGAAGGAAAAGTGGACAATTCAGGACTGAGAGGGGAAGATGACAGGATCAGAGCCCTTGAGAGGAAATGAGATCCAAACGATGACAGATGGGTTGACTTACAGTAGTGGAAACAATTCTTCCATTTTAAAAGAAAGAAGATAGGGAATGTGAGCATGGTTTCCACTGGTTTCAAATTTTATAAATGACCCCATAGAAATATGTACACAAAAACAGTCCATTTATAATCGAATATTTTCCTACATTTTAGTTTGTTCAAAATAACTCAGCTATTATATACTCATATAAACAAATGTAGATATATTCAAAATTAGTTGCCTGTTTCAAGATGTTTTAATAACAAAATGAATTAGTTAGATAGTAGTTTAGGGGGAAAAAAGTATTCACTCTTACCTTCACATGGTTGCCTTTATTTTTCATGAATACGGGAATTATAAAATAGCCTCTAAACTTTTATAACATCAAAACTGAAGTTTTTCTAAATGGAAATCAGATATTCTTAAATAACATTTCCCATAACAATTGCACCATACCATACATCATTAAGTAGATAAGTTTTACTAATAGAAAGTGAAAGCAAATACTGCCAAGCTCGAGAGAAACAAAGGTCAGTTGATGTGGGAACCATGCTTTGGACCTCCTGACCTTTGTGTGTGTTGCTTAATATGGATATTTGCATTAGATCTACTCCAAAATAAATATAAGGTATTCATTAATACAGCTATAAAAGCAGCTCAGCTGCACAGAAGACAGAGCTGTATTTGGGGAACACAAAAAGAAACAGTAAGGACATTTAAAAAACAGATATAACACCTTTAGAACATTTCTCTAAGTATCATGCAGTCATTTGTCAGTTACCTGAGGTCCTAATAATACTTGTAAATGAACACAATCGTTCACCCCATAGTACATCATGTTCTTACTAACAAAAGAGTGACAGTCTGGCAAACAAAAATTCCCTGGTTTATTAAAGTTGCAGAGTAAGGATTGTCTGCATGGTTCCTATTATTTTTAGCACAAAGCTCACAGCTAAAACAATCTTGTATTCTTTCAAATATTTAAAGGAATGTGTCTCCTATCCATCCTGCATTTGAAGGAAAACTGATACTGCCTTTAGAACTGATAAAATATGGGTACAGAAAAAAAGTCTTAATATTAAACCAACTAACAGGTTGTTATCTACCAATAACACTATCCAGATTAAACAGGCCTCTTTCTCATCATGATTGCTACAATTTAAAATTTTCACCTTCCCTGTATTTCGACAGTATTTATCTTAGATTCTCTATATGAATGCAAGAAACATAAATGGAACAAAATCTAAGCTCCATAAAAGCAGAGGCCTTATATACCTTGTAGAGTGTCTGGTACCCAACAGACAGTTAATAAATGATGGACGGGTGGATGGATGGCAGGTCAAAAGGACTATGTAGAGAGGATGCTATGAAATTTAGTCAGATGGTAAAAAGAGATCATAAATACTTTACTCCACTCTCACCACTTCTATTCGACATAGTATGGGAAGTCTTAGCCACAGAAATTAGACAAGAAAAAGAAATAAAAGGCATCCAAATTGGAAGGGAAGAGGTTAAATTGTCACTGTTTGCAGATGACAAGATACTCTACATAGAGAACCCTAAAGATTCCAAACAAAAACTATTAGAACTAATAAACGAATTCATCAAGGTAGCAGGACACATGATGAACATACAAAAATCTGTTGCATTTCTTTACACCATCACTGAAATATCAGAAAGAGAAAGTAAAAAACAATCCCATATTAATTCACTTCAAAAAAAAAATACCTAGGAATAAACTTAACCAAGGAGGTGAAAGACCTATACACTGAAAACTATAAAACACTGGTAAAGGAAATTGAGGATCAAAGAAACAGAAAGATATCCCATGCTTTTGGATTGGAAGAATTCATATTGTTAAGATGGCCATATTACCTGAAGCAATCTACAGATTTCATGTGATCCCTATCAAAATACCCATGACATTTTTCACAGAACTAGAACAAAGCAATCCTGAGGAAAAAGAACAAAGCAGGGACTAACCCTCCCAGACTTCAGACAATACTACAAAGTTACAGTAATCAAAACAGCATGGTATTGGCACAAAAACAGACAATAGATGAAAGGAACAGGATAGAGAGTCCAAAAATAAACCCACACACCATAGTCAATTAATCTACAACAAAGGAGGCAAGAATATACAATGGAGAAAAAACAGTCTCTTCAGCAAGTGGTGTTGAGAAAGCTGGAAATCTACATGTAAATCAAAGGAATTGGAACACTCCCACAAATCATATACAAAAATAAACTCAAAATGGTTTAAAGACCTAAATATAAAACATGACACCATAAACCTCCTAGAAGAGAACACAAGCAAAAGATTCTCAGACATAAATAGTAGCAATATTTTCTTAGATCAGTCTCCCAAGGCAAAAGAAATAAAAGCAAAAAATAAACAAACGGGACTTAATCAAACTTAAAAGCTTTTTCACAGCAAAGTAAACCATCAACAAAATGAAAAGACAACCTACAGGATGGAAGGAAATATTTGCAAATGATGCGACTGACAAGGGGTTAATATCCAAAATGTACAAAGCTCATAGAACTCAATATCAAAAAAAAAGCAACCCAATCAAAAGATGGCCAGAAGACCTAAACAGTGTGTTTTCTTTGGAAATAAAACATACAAGTGGCTAACAGGCACATGAAAAGATGCTCAACATTGCTTATTATTAGAGAAATGCAAATCAAAACCACAATGAGGTATCACCTCAAACCATTCAGACTGGCTATCATCAAAAAGTCTACAAACAATAAATGCTGGAGAGGGTGTGGAGAAAAGGGAGCCTTCCTACACTGTTGGTAGGAATGTAAATTGGTGCTACCACTATGGAAAACACAATGGAGTTTCCTTAAAAAAACTAAAACTAGAGCTAGTTTGGTCCAGCTATCCTACTTCTGGGTATATATACAGAAAAGACAAAAATGCTAATTCAAAAAAATACATGCACCCCAATGTTCATAGCAGCACTATTTACATTAGCCAAGACATGGAAACAACTCAAGTGCCCATCAACAGACAACTGGCTTAAGAAGATATGGTATATACATACAATGCAGTATTACTCAGCCACAGAAAAGAATGAAATATTGCCATTTGCAGCAACATGGATGGACCTACAGAATATCATACTAAGTGAAGTATGTCAGACAGAGAGAGACAAACATTATATGATATTACTTATATGTGGAATCTAAAAAATAATACAAATGAATCTAAGGTATCACCTCAAACCATTCAGACTGGCTATCATCAAAAAGTCTACAAACAATAAATGCTGGAGAGGGTGTGGAGAAAAGGGAGCCTTCCTACACTGTTGGTAGGAATGTAAATTGGTGCTACCACTATGGAAAACACAATGGAGTTTCCTTAAAAAAACTAAAACTAGAGCTAGTTTGGTCCAGCTATCCTACTTCTGGGTATATATACAGAAAAGACAAAAATGCTAATTCAAAAAAATACATGCACCCCAATGTTCATAGCAGCACTATTTACATTAGCCAAGACATGGAAACAACTCAAGTGCCCATCAACAGACAACTGGCTTAAGAAGATATGGTATATACATACAATGCAGTATTACTCAGCCACAGAAAAGAATGAAATATTGCCATTTGCAGCAACATGGATGGACCTACAGAATATCATACTAAGTGAAGTATGTCAGACAGAGAGAGACAAACATTATATGATATTACTTATATGTGGAATCTAAAAAATAATACAAATGAATCTATATACAAACCAGAAACAGACTCACAAACAAAGAAAACAAACTTATGGTTACCAAAGAGAAAAGGAATTGGGGGGATGGGGAAAAGGGATAAATTAGGGGTATGGGATTAACAGATACAAACCACTATACATAAAATAGACAAGCAAAAAGGACTTACTATATAACAGAGGGAACTATATTCAATATCTTACAATAAACTATAATGGAAAATAATCTCACATATATGTATGTGTATATATATATGTATGTATATATATATATACATACATATATATAACTGTATCACTTTGCTGCACACCTAACACAAAATTGTAAGTCAATTACACCTCAATAAAAAAATAAGTTTTCTTATCAGGTGAGAAAAATAAGGCATATAAAAGATTCTCAATGACTTGCCACCATCCATAATGCCACAGGTGACAAATATTTTGATTCCATTTAAAAAATCCAGTCCTCCTACATCTTTCCACCCTCCACAAAGGACACACTCATTCTTCCCCGATCTACCCATTCACACACTCGAGAAGTAAAACGGATGTCAAAAATTAACCCAATGACACTCCAGGCTCTTGTGGCTAGATTTTCCTCAGCTTTATTGAGACATAAACTTACACAATGTTATATACCAGCTAAGATATACAACATGACGATTTGATATAAGTATATATTGAAAAACAATTAACCACAACAAGGTTAGTTAACACCTCCATCCTCTCACATAATTACCAGTTTTGTGTGTGTGATGAGAACATTTAAGATATACTCTCCTAGAAACTTTCAAATATATAATACAGTATTGTTAACTACAGCCACCAAGCTGTACATTAGATACACAGAACTTATTTATCATGTAACTGGAAGTCTGTACCCTTTGACTAACATCTCCTCATTTCCCCCACCCGCTACCCCCGACAGCCACCAACCTACTCTCAATTTCTATTATT
This sequence comes from Physeter macrocephalus, assembly GCF_002837175.3. NCBI lineage: Eukaryota > Metazoa > Chordata > Mammalia > Artiodactyla > Physeteridae > Physeter > Physeter macrocephalus. The sequence continues at coordinate 81,236,896 of NC_041219.1, read as the reverse complement.
TTAGCTTCTTTGGATTTCACATATAAGTGAAATCATACAGTATTTGTTTTTCTTTGTCTGACATTTCATTTACCATAATGCCGTCAAGGTTCATCCATGTTGTCACAAACAGCAAGATTTCCTTCTTTTTACAGCTGAATAATATTCTGCGCTATGTATATACCACGTTTTCCTTATCCGTTCATCCATTGACACTGAGATTGTTTCCACGTCTTTCAAAGTCAACACAAATACAATGGAGTAGAGAGTCAGAGAGGGATTCACAAAGATCAATATTCCCTAGAATAACACCTATGCTTATTTTAAATAACATTGACAGTTCAGATATTTGACAGCCTATACCTCTAAATTATAAATCAGGGCAAACTCTTCATAAAGGAAATTCTCAGAGGCTGGACCTATGCTATTCTGCATAGTTGTATCCCAGAAGTCCACAACAGCACTGCCACATACTAGGTACTCAATAGATGTGTTTATTGGATGAATGAGTGAATGAAAGAATGAAGGAAGGCATTACTAGGCAATCCGGTAATCTAATGTTCTAATCTAAGGTATTAGAGAACAGATTATGCAAATTCCTCAAGTGCTTAATTTTATTGAGAAGTTACTCCTTCCTGCCAAAAGTATTGTCTTGTGAATAAGCATTTCATAAGACATAAGACTACAAATCCAAACAGCAGCTGAAGGGAGAGAAGATAGAGGACAGTGTGAGAAAGAAGGGAGGGAGAAAGGAAGGAAGGGGATGATACAAAGGTTAGGGAGGGAAGGAATACAACCACTAAATGTTGGTGGATCAAGAGGATGGTACCTAAAAATCTATGCTCATAGATGAGTCAACAGGGAGCCAGTTCTTTATTCTATTTTTTCATTTCTTTCTTTAGCAATTACAGCCTTAAACTTAGCTGAAGCTAAGTATGAAATGCACAAGGAAAGTAATAACTCTGGGGTTATGAGTTAATAAAATTCTGGAATGAAAAAAATTAACAATGGCAGTCAAAAGCACAAACTAAGCCAAGATCTAATTATATTATACTCTCATGAATGTAAAAAACATTATGAAATATTTAATAGTCGACCAAACTCTATGCTTTTTATCTGCCCAGGGATTCCATAGACTTGCATACAATTATCTCTTCAGTTAAATACACAGCACTCAACAAGTGCTTGGATTCACATTCACATCATTGTTCCTGATATTATAGGGGCACTTCAAATACTGGAATCTCTTGCTTTGCCAATCTCTGTGCTTAGAGAGGTTTCAGTTTTCAGCATTGCAATCTGCTCCTTCTAATCAGTACTCCTACACTATTTGCCTATACCTTAAAGGTGAGCCTTTTGGCAGATAATTTATTTGATTTTCTTTATTCTTATCTTGCCAGTACTTCGAAAATTGAATGAAGGAAGAAGGAGAGAGGGCTCAGCAGGCTTTGAACAACATGTCTCATTGTCAGTGGAAATGCTAAATATATACACTGATTTCTGAAAGACCCCAGTACCTGAGCTAAGCTTTCAAAGGGAGATATAACTATATTATCTACGTTCTCTTCTTTTGCTTGTCATCAAGTTATTTGTGATATAAACAGCAAATGGAGGATATAGTTACCTGAGAACATGGTACCCTAGGTAGTACTTTATCTCTGTTGTCGGTCAAGATGATTCCAATAATACCTGATTTCATGAGATATTACTTTTCTATACTATTTGATACATAGAAAAACAGGTAATGTACGTAGAGTCAGGAAGAAGAATAAATGTGAACCACCACCTACTAAACCCATCATCAATTTAAGAACAAAAAAATTACCACTGCTCTTAAACCTATCTATTTTCCCAGTTCCCCTCCTGCTTTTCTTCATCCAAAAGTAATCACTAACTTCCTTTCTAAAAAATAACTTTAGCAGATATATATGTATTCCTAACCAATGTGTTAATTCAATTTGCTTGGTTTGAACTTTATAAATATGGTATCATACTGTGTGTAATCTCCTGAAACTTGCTTTTTTTAACTCAGCATTATGTTTCAAAGATGTGTTTGTGTTGTTGCATCCAACTGTAATTCATTCACTTTCACAGTTAAATAATCCCTTGTGTGATTTTAGCAAAATATACTCATCCATTTCTTGTCAATGGAAATTTAGGTTGTTCCTAGGGGTTTCTGTTGTTGTATTTTTGCCATTGTTCATAATATAACTAGAAATATTCTTATACATGTCTCCTGGTTCACATGTGTTAAAAGTTTCTCTAGGATTTATACATAAGAAAAGAATTGTTGGTCATAGGGAATGCATGTGATTACTTCACAAGATGATACTAAATTGTTTTCAAAAGTAGCTATCCTAATTTACATCCCCATTAGCAGCACTGTTTGAGTTTCCATTACTCCACACACTTGCCAACATTTGATGTAGAAAAGCTTCTATATTTTTTTGCATTCTAGTGGGTATAAAATGGTACCCATTTTGGTGTTAATTTGCATTTCCCTGATTGTTACTTAAGACCAATTATTTTTTATTGAGATATAGTTAGCATATAACATTACACTCACTGATATCTGTTTTTAAATAAATTTCTTTCTTTATTTATTTTGGCTGTGTTGGGTCTTTGCTGCTGCATGTGGGCTTTCTCTACTTGCGGTGAGCGGGGGGTTACTCTTCGTTGCGGTGCACGGGCTTCTCACTGCAGCGGCTTCTCTTGTTGCAGAGCACAGGCTCTAGGCACGCGGACTTCAGTAGTTGTGGTATGCAGGCTCAGTATATGTGGCTCACGGACTCTATAGCACAGGTTCGGTAGTCATGGCGCACAGGCTTAGCTGCTCCACGGCATGTGGGATCTTCCTGGACCAGGGCTCAAACCCGTGTCCCCTGCACTGGCAGGCAGATTCCCAACCACTGCACCACCAGGGAAGCCCCCAGCTGATATCTTTTTATATGATGTTTATTTTTTTTAACTTCATGGTTTTCACTGATATTCATTAATTTCTGAACAGGTCATAGGTTTTAAAGTAAGCATTCAGGATTATTCCTTTGTTTCCATCCCTGAGGCACCAAGATCACATCAAGTTTTTCCATTAAATTAGCCAGCCAGTATTGAATTTTAAGTTGTAGATGTGATTACCAGTTTCTGATCTACTTTATAAGAAGCATGTTAGATTTTCTTTTAAGAAGCTACTGGTCACTTTTCATGATCTTTCTAAAATATATTCCTACATATGTCCATTGGACTGAGAATATTTTCCCAATAGCATTCTGTCTATTTTCTAAGTAGAATTATTCTAATGTTGCCAAACTTGATTTGTTTTTTAAGTTTCAACTGTTCAATTTCACTTTCGAAAATAATTTAAAATTCTATTTTCCACTTTTTTGGTTGAAAAGCATCTCTAAATTTTATTATCACTTGCTAACTGTGGCAAAATAAATATGTGGTATTCGCATAGCAGAAAAGGACATATAAACAATGTAAGTATAATGCAAACGCCATGATATTTTTCAAGAGGTCATTTGAAGAAAGCAGATGTACTTTGCCTAAAAAATTATTTTTCTCAGATAATACTGGAAGAAATACAACAGGATTTAAAGTTGAATTAAAGGTACCATACCAATAAAACACTTTGGATTCATATAGCTTTGTTACATTATATCTCCCTCAGCACCAAGAGACAATTTTAGATTGTTAAACCATGTCAGTTAATGATGTTGATTACACAGCTAAACATCCTCCCACAGATCTGCCATGATACATTTCTAAGAATGGGGTCTCTTTCTTTGAATATTTTTATGCATAGGCATCAGATTTTACCTCTTCAATGCACACAACTAAGAGAGCAGTAAAACTTCTAGCAAACATAGTTTTAATGACTTTTACAGCACCTATGACTATGGATATGGCTTCCAGATCTACACCTCTGCCACTTAAACTCTTTCATTGCAACCTACTCATTTAGCCATGGGCATTAACATTAAAGATCCTATATTTTTCTGGTGTGGTACTATAGGAATCTAGCCTCTTGGTAACCTATTAAATCTATGCTATCTACAAAATAATACAGTCTAAGAATTCTAGCCAAACTATGGAATCAGGGGAAAATATATCACCTCAGTTAACAGCTTTACATTTTAAAAATGACTAATTGTCACTAACTTTAAAGTAAGATATCAATACCATGACTACTTTCTATATGTCCATCCTACTCAAAGCTGGAGATGGCATACTTTCAATGCTCAGTTCAAAAAATAGCACAGAAACCACTTCCTGTGCTAGAGTTAACTTCGTTGTCCTCATCAGCCTCTCTGTGGCATAAACACAACTGAGCCTACCCTTTATTTTGAAACACTTTTCCCTCTTCTGGGAGTGAGGCATAGAACACACTTGCACTCTTGGTTCTTCTACTACCTTATTGGCCTCTCATTCTCAGGGTGCGTGGCTGATATTTGCTCTTCTGGCTGACCTCTGAATGGTTATCACACTGCCTCAAGGCTCTGTTGGAGCCTTCTTCTTTGTCTGCCAGGTATCCCCAAATGACCTCATCCCGTCCCATGACTTTAAGATGATCTCCTCACTGTTCATTCAGAAAATTTTCCTCCAACCCTGACATCTTAACCTGAGCTATACTTCCATATTCAATTGAAAATTTAAGGAATTCCCTGGTGGTCCAGTGGTTAGGATGCAGCACTTTCACTGCCAAGGGCCCGGGTTCAATCCCTGGTGGGGGAACTAAGATCCGGCAAGCTGTGCAGCACAGCCAAAAAATAAAATAAAATAAAATGCAGCATCTCCATACAGATGGCTAATAGACATCTCAAACATAAAAAGTGGAGTTATGCATTTCCATCCTTCTCTCCCACCCACTACTTCTCTCTTGTCATTCAGTGTACCACCATCTGGTCAAGTGAAAAATTCAAAAGTCACTTGTGATGCCTCCCTTTCTCTCTCACCCATTTCCAATCTTTCAGCACATCCTAGGCTCAACATCTTAAATATACATTAAATCCACCCACTTTTATCCACCTCCATTCTTGTCCAAGCCTGGCCTTCACTACTACAATGGCGTCCTATCTGACTTCTCTGCTTCCACTCTTTCACCATAGACTTTTTTTCTCCTAATAACCTACAGAGCCACCATTTCTTTTTTATATACAAATGTTACCACTTAAAATTTTCCATTGCACTACCAATGTACTGTTATTACTCAGAATAAAATCCCAATTCCTGACCATGACCTCATAGGCTATTTGTGATCTGGCCTATTCTACCTCTGCCATTTGATCATTGATCCTTCTCCTTCCCACTCACCTCCTTTCTAAACATGCCAAACTCAAGTCCTCAAGTCCTCTACACTGCCTTGTTCTTCCACCTGGAAGTACCCTCATTCCCTCATTCTTCAGCTTTCTGTTCAAATTTAATCTTTTCCTAGAGGGTTTCCTGACTATCATGTATAGCTTACCACCCAGTTGATTTCCATCCAATGAACAGCACCATCAATAATAATGTATTTGTGCATTTGTTTGTATATTTTCTGATTCCTACCACCAGCATCTAAGTTCCATGTGAAGAATTTTTTCTGCCTTATTCACCACTGGGGTCCATTATGCTGTGTTGAGAACAGTGGCTGGCACATATTAGGCACTCAGTAAATATTTATGAAAGAAAACAACTTTATAAAGCCTCTCCTTCTGATACCCGATAGCCATTCTCAAAAAAGGCCCTGAATTCTTTTTTATTTTAATGTCAAATTTAACAGTCTTGGAGAAATTGCTTGATTTGTAGGCTACTCTCTAATTTTAAAACACAGTGATTTTAAATCTCTATAGTTTCTCTGTACATCAACCATTACATGAGTCAAAAATGCAATTGCACTCGTGAAGTTGAAAATTTCACACTTATTTTACTTCTGAGGAAGTTCAAGAGCAAAGGCTCTTCTCTACAAAGTCAATCGTAATTTACACTCATTAAATTACCTGCCTTTCAGACAATGAAACATTAATAGTCTAAGTGATTTGAGACAAATGCCTCGCTTTTGGAAAGTCCTGCTGTACTTTTCAATATCCATCACCACAAGTTACTAAAAATTTCTGCAACTTTAAAGCCATGCTTTTGAGAAACTAAAAAACTGACATGTCATAGAAGTTAGAAGTAGAAACCTCAAAGCATCCTTCTATATCAACTACATTACTAATAAGGTGAAAAAAAATACAAATTTGATCTGCATTGATACACTGTGGCAATTAATGGTGATGTTCTAAAGACATAATACACACAAAGCCCCTGGCTTTGCAGTCACAGTACCAGGTTGAAGGTAAACAATCTTCAATATAAAAATTTGGACATTTGGATGAAAAATGCCTTATTTTTTTTTTCCTGGTGGGACAAACTCCCCCTGAAACTTGGGTATTTAAGAGGCAGAGTAGAAAAGTGGAGTATAGAGAGTTTTTATATTTGTTTAAAATTTGGCTCTGCCTCTGACTAGTTTGTACTTGAACATTTTACATATCTTTCCTCATCAAATATTCTGTCCTAGAGGCTGTACTAGGTGCTAGGGCTATAAAATAAGCCCTGTAGTAGTTTAGGGACTAAGTTTAGAGACTTAGTTTTCTCCTAGATAAAATAGGAATAATACTAACCCCACTGATGATCAACCAGGATAAAGTGGGAGACATACATAGCACAAAAGAAAACACTTCAATAAATAACTTCTTATTTTTACAATTTTCAACCAGGTTACCGTAACCATGGAATGATTTCTGTTCCATTGGCAAAAAGCACACTATAACTATTGGCCTAAGCATAAAATGAATGAGACTAAAAAAGCAGTTGTACTTACAAAATTTCAGTATGCTGAAAGGTTTATTAAATAAATGTTTCATTGGCCTCAATTCTCTGAGTCAATGAAAAAGTATGAAACTCTACCATGTTGATTTTATTTACCAACCAACATGTTTTTTAACGTAATATCTTCAGCAGGTTGCCATTAAAAATTAGATGCTAAAAAGAAGTCAGAAGAAAGTGTACATTCAGTACCCAATGGAGAGTTAAGAGTTGTTTTTTTCATCTTCTGGTTCTCCATTTCAAAACAATTAATTGGTTAAATCTAGGAATATAGCCAACAAGTATTATTCTGTTTCACAGAGAATTACTGTACCTAATTCAGCAGTACCTGAGATTCCTACAGTGTAAGAGGACTATTTTATGACTGTCTGAAAAATGTAGTCTCTTATCTTCTCCTAGAGTAAGAGATTATATTACTGTTCAAAAGCCTAAGCCATTAGCAGGCCTTTTAATAAGTGTGCTAATTACTTGAAATGACATAAGAAGTACCATGAATGAAAGAGCAATAAATTGTCAGTTCTTTTGAAACTATAGTTCAGTAACCCAACGTTACTATTACCTTAACATCAAGATACTAATTTTGAGAGTTATAAATAGCTATAATAATGATGATCCAAATTAAGGAAAATAAATCATTAGCTTAACCTCCCAAAAGGTAAGACGGTCTTGATATTATTTCATTAACATTGAGGATCAAGTTCGCTACTGTACATAAATGAATATGTAAACTAGAAGAGTGCTAAATAAATGCACAGAATTCGTATCACCAGAGTCTCAGTATCAGCAGACAGATCACTGTTACATATATTAAAGACTGTGGAAGTCTCCAAGAAAAATTTCCTCATATCAAATTAGTATGAAATGAGATTTTAATTAGAAAAAAAGGCTCTTGTCCTCCTCAGTTATGAAAGCAAAGCATAATGCAGAATTCCTTTCTCAGACACAGGGGATAATAGCTTTTCAAAAATTACCAAAAGGCAAACACTTATTTTATTAAGTCCCTGAACGAAATGCCTTTGACATCTATCTATTGCTACGAGGCACACAGACACACTCTCACACAGAGGCCACAAAGCTCTTTTTCAATGCTTTATCAATTCATCTGAGTACACATGGAAAAAGCCTAAGTTCAGTAATCATGTTGTTAACATACATCTTTACTACTTTTAATCTCCCTTTTAATAAAGAAAGTATACTACCTGATTCAGAGTAACTGCAGAGACACGAATTTGGTCCTTGATGGGTTGTCAAGAAAAAGTGTAACTATTCTAGGGGCTTCCCTGGTGGCGCAGTGGTTGAGAATCTGCCTGCCAATGCAGGGGACACGGGTTCGAGCCCTGGTCTGGGAAGATCCCACATGCCACGGAGCAACTGGGCCCGTGAGCCACAACTACGGAGCCTGTGCGTCTGGAGCCTGTGCTCCGCAACAAGAGAGGCCGTGATAGTGAGAGGCCCGTGCACGGCGATGAAGAGTGGCCCCCGCTTGCCACAACTAGAGAAAGCCCTCGCACAGAAACGAAGACCCAACACAGCAAAAATAAATAAATAAATTAATAAACACTCCCCCCCAACATCTTAAAAAAAAAAAAAAGCGTAACTATTCTAAACATTGAATGCTAACTTGGAAATATGGAAGAGTCACCTATATCCCACCACACTGCAGAGTATCACCGTCTGCAGGTTATAGGTCACAAATCCTACGACAAGGACTTGGATTCCGGGGGGCTCTGGAAAATGCGCAGAATATAAATTCTGAAAGTGTCAAACCCAGTGACATGTGCTGCTAGAATGTCCCAGAACTCTGTCTGTCAAGAACCATTGCCCCACACTCCCAAAATCAAACACCAAAAGATGAACCACTGAATATAAAATCATTAAAGAACATGAACTTATTTCATGTAAACTTGGGGAAATCTCTTTACAGAGCAGCACAGACATAGTTTGGCCTATATCTGAGAATGAAGGAATGAACTAGATGGTATCTCATGGTCTTTCCCATCCCTATATTTCACTGTATCATCAGAATGTTGCATTCTTTACAAATATAAGCCAAACTGATACTAACTTTCCCCCAAAGTCAGTTTATTCCCTGGCCTGAAGTGTAATTTTTAATCCTAGAGTGATCCAACAGTGGAATTTCAGCAAGCGTGAAGGAGCCTACATTTCACTGTCGGAGGGTTACCAGGGATGACAGTCTGTAATCCTATGGACACAATGAAGGATATTCACATATCAGGAAATCTGGAGAGAAAGGCATCCAAGGCCCTACACAGGACAAGAAGTCAGTCACAAATCTGTAAACTGTACCGAGCATTTTGACCTTGAAGTCACAACATTTTCAAGGTGCTATTTACTTGTCTGTAAAAATGGAGGTGAGTTACCAAAGTATAAGAAAAATCATGCAATTTTAGAGCATCCTAATAGTGCCTGGATATGCAAGGGTAAGTAAGGCACACACCCTCCGTACAGGTAAAGCTGAGCTGCAGGACATTTTTCTGAGATTTTGAGCCTCTAGATTAGAAATACACATTTGAGAGTCAGCGCATATGGATGTGTGTGGGGTAGAGGTTAGGACTGAGAGGCATGATATGATCAAACAGCAAAGAGTTTGGCATTAGCAGAGCTGTAGAAGGTCAATCCCTAGAAAACTGCCAATATTTAAGGAGAAGCAAAGGAAAAGATGCCTACACCAAAGACACAGAGGCGTGAGAAGTGCCAAGAGGGAGCAAGAGTTAGGCAGCCAATGGGGAATAGAGAGTCAGGTGGGGAGGAATTAAATAGCAGTGGCAAATGCGGCAAAGAATAATAAAGAAATTGGAAACCACTCACTAAATATTTATAGAATGGGAGAAAGGAAGAATTGAGAGTGGTCACATCTAAAGGCTTCTAGTTTTCCATAAATGAAAAGGCACAGTAAGCTGTGGAAAATCAAAGTGGAAAAGTTGAGTAGGGTCTTGAAGACAGTGGTGAAAGTTTGGAATAGTCACTGAGAGGAATCTACTTACGGAAAACTCTTCTCGGCCACTGAAAGGATCAGATGATATACATATTGCCATTTAAATGTGTGAAGCTAGTGCATTTATTCAACAAATAATTCTTAAAAGTGGTTATGGAAAAAGACAAGGATACATAAGACAAATCTCAGATGTCAAAAATTCAAGTGTGAAAATAATTGCCAATACAATGCAAAACAGGCTCCCCAAACAGTCACGAGCAACCGTGTGTGTGTGTGTGTGTGTCTGTGTGTGTGTGTGTGTGTGTGTGTGTGTGTGTGTGTGTGTCTTGGAGCTGCTGATTAAACGGATCCATCCACACTCTTTTCTCTTTCAGTCCCTCAGGACATAAGGCATGCACTAATTAGATAATTCATGAAATTTAAGGGTACAACCCACAGCATGGAAAGAAATGTTCTCCTATTTTTATTCATTGATATTACAATTTGAGCGTTAGGAACATAACTCCTGTGACTAACTAGAGAAGGCTGGAAAGTGTCACACCCTCCTGACTTCCACAGAGTACAGTGAGCTGAGGACAACCAAATGAAGAAGCAGCGGGCAGGGGGCTGAAAGGCTGTGACAATCCGCCTGTCTCTCAACTCAGTGGACAACACTCTCCCCAGAGGTTGACTCTGGGATAAACATAATCAACAAACACCAGCTGGGCAGGGCTGGAGGTTAAAGTGGTATAAATAACAGCCCCTGTCCTCAAGGAGTTCCCAATTTAGTTGGAAAATAAAACATACCCATGAGAAATCTTAAATAACATTAACATTTTGCAGGCTGGTCAAGACAACTACAGAGCTAGCCCAGGGTTAAGCAGAATTCTTACCGAATTCATGCTGTAGACTGAAATGTATTTAAAGAAAAAAGAATACATTTAAGGGAAAGCTGTGAAAGAGGCAGGAATTGGACTGGCTCTCAAAACTAGGTAAAGGTCAAGACCCCATGCAGCACAGCAAAAACCATTCAGTCCCATCATAATTAGTGCCCCCTTTGCCATGCCATCACTCCTGATAAACTCACCCTGTGCAGATCTGAACCATCTGTTTCTTCAATGCGGGTAACCAGCAGCCCTAACACTACCAATGATTTGAACAACTCTACTTTAGGAGGCATTTATTTCAAAGATCAGATACTTGATTGTTGCTTTGTCTTTAGGACTTGAAAAAATAAGACAAGTAATTTGCCTCCAAGTTTCCCCACGTGGCTGAGGAGTTACAGCATGTACAGATGTTCACAAAGGTTGAATTGAATCATATTCTGTCCTCGCAATTTTCAAAAGAAAATAGCCATGTTTACTTTATGTTTTATTTTCTGGGCCATTCATTTAAGATTGAATTGGAAAGCTGCTTTGAGTTTAGAGTTTTGCATTTGAAAACAAAAACCAAACCAAAAAACCACAGTAATTTACCATAATTAGTACTCTTAGAATCACTCAGCAGCAGGAAGTTCCTTACCCTAATTCTCTACTCTATACTCCCACCTTCACCCAGACCCTGGGCAACATTTCAAGCAAAGAGGCACTGAGATTGGCCCAATCCTCCAAAACCCCTAAACCATCAACAACTCCACCATTTCTTTTACACTCATGATTTTCAAGTCAAGCTAAGTTCTGTTTAACTCTTTGCATGTCTGAGTTATATCATGATATTACACAGCCCTTTAAATTAATTTCCCTTGGGGTACCCAATGAAATCCCATAAGGAATTCATTGTCAGGCTTCGGTACAGGTACTGAAGATCACACCAAATCTTTAGAAAGCCCACACTTGTCATGCATTCAGTGAGCATGCATTATCTGTCCTAGTTTGTTTTCTGGGGCAGAGCAAGAACAAAACCAGAGTTGGTGCTATGGAAGCGGAAAGCAAGCATCAGGCCTAGACAGTGAGTCACAAATAGAGCTAGGCATAAAAACAGGATTGATTACAGGGGTTCTGAAAGAGAGACGTCAAGAACTTGAGACGGTGAAACATCAGAACAGCAGCCAAGAAACAACAAGCAAGGCTCCGATGAGGAAAATAAGCAATCAAAATACAAACAACAGAGGACACCAGAAAGGAAGTAGGCAATCTCAAAGAAGAACCAAACCAAAGCCAAACAGAAGGTAATGCATCATCCCCATTCGCTAATAGTTCTCATCCAGCCCTTGTTGAGGAAGAACTTGAAAATTTTATCCAAACATTATCATTAGAGGAGCCTAATGATACTGATAGTTACTGACTTATCAAGTGCCCGTATGCCTAGCATCTTATGTACATTATCTCATTTAAGTCTCAGCACAACTCTCTAGGCATTAATTAATTCTCCGTTTTACACATGAGAAATCTAAGATGCAAAAAGGTTAAGTAACTTCATAGGGTCATCCAAATAGTAAGAGCCAGAGCTGGGATTCAAAATGCTCATATCCCTATAATATGCTATTTAAGCTGAAGTTTGTGCCAGTACAATGCATGTAATTCTCATTCTAGAACTGTGTTGTCCAATACAGTCACTATTAGCAACATGTGGTTATAGAACACTTGAACTGTGCCTAGTGTCACATGTTGAAATGGTGATATTTTGGATATACTGATTTAAAGAAAATACACTGTGAAAATTAATTTCACCATTTTATTTTTTTAATGTGACTACTACAAAAGTAAAAAATATATATTTAATATTTAATATATAGTATGTAATCTATATCTCATGTTTCTATTGATCAGCACTATCCTAGAGTATAAATTCACTCTTTCCCAAGTCCTTTTTAAAACAAAACATAGGGGACTTTTCTGGTGGCACAGTGGTTAAGAATCCGCCTGCCAACGCAGGGGACACGGGTTCGAGCCCTGGTCCGGGAAGATCCCACATGCCACAGAGCAACTAAGCCCGTGCGCCACAACTACTGAACCTGCGCTCTAGAGCCCACGAGCCACAACTACTGAGCCCGTGTGCCACAACCAATGAAGCCTGCGTGCCTAAAGCCCATGCTCTGCAACAAGAGAAGCCACCCCAATGAGAAGCCCAAGCACCACAACGAAGAGTAGCCCCTGCTCGCCATAACTAGAGAGAGCCCATGCACAGCAGCAAAGACCCAACACAGCCCAAAATAAATAAATAAAAATAAATAAATTTATAAATTTCCATATTTAAATAAATAAATAAATAAAATAATAAGTAAAAAATAAAACAAAACATAGAATCTTGAAAGTTTTAGCTGTAAACAATATCCAGAGGGATAAAAAGCCAAAAAAAAAGCGCTAACTTTTCTCCTGATTTTACCTTCCTTCCTGGAATCATTCTGCTTACTGTTGCCACCATTGTACTAGCATCTGAGTATGGGAACAAACTTTTTTTTTAAACATCTTTATTGGAGTATAATTGCTTTACAACAGTGTGTTAGTTTCTGCAGTATAACAAAGTGAATCAGTTATACATATACATATATAACCATATCCCCTCCCTCTTGTGTCTCCTTCTCACCCTACCTATCCCAATCCCCTAGGTGGTCACAAAGCACCGAGCTGATCTCTCTGTGCTATGTGGCTGCTTCCCACTAGCTATCTATTTTACATTTGGTAGTGTATATATGTCCAGGCCACTCTCTTGCTTCGTCCCAGCTTACACTACCCCCTCCCCATGTCCTCAAGTCCATTCTCTACATCTGCGTCTTTATTCCAGTCCTGCCACTAGGTTCTTCAGAACCATTTACTTTTTTCTTTTAGATTCCTTATATATGTGTTAGCATAGGGTATTTGTTTTTCTCTTTCTGACTTACTTCACTCTGTATGACAGATTCTAGGTCCATCCACCTCACTACAAATAACTCAATTTCGTTTCTTTTTACCGCTGAGAAATATTGCATGTATATATGTACCACATCTTCTTTATCTATTTATCTGTTGATGGACACTTAGGTTGCTTCCATGTCCTGGCCTATTGTAAATAATGCTGCAATGAACATTGTTGTACATGACTCTTTTTGAATTATGGTTTTCTCAGGGCATATACCCATTAGTGGGATTGCTGGGTGGTATGGCAGTTCTATTTTTAGTTTCTTAAGGAACCTCCATACTGTTCTACATAGTGGCTGTATCAATTTACATTCCCACCAACAGTGTAAAAGGGTTCCCTTTCCTCCACACCCTCTCCAGCATTTATTATTTATACATTTTTTGATGATGGCCATTCTGAGCCATGTGTGAGGTGTTCCTCTTTGTAGTTTTGATTTGCATTTCTCTAATGGTTAGTGATACTGAGGATCCTTTCATGTGTTAGTTGGCAATCCATATATCTTCTTTGGAGAAATGTCTATTTAGGTCTTTTGCCCATTTTTGGATTGGGTTTTTGTTTTTTGATATGGAGCTGCATGAGTTCCTTGTATATTTTGGAGATTAATCCTTTGTCAGTCGCTTCATTTGCAAATATTTTCTCCCATTCTGAGGGTTGTCTTTTCATCTTGTTTATGGTTTCTGTGGCTTGCAAAAGCTTTTAAGTTTCATTAGGTCCCCTTTATTCACTTTTGTTTTTTTTTTCCATTTCTCTAGGAGGGGGGTCAAAGAGGATCTGGCTGTGATTTATGTCATACAGTGTTCTGCCTATGTTTTCGTCCAAGAGTTTTACAGTGTCTCACCTTACATTTAGGTCTTTAATTCATTTTGAGTTTATTTTTGTGTATGGTGTTAGGGAGTGTTTTAATTTCATTCTTTTACACGTGGCTGTCCAGTTTTCCCAGCACAACTTATTGAAGAGGCTGTCTTTTCACCATTCTACATTCTTGCCTCCTTTATCAAAAGTAAGGTGACCATATGTGCATGGGTTTCTCTCTGGGCTTTCTATCCTCTTCTATTTATTTCTGTTTTTCTGCCAGAACCATATTGTCTTGATTACTTGATTACTGTAGCTTTGTAGAATAGTCTAAAGTCTGGGAGTCTGATTCCTCCAGCTCTGTTTTTCTTTCTCAAGATTGCTTTGGTTATTCGGGGTCTTTTGTGTTTCCATACAAATTGTGAAAATTTTTGTTCTAGTTCTGTGGAAAATGCTATTGGTAATTTGATAGGGATTACATTGAATCTGTAGATTGCTTTGGGTAGTACAGTCAGTTTCACAATATTGATTCTACTAATCCAAGAACATGTTATATCTCTCCATCTGTTTGTATTATCTTTAAGTTCTTTCATCAGTGTCTTATAGTTTTCTGCATACAGATATTTTGTCTCCTTTGGTAGGTTTATTCCTAGGTATTTTATTCTTTCATTGCAATGGTAAATGGGAGTGTTTCCTTAACTTCAGTTTCAGATTTTTCATCATTAGTGTATAGGAACGCAAGAGATTTCTGTGCATTAATTTTGTATCTTGCTACTTTACCTAATTCATTGATTAGCTCTAGTAGTTTTCTGGTAGCATCTTTAGGATTCTCTATGTATAGTATCATGTCATCTGCAAACAGTGACAGTTTTACTTCTTCTTTTCTGATTTGGATTCCTTTTATTTCTTTTTCTTCTCTGATGGCTGTGGCTAAAACTTCCAAAACTATGTTGAATAAAAGTGGTGAGAGTGGACAACCTTGTCTTGTTCCTGATCTTAGAAGAAATGGTTTCAGTTTTTCACCATTGAGAACGATGTTGACTGTGGGTTTGTCATATATGGCCTTTATTGTGTTGTTGTAAGTTCCCTCTATGCCTTCTTTCTGGAGGGTTTTTAACATAACATGTTGGATTTTGGTGAAAGTTTTTTCTGCATCTACTTAGATGATCATATCATATGGCTTTAACCCTTCAGTTTGTTAATATGGTTTATCACATTGACTGACTTGATATACTGAAGAATCCTTGCATTCCTGGGATGAACCCCACTTGATCATTGTGTATGATCCCTTTAATGTGCTGTTGGATTCTGTTTGCAAGTATTTTGTTGAGGATTTTGGCATCTATGTTCATCAGTGATATTGGCCTGTAGTTTTCATTCTTTTTGACATCTTTGTCTAGTTTTGGTATCAGGGTGATGGTGGCATTGTAGAATAAGTTTGGGAGTGTTCCTCCCTCTGCTATATTTTGCAAGAGTTTGAGAGGGATAGGTGCTAGCTCTTCTCTAAATGTTTGATAGGATTTGCCTGTGAAGCCATCTAGTCCAAGGCTTTTTTTGTTGGAAGATTTTTAATCACAGTTTCATTTCAGTGCTTGCGATTAGTCTCTTTATACTTTCTATTTCTTCCTGGTTCAGTCTTGGAAGGTTGTGTTTTTCTAAGAATTTGTCCATTTCTTCCATGTTGTCCATTTTATTGGCATTGAGTTGCTTGTAGTAATCTCTCAGGATCCTTTGTATTTCTGCAGTGTCAGTTTTTACTTCTGCTTTTTCATTTCTAATTCTATTGATGTGAGTCCTTTCCCTTTTTTTCTTGATGAGTCTGGCTAATGGTTTACCAATTTTGTTTACCTTCTCAAAGAAACAGCTTTTAGTTTTAGTGATCTTTGCTATTGTTTCCTTCATTTCTTTTCATTTATTTCTGATCTGATCTTTATGATTTCTTTCCTTCTGCCCATTTTATTGGCATTGAGTTGCTTGTAGTAATCTCTCAGGATCCTTTGTATTTCTGCAGTGTCAGTTTTTACTTCTGCTTTTTCATTTCTAATTCTATTGATGTGAGTCCTTTCCCTTTTTTTCTTGATGAGTCTGGCTAATGGTTTACCAATTTTGTTTAGTTGTTTGAGATTTTTCTTGTTTCTCGAGGTAGGACTGTATTGCTCTAAACATCCCTCTTAGAACTGCTTTTGCTGCATCCCATAGGTTTTGGGTTGTTTTACATTGTCATTTGTTTCTAGGTATTTTTTGATTTCCTCTTTGATTTCTTCAGTGATCTCTTGGTTATTCCGTAGCGTACTGTTTAGCTGCCATGTGTTTGTATTTTTTCCAGAGTTTTTCCTGTAATTTTATCTAGTCTCATAGCGTTGTGGTCAGAAAAGATACTCGAAACATTTTCAATTTTCTTAAATTTACCACGGCTTGATTTGTGACCCAAGATATGTTCTACCCGGGAAAATGTTCCATGAGCACTTGAGAAGAAAGTGTGTTCTGTTTTTTTTGGATGGAATGTCCTATAAATATCAATTAAGTCCATCTTGTGTAATGTATCATTCAAAGCTTGTGTTTCCTTATTAATTTTCATTTTGGATGATCTGTCCGTTGGTGAAAGTGGGGTGTTAAAGTCCCCTACTATGATTGTGTTACTGTCGATTTCCCCTTTTATGGCTGTTAGCACTTGCCTTATGTATTGAGGTGCTCCTATGTTGGGTGCATAAGTATTTACAAGTGTTATATCTTCCTCTTGGATTCATCCCTTGATCATTATGTACTTCCCTTCTTTGTCTCCTGTAATAGTCTTTATTTTAAAGTCTATTTTTTCAGATATGAGAATTGCTACTCCAGCTTTCTTCTGATTTCCATTTGCATGGAATATCTTTTTCCATCCCCTCACTTTCAGTCTGTAATGTGTCCCTAGGTCTGAAGTGGGTCTCTTGTACACAGCATATATACAGGTCTTGTTTTTGTATCCATTCAGCCAGTCTATGTCTTTTGGTTGAAGCACTTAATCCATTTACATTTAAGGTAATTATCAATACGTATGTTCCTATTACCATTTTCTTAATTATTTTGGGTTTGTTATGGTAGCTCTTTTCCTTCTGTTGTGTTTCCTGTCTAGAGAAGTTCCGTTAGCACTTCTTATAAAGCTGGTTTGGTGGTACTGAATTCTCTTAGCTTTTTCTTGCCTGTAAAGCTTTTAATTTCCCCATCGAATGTGAATGAGATCCTTGCTGGGGAGAGTAATCTTCGTTGTAGCTTCTTCCCTTTCATCACTTTAAATATGTCCTGCCACTCTCTTCTGGCTTGCAGAGTTTCTGCTGAAAGATCAGCTTTATCCCCTTATGGGGATTCCCTTGTATGTTATTTTTGCTTTTCCCTTGCTGCTTTTAATATTTTTTCTTTGTATTTAATTTTTGATAGTTTGATTAATATGTGCCTTGGTGTGTTTCTCCTTGGATTTATCCTGTATGGGACTCTCTGTGCTCCTGGACTTGTTTGACTATTTCCTTTTCCAAAGTGGGGAAGTTTTCAACTATAATCTCTTCAAATATTTTCTCAGTCCCTTGCTTTTTCTCTTCTTCTTCTGGCACCCCTAAAATTCGAATGCTGGTGTGTTTAATGCTGTCCCAGAGGTCTCTGAGACTGTCCTCAATTCTTTTCTTTCTTTTTTGTTTATTCTTCCTTGCAGTAGTTATTTCCACTATTTTATCTTCCAGGTCACTTATCCATTCTTCTGCCTCTGTTATTCTGCTATTGGTTCCTTCTAGAGAATTTTATATTTCATTCATCGTCATTCATCATTGCTGTTTGCTCTTTAGTTCTTCTAGTTCCTTGTTAAACGTTTCTTGTATTTTCTCCATTGTGTTTCCAGGATTTTGGATCATGTTTACCATCATTACTCTGAATTCTTTTTCAGGTAGACTGCCTATTTCCTCTTCATTTGTTTGGTCTGGTGGGTTTTTACCTTGCTCCTTC
Organism: Physeter macrocephalus; assembly: GCF_002837175.3. NCBI lineage: Eukaryota > Metazoa > Chordata > Mammalia > Artiodactyla > Physeteridae > Physeter > Physeter macrocephalus. The sequence continues at coordinate 81,218,541 of NC_041219.1, read as the reverse complement.
ATCTGCTGTGTGTTTCTCTGTCTTCTCATTTTGCTTAACTTACTGTGTTTGGGATCTCCTTTTCACAGGATGCAGGTTCATAGTTCCCTTTTTTGTGTGTTGTCTGTTCCCAGTGGTTGAGGTTGGTTCAGTGGCTTGTGTAGGCTTCCTGGTGGAGGGGACTGGTGCCTGTGTTCTGGTGGATAAGGCTGGATCTTGTCTTTCTGGTGCACAGTACCGTGTTCAGTGGTGTGTTTTGGGGTGTTTGTGAACTTATGATTTTAGGCAGCCCCTCTGCTAATGGGTTGGGTTGTGTTCCTGTCTTGCTAGTTTTTTGGCATGGGGTGTCCAGCACTGGAGCTTGCTGGTCGTTGAGTGGAGCTGTATCTTAGCACTGAGATGGAGATTTCTGGGGGAGCTCTTGCCAATTGATATTACAAGGGTCTGGGAGGTCTCTGGTGGACCAATGTCCTGAACGCGGCTCTCTCACCTCTGGGGCTCAGGCCTGACACCCGACTGGAGCACCAAGACTGTTTCAGCCACATGGCTCAGAATAAAAGGGAGAAAAGAAGAAAAAGATAGAAAGAATGAAAAAATAAATAAAATAAAGTTATTAACATAAAAAATATATTATTAAAATTAAAAAGTAATTAAAAAAAAAAAAAAGAGAGCAACCAAACCAGTAAACAAATCCACCAATGATAATAAGTGCTAAAAACTATGCTAGAAAGAAAAACGGACAGAGAGTACCCTAGGTCAAATTGTAAAAGCAAACCTATACAGAGAAAATCACACAAAGAAGCATACACATACATACTCAGAAAAAGAAAAAAAGGAAAAGAAATATATATATATATAAAGGAAGAGAGCAACCAAATAGATAAACAAATCTACCAGTTACCACTGATAATAAGCTCTAAATACTAAACTAAGATAAACATAAAAGTAGAAACAAATTAGACGCAAAAGCAAACCCTAAGTCTACAGTTGCTCCCAAAGTCTACTGCCTCAGTTTTAGGATGGTTCATTGTCTATTCAGGTATTCCACCGATGCATGGTACATCAAGTTGATTGTGGAGATTTAATCCGCCACTCCTGAGGCTGCATGGAGAGATTTCCCTTTCTCTTCTTTGTTCACACAGCTCCTGGGGTTCAGCTTTGGATTTGGCCCCACCTCTGCATGTAGGTCGCCTGAGGGCATCTGTTCCCCATCCAGAAAGGAGGGGGTTAAAGGAGCAGCTATTAGGGGGCTCTGGCTCACTCAGGCCGGGGGAAGGGCAGGGTATGGAATATGGGGTGAGCCTGTGGTGGCAGAGGCCAGCATGACGTTGCACCAGCCTGAGGCGTGCCTTGTGTTCTCCTGGGGAAGTGGTCCCTGGATCATGGGACCCTGGCAGTGGCGGGCTGCACAGGCTCCCGAGAGGGGAGGTGTGGATAGTGACCTGTGCTTGCGCACAGGCTTCTTGGTGGTGGCAGCAGCAGCCTTAGCATGTCATGCCCGTCTCTGGTGTCTGCGCTGATAGCCGCAGCTCATGCCCATCTCTGGAGCTCATTTAGGCAGTGCTCTCCATCCCCTCTCCTCACGCACCCCAAAACAATGGTCTCTTGCCTCTAAGGCAGGTGCAGACTTTTTCCTGGACTCCCTCCCCGTTAGCTGTGGTGCACTAGCCCCCTTCAGGCTGTGTTCACACAGCCAACCCCAGTCCTCTCCCTGGGTTCTGACCTCTGAAGCCCAAGCCTCAGCTCCCAGCCCCCACCCACCCTGGCAGGTGAGCAGACAAGCCTCTAGGACTGCTGAGTGCTGGTTGGCACCGATCCTCTGTGTGGGAATCTCTCTGCTTTGCCCTCTGCATCCCTGTTGCTGTGCTCTCCTCTGTGGCTCCGAAGCTTCCCCCCCGCCCACCTCTCACCTCTACCAGTGAAGGGGGCTTCCTAGCGTGTGGAAACCTTTCCTCCTTCACAGCTCCCTCCCAGAGGGGCAGGTCCTGTCCCTATTCTTTTGTCTCTGTTTATTCTTTTTTCTTTTGCCCTACCCAGGTACGTGGGCAGTTTCTTGCCTTTTGGGGAGTCTGAGGTCTTCTGCCAGCATTCAACAGGTGTTCTGTAGGAGTTGTTCCACATGTAGAGGTATTTTTGATGTGTTTTTGGGGAGGAAGGTGATTTCCATGTCTTACTCCTCCACCATGTTGAAGGTCCTCTCCACAAACTTTTCTTTTACTTCCTCTTAGTATAGCTAAGAAATTTTTGCCTTTTTAAAAAGATATTTTGAATGACCATAATGAAACAGAAGTGAATCATGGAAGATTCAAGGAACAGTAAAGTAGACTGGATAACAAATCAGAGGTTTCAATTCTAACCTTAGTTAACTTGTATAAGAGATTGGAAGCCTCATCCTATCTCAGTAAGGAAGCAGCCATGTAGACCTGGGTTCACAGACTTAAAAACTTACAGAATTCTATACTGGTTATACAGATGAGAGGAAAAGTTCTGGCAGCGTACAATAAGGAGTGGTCATGTGTTTAATAAATAGGTGATGGATGTCTGTCTTCAAAGCATCAAATTTCAAATTTTTAAAATCACTCTGCAATAATTGCTATGGAGGTAACCATGAACAATCTTCTCTCCCAGTTTTGGGGATGTAGGCTTTAGTACACTAGAATGAAGACCAAGTTAAGAAAGAAAGAACCAGTAAAGAAAATAGGTGGGCAAAGAAGGTGCTAAAAAAGGAAACTGAGCTTAAAATGGTCCTGATTACTAGACAAAGTGCCCATCCTTATAGAACCCAAGAAATCAGCATCATCAATTGACATTTATCATATAAAACTTCTAACATTTCTCAAAAGATTTTATGGATATGTGTTGATTATTATATACACTAATCCCTGGAGATAACTTTAATGCAATAGCTTTTGTTGACACTTTGAACACCTGGCTCCTTTTCTGTCCTCAGTCTGTGGTTCATATCCCTCTCTGTTTCATAGGATAGAAGTCAGGAGGATGTGGACCGCAGGGAGCAAGCGGAGAGGGATCACGATCCCGACTTCCAAGTATCTGTAACATTCCTTATTAATATTTGTTGTGTGACTTCACTTTCTCAGTAATTTCATTCTTAAGCAAATGAATGGGGTCAGCAATAACAAACCAAAAGTCCTTCATTCAAGAAAGCTACAATCTGGTCAGAAAACATATGCCTCAAAGGTAACTATGCCCAGCCTGAAAGAAGATTTCAAGACAGTCAGATGACAGGAGAAGCTAGATGCAGTATTTTCACAACACTTTAACACAGCCCAACATCTGAGTCCTGAGGGCTATGTTTTTCTTGTATTCAGAAGAGAGGTGACAGAAAAAGCAGCCCAACATCTGAGTCCTGAGGGCTATGTTTTTCTTGTATTCAGAAGAGAGGTGACAGAAAAAGAAATCTATTTAAATAGGAACCTTTGGAAGTGACTGTGTGGTACAGTAATTACAAGCACAGGACTGAAAGAGAAAGACCCAGACACTTAACCTGCTGGAGTTAGATTAGGTAGTCACCCCATCCCCTAACACCTCCAACATTCCAGGATTCTGTGATGGAGAGATTTGTTCCCTACATCTATTCTAAACGATTATAATAATGCCATGTAAGAATGAGACCAGTCTTTACTATAGGAAAAAAGAGTGATGAGATTTGGGGACACAAGAAAATCTACCTTAATCACCACTCTCTCACCTCACACTTGTCCCTGACACCTTAATTTTAAGGATGAAGACCCATGGGTAGAATTTCAGTCAGCATAAATGGATAACAGTGTTAAATGTTCAGCTGGAAGGCATTAAAATCAAACTTCATTTACTTCTTAATTTTGCCATGGGAAAAGGCATGTCTTAGGATCCAGTATTAAATTTCTGTAAGTGTATAAAGTTTGTCTCACATGAGAAGAGGAAGACCCAAAATATGAGTATCACGTTCATCACACTGCTCCCCAAAATTTGCTCAGCCATTCAAAAGTGCGGGAGTTTGGGCAATTGCCTTGAGTGTCCATAAGTTTGGAATCTATTATTTATAAAGCCTAGTTATTTGAAACTATGAATCACTCTAAGACCCATGAAAATGATTAGTGCTATTCCAGTTCAAGACTCTCTTGGCCCATCAATAAGTAAAGACTACCTAACAGAAAATATTAGGCATGGGAGACTTTTCTTCAAAAGAGATTTCTAAAACTTCTCATGGCTAGACTGTAGGACCTGCAATTATGTTCTCAAGATTGCACTCTAAAATTATAGTATACCATTCATTGATTCATTCAACATACATTTCAGTGTGTGCTGCTGTGCCAGGCAAGGGATCTAGAATTGACAAAGAATTAGACATCCAAGAATTTTAGTCTCTCAACAGCTGTTTTCCAGGTGGAAAGACAGGCTACAAAAAAGTTATTTTATATATGTAGTATAAGAAAATGATGTGTCATAACCTGCACCTAACCGGCACTTGTTCTACAACTCTATTTCCCAGATTAATATAGTTTAAGACTTGGAAGGGACCACAAACGTATGTAGTCCAAACATCCCCCCCCAATCCTCTCTGCAAGATCCCCACCAAGTGGCTACCCTACATATTCTAGAAATCACCCCAAGTAAAGGAACTCACTCCCACCAATTAGGACAGATTCATTTTCCCAGTAGAACCTGGTCCTAAGCCATGTAAATCAAGTCAGAGCTCCCATCCATACATCCAAACTGGTTCATCTGTACCACTTTTCTAGGTTCCACATATGTACATTAATATACAATATTTGTTTTTCTCTTTCTGACTTACTTCACTCTGTATGACAGTCTTTAGATCCATCCACGTCTCTACAAATGACCCAATTTCGTTCCTTTTTATGGCTGATTAATATTCCATTGTATATATGTACCACATCTTCTTTATCCATTCATCTGTTGATGGTCATTTAGGTTGCTCCCATGATCTGGCTATTGTAAATAGTGCTGTAATGAACATTGGGGTGCATGTGTCTTTTTGAATTATGTTTTTTTCTGGGTATATGCCAAGTAGTGGGATTGCCGGGTCATATAGTAATTCTATTTTTAGTTTTTTAAGGAACCTCCATACTGTTCTCCATAGTGGCTATAACTCTGAGTTTGTTTGTTAACTTCTGTGTACTAGCAATCAGAATGTTTCCTTATATTCCTCAAAGGTTGATTGCAAGGATTGAATGTAGTCTGTATAATACTCAGCATGGTATCTGACAAATAGCAAAGGTTTAATTAATGGTACTTGTTTTTACAGTGTTATTATTTTTACTTTCCAGATGTAATCTGACTAGCCCAAAGTAATGCATGACTGTTAATTCATCTTTGAAGATGTTAAAATTTACTTGAACACTCTCTATTGCTTCTTTCCATTTTTCACCATTGGTTGCAATGCTACATGCTTTTGTTTTTTATTCTCTGGTTTCTTGGCTTGGTAACTCATCTACTTCTGGCTTTTGCTTTCATTCCACTTTTATTTAGAAGAAATTTCTGAGTGGGAACATCTGAGCAACATGTCACAGTGAATCTGTAGTATGGGTTCAAAAAGATTTCTTATTCTCAATTAATAGAATCACAGTGAAAATTCAAAATTAATCTAAGATGCTCTCCATTTTTGCTTGAAAAATAATTTAAAAAGGATATACTTCAGGTTTAATGCTTCCTTATCCAAATTATGTATAGATGTTGCCTGGAAATGTATTCTTAATGGCTACATTAACTATGATAAGTTCACTCACATCATTGTCATTCATGTCTAATTAACCTAAATGCCCAACTGGGAGTAGTAAGAACTTACACACAGCAAGGAGAGTGAGTCATGTGGATCTCCCAGCACCCAGTCCTGCCGTTTGAATGTACACAGATAGGAGAGGGAAATGAAGATGAGGGTTCAAGATCAACAGGGGTAACTGTCAGGAGAACCTGGCAGGATTATATTAATAGCTTATATCAGAAGTCACTGGACTTGGAAACTTTCTCTTGATGAGGAAACTTCTCTCTTATCTTTCATGAGATAATGAAATAGTGAGAAAAAGCATGAAATTGCCCCTATGAATCCAAGTCTAGACAGCATTTTGAAAAATAATGCACAATTTTTTTCATAACTTTCACCTGTCATAAATTAAACATTTAGTTTTCTTTAATAATAAAGTCAGAGTTATATCCAGTTCTTCATATGTCATTCCTGACAATAAGGCATCCAGGTTCTGCTTCATTATGTCCACTGGTGAGCGGCTCACTACCTCATAAGACATAGTATTCCAGTGATGAGCTGTCTGTAGGTTAGACATTTTTCCTTTTATTAGATCAAACTCTATGCCTTCCTTAGCTCCACTTTATAACTGACCTGTGCTCTCTAGAGCAACACATAAGGAAGCTCAACAGATGGGAAACTGAGGGGAAGGAGCTGGTAGGTATTTGAACACAGAGCATTTTTTCTGTTGCCTGTTAAAGTAGGCCAGCCCACTTGTTTCTAGTAGGGGACAAGTCCTACTAGGGGCCTGAAAAAAATAGGATGAGAATGTTTGTCTGTTACTGGGTACATGTCTATCAAAGTCACACAACTCCTACATCAGGCATGGATCTGAAGGCCCAAGAAGCCAGGTAGTTTAAAAAAACAAAAAAACAAAAAAAGCCTTGGCCAACAGCGGGCAGAGCCTAGCTCCACAAAAGAGAGTCAGTAACTATGTTTTGGAAACAAAAGGACAACACTGTTCAGAAGCTTCCTGAAATTTATGAATAAATGCAGTTCTAGAGAGGCAGTATTAGGTAGTTCAGGGGTTCTCAATTATACTAGGTATAAAAACCATGCTTGTTTAAAATGCAGACTGTTGGGTTCCATCCTTAGAGATTCTAATTCAATATCTCTAGTGTGGGGCCCAGGAGACTTCATATTTAGCAAGGGCAGGCTCTTTGGGAAATACTGGTGCCATGGTTAACAGCTCTGGAGTCAGAGAGATGTGAGTTAATAACTGGGTTTGCCAGTACCAACCATATTTCTTCTTTAGTAAAATGGAGATGATAATCACAGTTCTAAGGTCTTCGAGGTATTAAAAGAATTAAATAAGAAAATGTAAAGTATACAGCACGCTGTCTATATAGTAGCCCATTAAGTAATTTGTAGCCATTATTATTTTTACTTTTCAGTATTACAATGTATTGATTTCAATTTTCCCTCAAGGAATTATTTAAACTATCAAGACTACTTTCCCTTTTGGCTTCCTTTTTCTGATGCTCTGAGTGAAATTCAGAAGGTGTCTTTGGAAATAGGGCATAGAGGAATCAACCAGAAAACCTGTTATTTTGATATTCACTATACCTTTTATAGCCAGCCTTTCCCTCTTTCAACTTTTCCTCTCCCAGACACTACCCTCTGATTTCTACTGCCATTTCTCTTGTACAAGCCCTCTGGCATGTTGCACATTTTGCCTAGAAAGCTCTTCTAACTGCCTTTCTGAATAAATAGTTTCCATCAGCGAAACACTCAGATCAGCCATCACCTCCCCAAAGCAATCTTTCTGATCATTGTATTTTGTTTCCTAATTGTAATTGTATAATGGTCAATTTCTTCATCTAGTACATGTGATCATCGAGTCTAAATCTGCAGTAAGAGTAGGAAGTTGGGCAATGGGGCAATGGATGGTGGTTAATTGCTCAACCCAAAACAATAAAGTCTGTTTCAAATTGCTTAATTCAAGAAAATACATTTTTGGCCTAGCTTATCAGTATTATATCCTCAATTTTCCACTTTGCTTTCTTGATGCTGACTCATGCTAAAATTTCTCAGTCTCATTAGTTCATTACCAGTGTGAAATTATCATATGTAAAATTTAAAAATAAAGTAATAATCGTGAAGGCAATTTTTGAAGTACTTGAAGCACCATGAAGTACTGAAGTTAAAATATTTAGAGTGTTGGTATAATATATAACTGATATAACAAATCAGCACTAATTTAGACACTAAATGAGACAATGAATTGTGAAATAACATTCATTTTTTCCAGTGACAATTGAATAAATCATTAAGTATACTATATAGAATAGTATAATTTTCTAATCGTATAATAAGTAAGCTATATAGATAGAATATTAGACAGCAATATTAAGATGCTATGAAAAAAAATGGACAAGTGGAAAGTTGCCAGAGAAGGCTTCAATGAGAAGATAGAGACTTAAAGAAAATGATAGAGTAGCCAAGCGAATATTTGGGGCAAAAATTCCTCCTGGAAATGCCAGTGAAAAGGTCAAGAGGCAGGAGTGTGACTGGTGGGTTTAGAGGCCAGTGCAGCTGGAGCAGAACAGGCAAAAAGGGAAAGTAGTAGGAGCCAACATTCGAAAGAAAGCGGTAGACCAAGTCATAATGGGACTCATGGGCCTTTATGAGGAATTGGTTTTTACTTTGAGTGGCAAAGACAACTACAGGAGTGTTTGAGCAGAGGAATGACAAGATCTGACTTAGGTGTTAATCACTCTGGCTGCTTGATTGAGGTATATTGTGGAGTAGGGAAGAGAGCAGGGGAGCCAGCAAAGAGGTTATATACTAATCCAGGTCAGAACGATGATGACTGAGGCCAGAGTGATAACAGTGGAGGTGGTGAGAAGTGGCCAGATGCTGGACATAATTTGAAGGTAGAGTTAGAAGTCTTACTGATAGATTGAATGTGACTGAAGGCAGAGTATGAAGTCTTACCATTGGATTGAATGTGAGTACTACAAAAAGAGGACTCAAGGTTGACTCCAAGGTTTTGGGGTCTAGCAATGGAAGAACAGAACTGCCACTATTTCAGATGGAAAAGCCTATCAGCTGTCTATCAGCTCTCCATGTGGAACTGTTGGATTAAGCAACTTGACATATAAGTGAAGAGTTAAGCATAAAGATCTGGATATAACTAGTTTGGGAGCCATTAGCATAGCAATGTTATTTGAAGACAGAATTGGATGTTATGACTATGGGTGAGTATATACAGAAGAGAAGAGGATTAAAGACTGAGCCCAAGGCCTCACAAACATTGAGAGCTCAGGGAAAAAAGAAGAAACCAGTAAGGGAGACTGAGAGAAAATTAGGTAGGAGAGAAATCAAGAGTGTGGTATCCTGTAAGTGAAATAAAGAAAGTTTATCAAGGAGAAGTGTGTGATCATCTATGTCAAATGCTGTTAATCCACCAAGGAAGATGAAGACTAAGAACTGAACATTGGCTTTAGCCATGTGGAAGTCTTTGGTTATCATAACTAGAGCAGATTTAGAGGAGAGGTGACACAAAGGCCAGATTAGATTTGTTATAAGAGAGAATGGAAGAAGAGAAAAATTTCTGCAAAGGGATGTAAAATGATAGAACTGGTGGAGAAGTGCGATGAAAATACCTTTTTAAAAAATATTGGGGAGGACTTCCCTGGTGGCACAGTGGTTAAGAATCCACCTGCCAATGCAGGGGACACGGGTTCAAGCCCTTGTCTGGGAAGATCCCACATGCCGCGGAGCAACTGAGCCCGTGTGCCACAACTACTGAGCCTGCGCTCTAGAGCCCGTGAGCCACAACTACTGAAGCCCACGTGCCTAGATCCCATGCTCTGCAACAACAGAAACCACCGCAATAAAAAGCCCGACCACCAAAACAAATAGTCCCCGCTCGCCGCAACTAGAGAAAGCCCGTGTGCAGCAACAAAGACCCAACGCAGCCAAAAATAAATAAATAAATAATAAAATAACATAAAATAAAATACTGGGGAAATAACAGAATGTTTGTATGCTGGTGAAAATGATCCACTTAAGAGGTGAATAAATGATGATGGAAAGAGATGGGAGAATCAGTAGTTATGTCCTTGGGAGGTGGGAGGTGGGGTTCATTGTTCCAATGAACAAGTGGAGGGATTGGCTTTAGGTAGGAACAGGGATAGATCATCTATGGCAATTCTGGCAGGATAGAAATATCCCCTGGGGAGTCTTTTAAAAATACAATGCCCAGACCCCAACTAACAGGTTCTGATTTAACTGGTCTAGTTCAGGAGCTGAGGCATCAGTAGTTTTATAAAACTCCCAGGTGATTTTGCTGTGCCCACAGGGTTGAGAGCACTGGTCTATGGTAGAAGGCAGAAAGGCAGATGCTGATGGGTGGGTAGATGTGCTAGTGGAAGTTCTCTGCTGATCCTTCAGTTTTCTCAATAAATCAGGAGGCAAGGTCATCAGGGAAGAGTGAGGATGAGGAAGGGGTACTGGGCTTTGAGGAGAGAGGAAAAATGGTGAAATAGGCATGCAGAGAGTGGAAGAGTAAGCAAACTAGTGAAGGGCAGCATGATTGCCAAGAAGCATTCAAGACCCATTTTAGGTATAGGGTTACAGATTTAAAGAGATACCAGTCAACTTGTTTTACTCTAGTCTCAATCAGCTGCACAAGCGCAGAAAGAGAGAAGTTAGATTTAAAGAAGGTTGTGCTTCTCCAAGGAAGTATAAAGAAGCAAAAGAAGGGCAAGTGACTTAAGAATATACATAAGGCAGTGAGTATAATGACTGACCATGGGATTAAAATTAGGTAGAGAAGGTTGAGAGAACAAAGAGGCTGGAGGATAGTAAAAAGATGGTAGGATTAATGGACTGAAGATCCTGGAGAGGTTGAAGGATTAATGGAGGATATTAGAAGGATTTCAGGATAGTAAAAGGAATTAAATGAAAAGACCATAGATGGTAGTCAGAGAGCAGCACAGCTGAAATTGAAATTATGTGTGGGTTATAGTTATTGGTAGTGTCAAAGCCAGAGAATGACCAGGGATTAAATGGCTGAAGTAGGAAGCAAGACAAGACTATTAGAGAAAGGGAGCTCAAGAAACTGAGCTGCCAAGTTGTTGGAAGGATTATGCACATTTATATTAAACTTTCCATGAATTAACAGTGGCAGAAGGTAAAATCATCAAGAAATGTAGAAGAATAATTCAAGAATCAGTGGATAAGAACACTGAGAGGTAGCAGATCATATAGTCTGCTGACATGAGTTTCAACACTGGGGTGTTTGAGGGAGGACAAAGGGGGAGTGAGCTAAAAGTAGCAATGAGTAACTAGGAAACCTTCCCCACTTCCAGCTTTAATAGTAGGAGGGCTACTGGAGGAAAAAAGCAACCACTTGAGAAACCTGCATGGAAAGCAAGATCCTCTGAAGAGCCAGGTTATTATTAGCACAAGAAGGTGAAGGAACTGTTCAGAGAAAATTGAGAATATGGAGGTTCTGTTTATGATGGCCCAATGTGAAAAGTACTGGAAGATGGGGAATGTAAGAGGAGGAGACAGAAGAGGAGATGGGCAACCCTAATGGGAATTAGCAACCCTAATGGGAATTAGCACGTGGGAGAAGTCTGGAGTTTCTTGTGGAGAAAAACTTTAAAGGAATAAAGGGCATATGAAGCTAGTCCTAACAGGCTCAAGGCAAAAATGTAATAGTGAGGCTGAGAATGTTTGGGAAAAATGGAAAAAAAATCTAAGGTTCTCTCTTGATCTTTTAGGTGGAATCAAGGAGGTCCAGAGCAAAGGAGCATTCTTAGCCCTCCTGTTGGTGGAATGTAGGCTCTCCCTTTAAAATATAAAGTAAAATTTCATAAGAAAAATAGACTTTTAAAAAAAATTGAGGTGGTGACAGCAGTGAAAAGAACATGAGATTTGGAAACAGAACACTTGAGGTTAAATTTCAGCTACAGAAATTGGTAAATCAAACTACAGTTGACCTTCTAGGCAATGACCCTCCAGTCATTTGAAACTCTGCATATAAGGAATAGTCAGCCCTCCATAAACATGGTTCTTCCATGTTTACCGTTCCACGTCCACAGATTCAACCAACTACAGATCAGATGGTACAGTACTGCAGTATTTACTACTGAAGAAAATCCACGTACTAGTGGATGGACCTGCACAATTCAAACCTGTGTGATTCAAGGGTCAGCTGTAATTGTTTTTACAGATTTCATCACCAGCTGCCCATTGGCCATCATGACCCTAAAGAAATTTACAGTCACACAAGCTGTCCCTTAGCACGGGTATTCAGTTTGTGTTATCCTAATCTCTGGAATACTCTTCTGAAAGAGTTAGAAACACTAATAATCATGATGATAAACATAATCTCATTAAGCACAGTTTGCAAAGGCTATGGGGCTAATAGAACTGGATGAGCAATTCAGTATCGAGAGCCAAGGTGGGGTCAAGTCATCACAGGAAGTCCACCGATCTCCCCAGATCAATCACCATGCGATTTCCACATAGAAAGAACAGGCGACATATCAACATAACAGCAGCAGATGGCAAATGAAAAGCAACACAGACCATTTGATACATCCTTGGTGCCAAAACTATCCAAAAGCCCCTTAGGACCAGCCTTGGGAAGAAGGGGAAGAAAAGGAGAACAGAACCTTGAATCTGACTATTCACCAAAAATAGACTTAAGTTTTAAACCAGAAGTGACTGTATAACCTTAAATAGACAGGTCAAAATGAAGCCTTGAGAGCTAAACTAAGTTTGGATAAAGGAACACACAGAAACTTACACCTTTGTACCCCTGGATGCTAAGAAGCAGCTTCAACAGAAGTAGGAAACATGCACTGAGCACTTAGCATGTGGTAGACTTCACGCTAAGCAGTTCACATGGATTATCACATTCCTCTTCACAGCAATCCTATGAGTAAACACTATTATTTGCTCTACTTTTGCAGACAAGAAAACTGAAACCTCGTACCTACTCAGGGGCAAAACCAGTATTCAAGCTGCTGGATACAAAGCACCTGATCCTAACCATCATGCTCTATACTGTACTGTTTTATACCTAGTAGAACAAGCCATTTATATATTCACTATTTTAGGACCTTATTTTACTTTAGGACATTACATGCAGTGGCTATCTCCAAAAGACTTATTTCCCCACTGGAGTTAAGTTCCTCAAGACCTTGGAACATATTTTCAGAATTTTCAGTTTCCCGTTATAGCACTCTGCATGAGGTAGGGAGTAACTAATGCCCTTGAATAGCAATTTCTGTAATCCAATTTGTCAGATGCCATGAGGCACAACAGTCTACCTGGGAGCAGCACTGCCTTTGATAGCCTTGATGTTAAGTCCTAAGAGGATTCCATAGCAGAAGCAATTTGGTGCCAACATCTTAATGAATACAGTGAGAACCTGTCTTCTTCTTAAGCCTGGTGAGAGTTAGTTGGTCTGACAAAATACATGACTAGACAGATGAGAGGTCATTTATTTCCTTTTACCACATGTCAAAAGAGCTAAAGAAATTAGGCTGTTCAACATGTTCTTGCTGCTCATGCCACCATCAGTTTAATCATGATCACAAATAGCTATAGTTTTTCACAAGGCATTCTTTGATTAAGTGTATTATTTTTTTTTTCAATTTTAGGATTACTGGAAACTCTGATCCATTCCACATGTTACCCTTCAACACTCATAATTAATCCGTTACGAGCACACCCAAATTAATCCTCACGCTGTACACCTATATTAGATTGAAAATATCATCTAATACATAAAAACACTTTAATTTCATCTAATACATAAAAACACTTTAATTTCAGATGCAAATATTGCAGCACTCCAACTCAAATCAGCGTAACAAGGAGGGCACAATGCCTGATCTTCTGCCGGAAAGCACTTAGCACTGTCCAGCTGCTATGAAATTGGATACCTTTTAATGCCTTTCTGTAATAAGCATATTATGTGAAGGCCATGATTGAGGAATCTACATTCTTACCATGTAATTATTGTTGCAGCTTACCTATAGTCTTTTGTGAAACTCTGCACAACACATAAAAATCTTGGATCTGCTCTGCTTCTCCCAGTAGTTTCAAAAACTAAAGAGAAATATATTTTAATCTCTAGTGTGGAAGGTGTGGTTTAACTCTAGCTGCATGTGTCCCTGTTGGTCACTGTCATTTTGTAATGTTACAAGGGCTTTCCTTTTAAAATGCACAGTGGGCTTATATAGCAACTTTATCAGAGGAATTACCTTCTTTGGGAAATCTTCTAGAACACAAAAAGTAATATACAGCAAACCAATTTTTGTATCAGGTTTGTGCCAGGAAATTTCTATAGATAATCAAAATTCTGTATATAGGGCTCCTGCTTGCCTACAGAAATGTATCTGAAGATAATTCTGCTTCACCAATGTTTTCATTCCTTGCAAATATTATACCAAAGCATAAATTTCCTGCTTCACTTCATAAGTTTTTTCACCTCAGCTACTTCAAATAACATTATAAATCACTGACTCATTTCAAATTAAATTTTGTACCAGAAAACTAATTTCCTTATCCAAAGTAGTAAAAGAATGTATATTATTAATGTACATAAACAAAAAGCACCCATATGGTATTTTTAAGGGAGAAAAACAGTTTGTAGACTTTCCTATTTGGGGAAAAGGGTCTCTGAAGGGCCACTAAAAATGCAGTCCATTGCCAGGGAGGGAGGAATTTTCCTCTACCCTTCTAGGTTCTTCCGGCTGCTCTAAGAAGTAAATTGACATGTGAGATCAACAGGAGAAAATAAAACATAAGATTAATAACATGTATACATGGGAGAGACCCAGGAAAACTGAGTAACTCATCAAAATGGGCAAAACCCTTACCTTAAATACCATCTTCAACTAAAGACAAAAGGGAATGTTGGCGTTAGCGGTTTGGGACTTCAAAGGGAAGGAAGGTAATTCACATGGAGATGGAAAAACAAATGTTTGTTAAACACATGTTTGCTGGGCCTTGCAGAGAAAATGGGACACATAGTGGACCTGATCGCTAAGAGTCCCTCCCCCACATACACGCCTAGCCCTTATTCTTTGCAGATATCCCTGGTGACAGCTCTATTCCAGGAACAGGCCCTCAATCTAAATTCTTTTAGGCAGTTAGGGGGAAGGTCGAAGTTTCTTCCTGAGTCTTTTGGGCCTTGATTGTTTTTCAGCTCAAAGTAATCTGCATGCCAAAGAGACATTTGGGGGAAATTCCCTGGTGGTCCAGTGGTTAGGACTTGGCAGTTTCACTGCCATGGGCCTGGGTGCAATCCCTGGTCAGGAACTCAGATCCCACAAGCTGCGTGGCACAGCCAACACGACCAATTCCATCAGTGATGGGGTCCTTTACAGAAAAAGACGAGGAGCTGAGATATACGTGATGCAATATTATTTCCTTTTCTACTGTGTTCAGGTTTTGAAAAGAAACCGTAAGGTGGTGAGAGCGGTAATAATGCTTTCCGAGGCTGGGAATGAAGTAGCTAGAGAGGTGAAAAGTGAAATATCAGATGATGGTCCAGAAAGGAGATGAAAGATAGCACACACACCCTCAGTCTTTTAATGCTCCAGAATAGCCCCTCAAACACATCTTTTCTATAAGACTCTAGATTTTCTGCACCCAAGTGGCTCCATTAGCCTTGCCATATCCTTCCTCTCCCTGGCAGAGAGTTGATTCCTTAATATTTTATGAGAGTCCATTGGAAATTAGCCTGTGTGGTATACTTTTTGCTGCATCACAGAGCCATCAAGTCAAATGTTAGATGTAGGTTTCCCTAGGCTACAAGCTGCTGTTTCCTGTGTCTAAGGAACTATGAAAGCTATGCAGGGTTCAAGGCAGTCATGGAAGTGATAGAAATTCGTTGTGCCTAGCTGAGCTTAAAATCAAGTTCCCCGAACTACTTCTACATAGTGAAAAAGACCTGTGGAGGTCAAGGTAAAGGAGGTACTTGTGCTGATGAAGGAAGGAATCTTTGTATGCTAACCCACATTTGTTTCATTTCTAGATTTATCTCTGATGCTTCATTGTATCAAGGAAGGAACATAGAATTTGGGATCAAACAGACTGAGCTCAAATCCCAGTTCAATCTCGTTAAGATTTTTAACAAAAATATTCAAGAGCTCTGAGCTATAGTTTCTACATTTACATAACGGGTAGGTGATAACTACCTCATTAGTTTGTCATGAGGATTAAATAAAATAATACATATAAAGTTTCTGGTGCAGAACTTTAACCCAGGGGTTTAAAAATATGTCACCTATTTATTGGCCTAAAACAGTTCAAAATAATTTAACAGTAGCAGCTGTTGTAATAGTAGCAGATATAGTAAGAACAATAACAATGAACTTTTACTGAACACTTGATAGGCTAGTGCTAAACATATGCACAGAGTATTTCTAAATCTCATAAAAATCCTACAACATGGATGTTATTTAACAGAAAATTATCTGTTACAATTATCTTGTTGTACAAACAGCAAGGAGAAAACTGGGCAGGTAGAGAAGATTCCATCCCTTGACTGGAGTCAGGGTTCTGCCAGACAAATTGGCATCTAATTTGACTTGAGGAAGATTAACTAACTTCTCCAAGGTCACACAGCTAAGAAAAGCTCCCAGTGCTCATTTTCATTTTCTTTTCTTTTTCATTTTCTTTTTTTGGCTGCACAATGTGGTATGCGGGATCTTAGTTTCCCAACCAGGGATGGAACCCATGCCCCCTGCAGTGGAAGCTCAGAGTCTTACTGGACCGCCAGGGAAGTCCCCTCATTTCCTTTATGTATTCTAAATTCAATAGTTTTTCCTAGTTTAGGCAACATATCTCAAAACCTAAAAGTAAAAGAGATCCTTGGGGCCCAAGTAAATCCATACATACTCACTACCATAAATCCCACTGCTGCATAGCCCAAGACAGTCAGATAAATACTGTTCTCCAGAACTCCTTAAGCCAGAAACCCATGGAGTAATACTATGATACTAATAGTATTATATTATACTATTAATATTATACCATTAAGTAATAAATACTATACCCATCAGAGAGAGAAGGCCAGAATCTCCGTCTGACAATGAAGCCCTCAACAGGTGGGCTGAGAGGGACACAAGGTCACAAAACCCCCATTCACAAGGGCTCAGGGACTCAGAATTGAGGAATAAAGCCTAAACCTCACCACCACTGATAACATTAAGTACAGGAGGAAAGCAGCCATCTCATTAGGAATGAATATTGAGTCCAAACACCAACTAAAACCACATTTAGCACCACAGAAGGGAACAAAATTACTATATGGTGATGATGAGGCCCTTTCCTGTATCTCTTTATCATGCTCAACTGAACTCAGAGGTGATATACAATAACCCCTGGGACCATCAAATATATACTAACTAGATGCTCATTTGCTTGGGAAAACCCTGTCTCAAAGCAGAGAGAAATAGTCCTCAACTTCTCCAGACATTTCTTCACTCTGTCTGTGACACTTGACAGAGATACTTCTCTGTATCTCAGGAGCTGTGTTACAAATATTGGAGTTGAGTGAGAGTTTCTCTGCAGAGAACTTTCTACACGGTCACTCCTAATATTTAGCCCATAGTGAATTCAATGGCTAACTCGGGAAAGAAAGAAGGACCGAGACCAAAATCTAAATAAATAAAATATATTGATTTTGCAAAGATTCTCCACTTCTTGAAAGGATTTCTTTAAATAACCACTTCGTTACCACATTTAATGTGTGACTCTGTTTACATACTTCCACTTGTGGGGAAATATATTTATAAAATGAAGAACACCTATTTGTCTCAGATCAGGTAAGATTTATGAAAAATGAGTCCACTTGGCTGAATTCATAAACATCAGCTAAGCGTGCTGTGAAAACATATACGAAATAACTAATTACTGACTATATAACACCGTCGCTTGAATCAGGATGAGAAACAGAACTGCAAAGCACCATATGCAAAGTGCTAAGTTTTACTAATATTCGTTAACCTGAAAAAAATGTTAATTCTATGAGAGTGTGTTTTATTTTTACAACGTCTCGTTTCTGACAACATTATCCAGGAATAATTATTCAATAATGAATGCCAAGAAACCCAAGTACCAAAATGATAAGAAATATTTCAAGCTACCTTTCCCAGAAATACAATCTGTTTCTCAATTGATAGAAACTCATCATAAGCAACTGTCTATATCATAGTCCTCCAGAAAACTTCATCATGCTCTAATTCATCAAAAGCCACCAGACCGAATTGCCATTTAATACCCGATTCAATGAAATAATTCATCTAGCTATTCATAAATTTATAAACACCTTATCAAGTACTCGTGCTACACCACACCAATTTTAAACTCCATGCAATATATCAGAAACTAATTCTTGATATATACATAGTTTCATCATGGGATTTACACAGGCTTCACAAATATCACAGCTCTAAGAAAAAGAATATAACATTCTTCAGTATATTCATTACCTAGAAATAGAAAAATTGTAAACATTTATCAAAGAAATCTGCAATAAATTAAAAAAATCATTTTTGAAATGATCAACTTTTGAACAAACCCAAAGAGAAACCGAGACTTAAAAAACCTGGGGTCAGGCAGCCCCACTCCTCACTAAGTTGCATAATCTTAGCCAACTTGGATTTCAAATTTCACATTTATAAAGTAGGGAAAAGTGCAATTTCTGTCTATTTCAGAGACTTTTTTGTGGAGCAAATGGGATAATTATGAGCTACATAAAAGTATGTAATGTTATTATCAAGGGCATTTTCAAGTGAAAGGAGAGAAAATGTGAAACACAGTAGTTGGCTGCCTCTCCTGGTGGGACTGTTCTCTTCACCCACTCATAGCAGAAGAGCCAAAAATAAGTTATTTGCTGAAGGAGGACCCAGAGAAAAAGAGCAATACTCTGGCACTGAAATGTTCACTCTTGGGGAAGTTCCTAAATTTCACTGAGCCTCAGTATCTCTTCCTTTCTAAGAGGAACAGCTTCCCAGCCCCAGCTTCACACACATATGACAATACATTGAACAGTGTTCAATCCTCCTCAGCTTTCTCATTTGTAAAATTAGCTTTAGAGACAATATATTTGAGGGTTATACCTCATGCTTAGCACATCTGTTTACTCAGCAAAGAATCTCTTCTAGCTGATGCAGATATAACAGAGAAACAGAACAGAAGAATCCCAGGCCCCAGGTGAGTTTATATTTGAGTATAAGAACAAAGAATAAACTGAATACATGAGTGAAATATGTAGTCTCTCAGATGACAGCAGTGCCAACTTCATGAGCACAGGATCTGTGCAAATACACAAGGCCCTGAGATCAGAAGGACCTGTGCTCAGTCTAATGCTGTGCTGGTGTCACCTTGAAACTGTTAACACTTTTGAACAAGGGGCCCCGCAATCGCATTTCCTGGATGGCAGGAGATGTTAGGGAAAAAGTAAAGTGGCGGGGGTTGGGGAGACATGTGGTGAGACGTAGGAGGGGCGGTCAGCAGGGCCTCAATGTGAGACTACATTCTGAGCACTACACAAGGGTGCCCAGCTGAGAAGGCTAATGGAGCTGAAAACCACCTAACTGACTCCATGCAGCTCTCTAGATAGCTTGTACCGGAGAAGACAGTCACAGAGATTACCATGTGCCACAGGTATCTTTCAATTCAGTAGCCCAGCAGCCCATCTGCTTGTCCCCCTGTAAACAACAGAACTACACCTCCAGGGTGGGCACCATACTGCTACTGACACAGACATTAAGGTAGCAATGGGCCTACTGATAAGGCCTCCCTGAAAGGGTGATACTTGAGTAAATGTCCCAAGAGGTGAGCAAATGAGTTGTACAGAATGCAGAAAGAGGGAACGAGGCCAGGAGAACAGTAAGTGCAAACTCCTTGAGACAGGAGCCTGGCCCGTATTCCTGCATGAGCCCAGAGTTCAAAAGGCCCAGAATTGGGGCCAGGGGAGGAGATCAGGTCAGAGAGGCAAGTGGCAGTGTGAGGCCATTATCAGGACTTTGGCTTTCATTCAGATATGGGAAGCCAGTGATGTTTTGCACAAAGTATCATGTTATGGATTCTGGGCTGAGAATAGACTGAACTGGTTAAGAGTGGAAATATAGGGAGTGCGGTTAGGAGGTTGTTGTGATTATCCAGATGAGAATGATGGTGGCTTAGACCAGGATAGTAGCAGAAAAAAAAGTGATGAGAAGAGGAAGACGTTAGATTTTGGATGTATTTTTGAAAGTAAGGCCAACAGGACTTACTGATGGGTTTGTTAGAGGAGGTTAGAGAAAGAGAGGAGGCAAGGATGACTCTAAGGGTTTTGCCCAGAGGAACTGGAAGGATAGTTACCATTAACCAAGATGGGAAAGACTGGCAGGACTTGTTTGGTTGAAAATCGGGAATCAGTTTTAGATAACTTACACATGACCCTTGAACAATGGGGGTTAGAGGCGCTGACCCTCCACGCACTCAAAAAAATAGGTCTTCTGTATGTATGGTTCTACATCCATGGAGTCAATCAGTCTTGGATTGTGTACTACTGTAGTATGTATTTAGTGAAAAAAAATCTGCATATAAGTGGACTTGTACAGGTCACACCCATGTTGTTCAACGGTCAACTGTATATTGGAGATGTATATTAGACATCAAACTAGGCAGTAGATATATGGGTTTGGAATTTAGGAAAAAGTCTGGGCTAAAGATTCAAATTTGGGAGTCAACAATATGTTGATGATATTTAAGGTTATGAGATTGGACAGGATCATCAAAGAATAATGATGAAAAAACTCCAAGACTGAGAATCAAAGCCCTTCAACATTTAGAGTGAAATAAAGAGGAAGCAGCAAAGGAAACTGAGAAGGACCAGCCAGTGAGGTTAAAGCAAAACTAAGAGGGTGTGATGGCATGAGTCCCAGGAAAATATGTCCAAGAGAAGGAGAAGATCACTGCATCACATACTGCTCTGAGGTCAAGTAAGAGGACTGAGAATTGATCCTTCAATATAGACAAATTGATCCACCTCAATAAATGGTGGCTATGATGGAAACTTCAGAAGAAGAAAAGTAGAAAAACAGGTCAAATCTATAAACTACTTCATGAAGCTGTTAGAATACTATAGTTGTGAGTTTATCATTTAGCTACATTAGGGGGAACTGTATTCATTTATTTAAGGTGAATATAGTTTAATGCCAGGTTGTTCCAGATAGGAGCCACTAGCCATATATGACTACTGAATACTTAAAATATGACTCGTGTGAGTTAAGAACTAAATTTTTAATTTTAATTAAATGTAATAAACTTAAATTTTAGTTTGAAAACATATATGATTCAGTTATTCAAAAACATTTATGTATGTTTTGAACAGCTTGTGTACGTGAATCTATTTTTAACTGTAATTTTATAAAACTGAAATATAGATTAAGTATTTTCCATGAAAACTGGATATGCTGTAACTGTAAACTGCAACCAAATTTTGAAGACTTACTACCAAAAAACCTCAAAATATATTATTAATAATTTTTATATTGATTATATGTTAAAATAATATTTTAGACATAGTATATAAATAAAATATTATTAAAATTAATTTCAACTGTTTATTTTACTTTTTTAATGTGGCTACTAGAAAAATTTTAATTACGTATTGGCTCACATTATTATTTATTGGACAGCACTGGTCTAATGGAGTCATGTTGTGGACAAAATTAGGTCTTGCCTAAATTAAGAACTTGGACACCTGTTTCATCACAAGCTTCTCTACAGCAACTGAAAAACAATAATGTACGAGGGACCATGTGATGCTTCCTTTCTAGAAATTTGCATGTAATTTTTCCATTCTGTTCATGGAAAGCCCCACCTCAGTTCACTGAGCCAATTTCTGCCTATCCTTCAAAAATCTGCCCCAGCAATATATGTTCTGAGAGGATGAATTTTCTGATCCCTGTTAAATCAAGGTTCTCCTAGGCTCCTTGGTATAGAGGGGATAGCATTAGTGAACTATACTTTACATGACTTATAGAAATCACAAACATCTGGAAAGTAGCCACATAATCTGAAAGAAGAAATAGAGACATGATGCCAAGAATGACTGAGTACCTATTATGTGCCAGTTGGCACATTTTTTAAAATTTAATCTGCACAAAACCCTTCATTGTTATAGTAACCTTTAACCATTATTGAGTCTTATTTGGCAGACACAGTGGTAAACACCTTACATATATTAACTTTTTCCATCTTCACAGCTCCATAGAATGGGTTCTATTATTATCCCCATTCCACACAGCAGAGGATACTTGCACAAGATTACACAGCTAATAAGCATCAAAGCCAAGATTAAAATTCAGGCAGTCCCTTATATTTAAGATCTGAAGGAAGCACAACCTTAATGCAAAGGACTTCTAATACAAACATTTACAAATCTGGAAGTCAAAGAAATCAACTAGAAGTAAGTGTTGTCCATAGAAGCATATGGGGGCAATAGTGAGACACCCCAGAAGACCTTGGAAATAAGGCAAATAAGACAATCAGAGACATGGAAGGTCACTTTAAAGACTAATATATTCAGAATGGTTCAGTTCATATAAAGCACAAAACTTGGCAGAACAAGTTATATTGTTTCATGATGTATCTGTAACTTGTAAAGACATAAAAAGCAAGCAAATGATTTTCACAAATGATAGGATGCTGGTTTTCCCTTGGGAAGAGAATTTACTGTAATCATGGGGAGCTTCAAGAGTGTTGTAAATGATCTACTTATTGACGTGGGTCGTAGTTTTTGGGATGTTTGCATTGTAATTCTTAGTTCAATTATACATATATATTTTTTATGTAAATACAACAGCAGTGACACCTTAGCATCTTAGCTCTAGAGTCCACACTCTATTACACCCACAGGAAGAGAGGGGCAGAGGTTAGTAACTCTCTCCCCATTGCTGAGTCCTGCTTAACACTCTATCTCACCTTAAGCATCATCTCCCCACCCAAGCCCCTCTAATTCTCCTATTTAAGTAGCTCCTCTCTGTGTTTTACTATCATTTACTGCTTAGCACTCGTGATGGTTAATTTTACATCCATCGACTGGGCCACAGGGTGCCTACATATTTGGTCAAACATTATTCAGAGTGTGTCTGTGAGGGTGTTTTGATTGAGACTAACATTTGAATCAGTAGACTGAGTAAAGCAGACTGCCCTCCCTAACGTGGGTTGCCCTCATCCAATCAGTTGAAGGCCTGATTAAAATAAAAAGTCTGAACCTCCCACAAGAAAAAGGCAACCTCCTTCTGCCTGACTGCTTGAGCTAGGATACTGGTCTTTTCCTGCTTTCAGACTTGAACTGAAAGATTAGCTCTTCTTGGGTCTCCAACCTGCCAGCTTTCCATGGAATTTATGCCATCAGCCCTCATGGTTCCCAGGCCTTCAGACTCAGACTGGACCTACACCATTGGCTCTCCTGCATCTCCACTTTTAAGTGCACACTTCAGTAGAGTTAAGTTCGCATTGCTGTGAAACAGATCTTGAGAACTCTTTCACCTTTATATCCATTAAATAATAAGTGACCTTTTCTGCCTTCACGCAGCCCCTGGTAACTACACCCACCATTCTTTCTACTCCTATGAATTTTACTACTTTAGATACCTCATAGAAGACGAATCATACAGTATTTGTCTTTTTGTAACTGATTTATTTCATTTACCTTAATGTCCTTGAGGTTCATTCGTGTTGCAGCATGTGGCATGATTTCCTTCCTTTGTAAGTCTGAATAATATCCCATTGTGTGTATATATCACATTTTGTCTACTCATTCATCTGTTAATGGGCATTTGGGTTCCTTCTACCTCTTGGTTATTATGAATAGTGCTGCTATGAACATGCGTGTGCAATTATCTCTTGGAGACCCTGCATTCAATTATTTTGGGTACACACCCAGAAGTGACATTGCTGGATCATATGGTAATTCCATTTTTAATTTTTTGAGGAACATCTATAATGTTTTCCAAGCAGCTGCACTGTTTTACAATCCCACTAAAAGTACACGGTGGTTCCAATTTCTCCACATCCTCACCAGCACTTACTATTTTCTGGTTTTTTGATAGTAGCCTAATGATGATGCTAATAAGTGTGAGATCATACCTCACTGTGCTTTTGACCTGCATTTCTCTGATAATTAGTAATGTTATACATCTTTTCATATGCTTGTTAGCCATTTGTATATCATCTTTGTAAAAATATCTATTCATGTCCTTTACCCATTTTTTAATCAGGTTATTTGATTTTTCATTGTTGAGTTATGGGGTGCTTTTATATATTCTGGACATTAATCCTTTAACAAATACATGATTTGTTTTGTTTTTGTTTTGAGAATAATGACTTTGTTGTTTCTAGATGTTTTACTCCTACTAAGTTGGGAGCCCCAAGAAGTACTGTCTATTTCTTCTCTGCTATAAACCCAGAACCTATTACAATGACCAGTAAGTACATGGTAGGCAGCCAGCCAATGGGGATTGAAAAGCAAAGAATAGATACATACCATATAGCTAGGAGAGTAGACACAGGCTTTGAGCCAGCTCTCTCCCATTAACTCTTACTCCATAGGAAAGGTGGGACCTTCCTTGGATTGAAGCCTACTGACTTCTTATTGGCTGTACAATTTAGTAAACTTGTTCACCTGGCTTTTCCTAGAGATTAGCCCTAAATGACTAGGACTGAAAATTAGACGCTGATAGGGAAAGGTTAAGATAAGGATGCTGCTAGAGAAGAAGATTTGGTGAAATGAGACCAAACAAGAAGAAGTCAGAAGAATCAACTCAATAAGCAAACTGAATAGGTTACATATAGGAGGAAGCAGCCTCAAACATGTGGATTTTCCCCAAGGGCTCCAAGGAGCACAGGAGGAAGACTGATGCTTAGAAAAATGACCTTACCAAAGAAGAGGTTAAATTATGTAGGGTTTTTATTACAGGCAAATATATGTTTTAGAAAGTTTTTTCAAACAACGTGGTTAAAATAAAAGAAGTCTAATATATATATATATATATATATATATATATATATATTTTTTTTTTTTTTTTTTTTTTTTTTTGTGGTATGCGGGCCTCCCTCTGTTGTGGCCTCTCCCGTTGCGGAGCACAGGCTCCGGACGCGCAGGCTCAGCGGCCATGGCTCACGGGCCCAGCCGCTCCACGGCATGTGGGATCCTCCCAGACCGGGGCACGAACCCGATTCCCCTGCATCGGCAGGCGGACGCGCAACCACTGCGCCACCAGGGAAGCCCAAGAAGTCTAATATTTTAAAAAGAAAAAATATCAGCAACATGGACTATTCCCACCCAGAACACCTTATAGACTGAAAATTACAAATAAACAAAGAGTGAATGGGCACGTCTGCAATAAATGTGCATAGGTTTGCATATGGAGGCATATGGTGCCTCCAACTAGACAACTGACCATTTGTTGTGAGATGAAAATTAAACAAACCATTGGAGAGAGGAGGAAAAAGGTAGGAATCACAGGGGAAAGCCTTGACAACTTTGTCTAGAAAACAAAACTAAAGAGGGAAACGGGATGAAGGGCACTGAAGGAAAGAGAAAAGTAAAGATGTGTCACAAAGGAAATGTAGTTTATCCTTTTTTCCTTCTCCACATGACACTGAGGTATATACTATGAATTTCAAAATAAGTCAGGAAATCAATACACGCAGCTGAAATTGTGCCATAGTTTCATTCCTGAGTTCTGGAAGGAGTGTCAGTAATGCTGCCTTTGGCATCCTTTGAAAGATGATCCACAATGATACACCCACCCCTTTAGGCTTATATGAGGGGAGGACACCCACTGAATAGAATTTGGTGCTACCGGGAATCTTGAGAGTAATATGTAATTTGTGTCGACATTTATAATGCCTCCTTTCCTCTTAATAAAATATCTATTCAGAAAATTTATACTTATAATTTATATTGTGTATCTGTACTATATATTAGGATATACCAAGGAAAGCTAGGAAGGGAATATAAGTTAAAAATAAAAATACTTCATGGAATAAATTAGTTGGTAAATTCATGTACAATTGCATTAGTACAGGGTTCCACATATGAAATAAACATGAAATAGGCTAACTTTTCTGATGCTTGGAAAAGTGTTTGGCATATGAAAAGTATATGTTAAATAAAAAAATACAATATGCAATGTGTATATATATTATATACACATTATATTTCAGTTTTCTCAGAATAATGTCTATTATTTAAAATAAATATCTATTTGAAAATGGGCAGCAAAGTCCTGACAAAATGCTACTTAATTTTTACTCTTTCCCTGTGAGTAACTTTATGGTTTTACAATAGAAAAAAATATTTTGTTGCCAACATATTCCAACTTAAATATATTTTTAGAGCTTGGCTTTTCTTATCTTAGAAATAAGTAGAGGAGTCTCTGGGCTAAGCGTCTGTTATAATAACTGATTTTAATTTTGCTACTGGGTTGTTTAGGTGCCTGGAAGGCTGAGAGGCAATGGGGAGATAAGTCACGTCACAAACTACAGAGTTACACCAGGTGCTACATGCTTGGCTTTACATTTTGAAAATCTAAGACTCTAAAAATACACTAAACATAAGAAGAGATTGTAATACTGTTTTTCAGATGGTCAAGCAAACTTTAACTAAAGCTACAACTGTAGCAGCTAAAATAAACCTCTGGTATTCGTAATGTCTAGTAAAAGCTAGGCTCTGCATGTGGAGAAAACTGTCTAAAGGAAATAAGGAAATCTGCCTTAAACAGCATGCTGGGATTATCACCACTTGTGCAGGCTGAAGATAAAGGGATCCTGACGGCCAAGTATCTTCCACTGTCTGCCTCCATAAATTGATCCTGCTGCTGTAGTCGGAACTCTCAGGCCCCTAACTCGCAGAATGTTACAAACAAAAGGGGTCCCAGCAAACATTTATACCTCCCTTGTGTTACAAAGGAAAAAAGCTGAGACCTAAGAGAACTGAAGCTACTTACTCCAGGCCACATAACCAGAGTTATGCCCAGACCACTTTCTTATTATCACCTTGCCGTGTCACTGCTGTCCCAATTTTGTCATCCATGACTACCTCTCAACAGTCCTTCAACAATTCTCCTACTTCAAAATAAGCCACAACCCTAGGATCCTGACTATGTACTCACCAACCCAGTTTCAAATGCTGGAATTATCCAATGAGGCATACCTCTGGTGACATATTTAAGATCATTTAAAAATCAAAATGAAGTGAGGTTCTTGAAGGTTCAGGCATCCAAACTGGAGCCAGGTGGCCATTGTGGATATGGTTTCAGACATGTTTCTGCATCGCTGAGAACTTGGAATTTTTTGAACGTATCAAATTCAAGGAAACCATCAGCCATTTTCAAAACAATATTTACTAGTAGCTGCTAGCTGCAACCCTGTAGTTTCAAAGCCCTCCCCACCTCAAATCTTCACAATTACATAACCTTTTCAAATCCCAACCAATCCTTTCTTAGCAAGCACCACTTACTTTTTGCCAGCTCCAATCCTAAATCTTGACAAACAATTTACATAAACTTGCAGTTTTTTTGCCTTTATAAGTTCCCTCCATCTTGCGGTCTGGCAGCACAGGATTCAAGTACTCCTTGAATCAGTGTCTCCCGGGCTACAGCCCTAACCAACCCCAAATAAATGTTTTCCCTGCCCCCCAACCAGGTCTCCATTCTTGGAATTCATGGTTAACTCCTCTGCCAAACCAATCACTATTTGCACCTATTACAGAAATTAGTTGGTCTTAACATTTAAGGCTTCAGTCAGATTTCTGTAAGCTGCAATATTTACCTCATAAGAAGGAAAAATAAGTTAAATATAGCTTAACTAATACACACTTGAGAAAAAATGCAAAGGATTTTAAGTAATGTAATAACCCAAGAAGGCCAAACCCAGAGTAGCAATTTGAATTCTTCCTGGTGTTACTGGTGGCTAAGTGGTGAGGAAAATGGATTGACAAAGAAAATGTTTCTCATGTCTCCTGCCACATTTTTTCCCGCTTCTTTCTTTGTGCACACATGACTAGTCTCAAGTCTCTGCAAATGCTACCAACTATCTAGGTGATAATTGACAGGAAGGCAGACAGTTGGAGCCATGACAGATACCTGTGCTGCCCATTTTCCACCAAAGACTCTCTAAGGCAACAATGCCCAAGCTGTCAATCTATATTTCAGTGCTTTCATTAGATAATCATTTTTCCCTATTAGGTAATAATGAAGAAGACATTCAGTGGGAAAAAAAAGGACTATAAAAAATATTAAATACTAAAGGTTTATATCATTTTTTTCTACCTTCAGTTTGCTTTGAATGTCCCTTTCTGAAGTTTTATACTTTTATTCCTTGTTCTTGTGGTCAAGTGTCTTGTTTCCTTTTTTTTTAATTGACTCAAATTAATTTATTCTTCCATAGATTACCAGTTGCTAAATCCTTATCTTCCTGGGATCAAACCAAAAACTCCAAGAACTGACAAAGACAAGCCCACTGGAAACAGAAAGGCTTTCAGAAACACAATACTTACACTCTGCTATTTACAGAATATTTCTACATACATATATTTGACAATTGAAAAAAAAAGTGCAACCTAAAAGCTGAAAATTATGTTTTATTTGTCAGACTTTCTGAGGACTTCAAGCCTGGGAGGCAGCCTCTCAGAACAGCCCGGAGGGACTTGTCTGAAGAGGTTAGGGAGGAGCCAGGATATACAGGGGTTTTTGCAACAAAGACCAGGTAGTTGGAACATCAAAAGATTACTGTTAATTAAAGAAAAGCAGACATCTCAAGTTAATGAGCTCTCTCACGTTAATGAGACTTTTCTATGTTTGGAAAGATGGAAGAGTCTGGCTCACTGACATCATTCCTTTGATATATACCTTAGCTATCTAGAGCCTGCATCCTGTTCTTTCCCATCCTGAGTTCCCTCAGGGCTCACTGTGGGGGGTGAGGGGAGGCAGCTGTAGTGGCTTGATCGCTGCAACATCCTCTGTTCACTGATATGGCAGGCAACATTTTTTCATTCACATATTCATTTATCTACACCATGATTTTGTAATGGAACAAGACCCTAGGGGGCCTTCCTGGGACAGACCCCCTCCCCCATATCCTCTGCTTTAGCTCCTTTCTGAAGTACCTAGATAATAGTATCTGATGCATATTTCCTGAGTTGTTTTACAGATGCCAAAATCTCCACCAAATTTAACTACTTAATGACCATGAGCATATAGCCCCCAGGCCTACTGGAGCCTAAGGACTGACGATGTTAACCTCTGGGACGGGGCCCTGTTACCTCACCATCAACCAACCGGAGAATTGTGTACGAGCTAATCCACATACCCTGAGACGTCCCTCCTTCACCTGGCCTTTAAAAATGCTTTCCTGAAACCCAATGGGGAGTTTGGGCTTTTTGATCATATCTGTGCCAGACTCTTTGTAGAGCACCTTATAATAAATGCTGCATTTCCTTCACCACAATCAGTAGATTGGCTTTAGTGCTCGTGAGCAAGCAGACCCAAGTTTGGTTCAGTAACAGTTTTCCAATTTGTTAATCTTTAGTATTCTTTTCATTGCCTTACAAATTGTATATCTAAAGCTACAGAGAATTTATGAGATACATGACAGTTTAAGAGAAATCATTTACATGTCTCAAAATCAGGCATACTCCCTAAGTAAGTTTCTATATATATTTGATTATGTATGTGGCCATAAAAAAGCCAAGTGTTTTTGGTTTTGCACCCAAGATGAACTTTTTTAGATCATTTCTCCTCCTTTATATTTTGTAAAAATAGAAAAATATGATCTGTTAAAATAGCCCAGAGAGCCAAGACCAATTTTTAAATATGTCGTTTTATTCTGACTGGCACAAGGTTATGTCTTTCACAAGTAATTTTACTTAAGTAAATGTGAATTTTGAGAAAATGTTTAATATGACATGAATCTTCTGGAGCTATTTTATGTATGGATCTATACACAATTTCTGCTTAATTAAGTGGCCTTAAATTCTTGTTGGTTGGGTACTTAAATAAATTTAATAAATGGCTTCTGTTTTCATTATTTTATAGCATTCCATGGGAAGGAATGACATAGGAACAAAAATAAAGAGTAGATAAGGTAGACTATAAACCTCTGTGAGAAGTACAAACAAATTATTTTAGGAGTCCAAATGAGAGATACAGAACATATCTGATGAAGGAGATAAGAAAGGTATTCACACAGGAGGTGATATTTTAAATGGACCTTGAAAGATAAAAAGAATTATGACAAGTGGAAATAGTACGAGGAAAGTTCTATGCTAAAGACACAGTATAACTAAGGCAAAGAAGAGTTACACATACTGGAAGAATTGAGCATACTGAAGGGGCTGGGGGGAAGAAGTTTAGCTAGAACACAGAGTACCAGGAGACTAGTATAAGACAAGACAAGTCTAGCTAGATTTGTACTTAATTTAGTAGTCAATAATAAAGCACAAACACTTACCCAAAGCAAAACTATAGAGTGTCTCTTCATCCCATCTCCTGTTCATGTTTATCATTTCTCCATGAAGCAATAAGGCTCTTCTGGAGGTTAGAGAAACACTAAATAAAGATTTAGCTACTCCAGTGTCCTGAGAACCCACTGCCCCCACCTGAAAGCACTATGCAAAGGCATTGTATGTTTGCACTTTCCAAAGAAAAAATGACACTCCCCTTAACAAAAGTCCTGTAACTTTGTATTACCACCATACACCTAGTCTGTATTTTTCAGGTGGTTATTTCAGTTGAATTATAGGTCTTTGTAACAAGAAGTTAAATGCAAAAGATGCTAATCCATTGGAAAACAGGTACAAGTTAGCACTGGCTTTCAAGTCAGGAAAATAGTTGAGTAACAGTAACTCAGAAAAGGTGTAATTTCAACGAAGTTACACTGTAGGATAAGAACAAATGAAATGCAGCTATGTTCAGCTTTTCCCTGAGGCTGATAACTACTGCCAATCACTCACTGAGAAATTCACATTTCTTACAGTTTCCATCATTATTTATTTGCTACATTTCTGTGGGATTTTAGCCTACACACACACACACACACAAATGTGTATGATTAATAAGCAGTGACTTCAGCTAGTAAGTTATCTGTTAGTAACACACAGGATATAACAGCTTCATGACTCCTGTAATATTGGGTGAGCCTGTGTCATTGTCTTCCTCAGCAAAACATGAGGGCATGGTTGGACAAATGTAGTACTGAAACAGGAGGGAAAGGAGCAGGACACAACCTTTAAAAGAATGACATAGCCATTGAGGATACGACATAAACTGGTTAGAACCAACTAGGCCCAAGATGGCAGAAGATTTGACTTCCAGTAGACCTTGAGCCTCATTATATGCTAATTGTAATTCACTATCATATGCTAAATGACACACAGGTGCCATGACAGTTCCAAGGCTGACCATAAGAGGACAAAAAATGGGCTGTGGCCCAAATCCTGGAAATCCCTGCCCTGAAATAATTAGAATAATCATCCCACTTATTAGCTTATGAAATTACCCAGCCCATAAAAACTAACCACCCCACATTATGGGTCGGTTCTCACTTTCCCAGACGACCCCATGCCCTAGAGCCATTCTAGCCTTTTGAGACAGACTGCATTCTGTCTATGGAATGTGTGTCTCTCTAAATAAACTACTTCTTACCGATCATTTTGTCTCTCATTGGATTCTTTCTGCGATGAGACATAAAGAACTTGAGCTTCATTAAGTCCTGAGAGAAGGTGTGTGATTTCAATTAAAAGACAATGGGTTCAAGTCCCAGTCTGAGTTGTGTGGTTTCAATACCACAGAAAGTCATATGTCACAGAGACACAGAGAGGACGAAGTGTGACAAAATCAGTCACAGAAATAGGTATTTCACTGATAAGTCACGACATGAGCATTTTTGGAAAGCATATTAACAAAGGTCCTACTTTCTTAGATCTACCATTACCTGAACTTACTCAGAAATAAAGGTTTAGAAATTAGTTTAACGAAGACGCTGAAGTTAAAGTATGAACTTAAAGCAACTGAAGAGCTACTGATGGGAACTAAGAAGGGTTTTTGAAAAGTCCACTCAAGATTCTAGAGAGAACATTTATTTTACTTTTTTTTTTTTGGTGAGGTAGAAAGGGAGAGTGGAATACCACTTAGGTAGCATTTGGAGTTTGTAATACGTAAATCTAAATTCAAGTTAATTGCTTAGAAAACAAGAGGCATCTCATTTATAGTATAGGTTAGACCACGGTCAATCAATATTTTTCCTATGTGTAACCTACTTTAACCCTATAAATTTTTTTTTCTTTTTCCTTTTTAGGTCCTGATGAAAGGACAGGGAGAGGATAGGCTGGGATGCCCAGAGGATAAAAAACAACTCAGAAAACCGCTTAATCAGGTGGAAGCTCTGCAGCCATGATCAATCTTCCCAAAGGAAGCCCAATCTCACAGGATCTTGGAAAATTACAGGGGCCCAGCAGGGGAGTCATCAGAGAGAAACACCTGGGTGTGTGGGTGGGGCCAGAGGCCCCTCTTCACAGAATCATCTGAAAAGCGTCTGGCTCATACCACCTTTCATGCACACACCAATCCTTCTCCATGCGCCCCCTTCAACACTTCTCACCCCTACATCAAAGTCAGTGTGGAGGGGCCTCGCCCCAGAGGACAGGCCAGGTGCGTGAAAGGGCTGTGATCTGAATGCTTAGCCGGGGAAGAAGTGCCCAAGGCCAGAAATGGGGGTGAACTGCGCATGCGTAGGCTGAAAATCTACAGCCTTCCAGGAGCCAGAAGAGCCCCAGAGCAGCCACAAGTGCTTCTGGCCCAGAACCCTGGGGCCCCAAAGCTACGTCTGCCAAGGTCCAAGGCCACAGCAGCCTGAATGCACCATTCCATTGCACATCCTCATGGCCAGCTCTTCCTCCCAGCATCTGTGCGGTGTCTAAACCAAGGAGACCATGGCTGCCTGTTCCTCCAGCCTTACCCCTGAAGAGCAGCCTCGGGGCATTAGCCTCTCCTTCTGACTCAGCTCATCTATTAGCATGTGTTCCCCTTTGGTGGGGGAACTCTATACACAAAATACCTTTGGTAACACTGCTTGGAGAAATACCTTTGGTATTACTGCTTGCAGATATATAGGTGGGGTGCATTGAGCTGAAAAGACAATATGATTTTGGTGAGGAAAGTGGACAGAGAAGATAATCAGCATCCTTTCTAAAACTTTGTCCAAATGGTGCTTAATTCTCTATGGGTTAGCTACTTACTACAGTGTTAAATGTAATTTCAATTTGGTACAAAAAGGGAAACTCAGGTACATAAATGATACTAGGCAACTTTTAGTATTAGAAACTAGGACAAAAAAAAATCTCTAGCTATTACATTAACACACAGATATTTCCACTTGAATATTTCTTCTGGAGCAAGCCCTATTTCAGGGTTCGTTGACCTACATGAAATCATTAAACCACAGAAAAGATTTATTAACTTGAAGTCTTCATTTATTTTATAGCTCTAAGAAGCTCACAAGTACCAGGGTAATATAACCTTCCCTGAATACACACACACATCATCATCCCAGTAAAGGTTATATTGAGGGTCTCGACGTAGTAGACTACAGTACCTGGAAATAATACTGGTTTTACTAAAAATAGTGTCTTAAATTCCACATATTATTAGAGTAATAAAATATCTGGATTATGACTTTACTAGCTGATATTTATTGCTTAATTTGGAGAAAGTATTAACATAGATTGGTTGTGCACACATGTTAACTCTATTATTTAAACAAAAAGGGCTTCCCTGGTGGCGCAGTGGTTGAGAATCCGTCTGCCGATGCAGGGGACACGGGTTCGCGCCCCGGTCCGGGAAGATCCCACATGCCGTGGAGCGGCTGGGCCCGTGAGCCATGGCCGCTGAGCCTGTGCGTCCGGAGCCTGCGCTCCGCAACGCAACAGTGAGAGGCCGGCATACCGGGGAAAAAAAAAAAAAAAAAAGCACAATATTACCCTATATTTACCTTCATACAATAGATGTTTCTAGAAAGATTAAATTTAATCAAAATGTGTATCAAATTAACTTTAAATTTAATATATAGTGAAGAGGAGGGTTGAGTTTTTCTGGAAGGGTCTACAAAATTGGAAATCCATTGATTTCACAAGATGCTTAATTTACAACGTTGCATGGTTCTCACACTGGACATTGGAGTAGTAGATATGGTGACTGAACCATGAATCAAGCAAGCACATATGGTGATTTTATTTATATCAGTTTTCCTGGTGCCAGGAAGCCCTCATAATGTCCCAAATTTAATGATATAATTTTAGTGATTTTAAAATGTAAATAGCTCAATAATATATACAAATATTTTAATTTAGTCTCAATCACAATTTCTCTGTTAAGTTGAGAACATGAGATTTAGTGGCAGACATTAACACATGAATAACAATGATCAGAAAGCTAGGTTCTAGTAGCCTACTAATTTATGAAGGCTAGCTAGTTAGATTTTTTAAAAATTGTTTTTGTCCTGTACTTGCTAAAGATTTTCAGGAACCCCTGTCAGGATCAAAGGACTCCATTTTATTGCATTCTGTCTCAGTAGATTCTTTTATAAAGTAAAGAATTCTTTAGCAATGTACCCCTTTATTGGATTTATACATGCTCATTTTCAACAACTAATATGTCTTCAATAGAGACAAATACGTGTCTTTTGCGGGTGGATTAAAGATTTCACTGACAAAGTAAAATTAAACAATTCTTTCACAATCATGTTTCTTCCCTTCCTCCATCTTCTTGAATTCCAAAAAGGGGAAGGAAAACACACAGTAATATTGGTTTGCTGACTCTTTGCCTTGAAATGCCAATTTTTTGAGAAATTAAGAGGGATAAAATGACTACATTTTCAGTATACATAATGATAACCTGAAAAGGTAGTTGGGTTTTTTTTTTAAGAATCTGAAGTTTTGTTTTCACAGAAAACCAAATGGTGTGTTTTTGGTTTGGGGGTGGTAGTGGAATTTTGTTTTGTCTGTTGTTGTTGTTTTTTAAAAACAGGTGTGACATTTTCTCCAGCTACTGTATTAGCATATTTAATTGCTAAGTTCACAGGCAGTCATCTCAATTTTTTTACCAGCAGATGGTGAAAGTGATTTTAAAAGAGGAGTAAGGATTTTTCAAAAAACATTTCAGAACAGTATGAGATCTGCTTTCCTCAATGGGTGTGACAACCTCTGATGAGCACTAATGGAAATCACATAACAGTATCTACAGTGCATTTGCCTTTAATTACTTGACAGTTATCCAGATTCTGTGAAATTACTCGCACATTATCTAACAAAGCATTATGTACTTTCAGTAACTTTCTTCAAATCATTTTATAACCATTAGCTAATTAAACTGCACAATACTCCTGCAAAATATGTAGGTAGAAAGTTTTATAAGCTTTATGTTACTGAATTCCCAGGTATATCACTGACAGAGATGGAAGTTAAATGTAAGTCCCAAACTCACAAGGCTTTATACTTCATGTCACATTTGCTCCTCAAATATAAATGACGAGTGTTTAGAATAAGACATTTGGTATCGCAGGCACTGTTAGTTGCTTCTCCATATCCATTCTTCTCTTCTTAGCTATCAGAATCCTTCGTCTGTTCCGAGTGGCCATTGTTAAAGAAAAAATTATTCTGACATTTGTTCAAATAATAAGGAAGAGGTTATCCAAGATGATAGTAATAGGGATATTGCAATAGGGGACAGAGATCGGACTCAATTCCAAATACAGCAAAGACATCTGGGGATTTATAGGCAAAGAACAGAGTTGAGGGGGCCAGTGGATAAAAAATTATAGAGAGGAAACATCAAAGATAAGAGGATTCTTGCTAAACTAACCTAATAGGATTCTTGCTAAAGACAAGCCAAGGATTTGTACATCAAAGATGGGGGATGAGGAATGTGATCAAATATCAAGGGTGCGGGAATTCTCACTAAAATGACTTAACAGGATTTATTGCTAACACTGGGCTGGGCAGGCCGAAAACAGGATGGGGCCAAAGTCGAGGACTAGTCAAGAAGAGGGCTCAGAGGAGCCTAACTAAAGTTTGGTCAAAGAGTCTTTGTTCATGTATTCAGCTAAAAGTTTTAAATCTCCCTTGTTGCTGGGTATGACATGTTACATGGTTCTGAACAGCAACACATAAAGGAAAGTCCTCTGGAAAGTTTTGGGACTGTTTTTACTTTTCAAATGTAGGCACTGCCTCCCTCTCCCACTTCTTTCTGAACACAATGAATCCTAACTCTGACCACGGGGATGAAAGCCACATGCTAAAGATGGTGGAACAGAAAGAAAGAGCCCAGGATATTGTTGAAAACATGTAACTCTTGATGCAACTCTGGGCTGCTTCCTCCAGACTTTCTGTTATGTGAGAAATATTAAACCAATATAGTCAGGTTTTCTGTAATTAACAGTGGAAAGCACCGTGGAGCAACTAACCCTGTGCACAACTACTGAGCCTGTGCTCTAGAGCCTGCGAGCCACAACTACTGAGCCCACGTGCCACAACTACTGAAGCCCGAACGCCTAGAGCCCACGCTAAGCAACAAGAGAAGCCACCGCAATGAGAAGCCCGCGCGATGTGACGCAGAGTAGCCCCTGCTCACCTCACTGAGAGAAAACCCGCGCGTAGCAACGAAGACCCAACGCAGCCAAAAATAAATAAATTAAATAAATAAATGTATTTTTTAAAAAAAGTAGAAAGCAATCTTGGCTGAGACAATTGGCAAACATGATTCCCTTATTATATTAGAGTGTTCCTGGAAAAATTCTAAGTTCAGCTGGAAAGATAAAATTCAGAAGTTAATTCTTTAAAAATTAAATATTAAGAATGAATGAACCATAGACATCTCTTTCTTCAGCATTCATGCAATGCTTGTTTTGAGAATATGTCACCCAGGGGAGAAATCTGGGCTATGGGATATAAAGATTTGTAACCTAGTTTTTAAAAACTTAGCATGAGCTAATATAATCCATATGTAACAATAGGATTCCTGGTTAAGTAAAACATAAAGTAATCTATTATTAAAACAGAAATCACAGCATTCTGAATAGCCACAAAGACACCTTAACTCTGTGGTTCTCTGAAAGAGAATCTCTCCCCCTGGACAGCAGAGCATGTGGCTTCCAGGAGTGCAGAGACCCTCGGCACATCTGGTCTGAGCTACAAACAGCCTCCTCCAATGCCCCAGTGTTCCAAGCAAATATCATTTCCTACATGTGCTATGAGATGAAAAATATGGGAAACCCCTGCTTCAGAACAGTGATTCTTAACTGTGGTTTGAGTTTTGAGATGGATCACAAGTAATTCGTTACAAAAATAAAACATTAAAATTTACAAATGACTTCTTTTGCAAATGTAGGCAAATTCAGAGTTACCTGTTAGTACCATTTCTCTCACATTTTGATAATTTCTTCTTTAGTTTGCTAACACTTTTAATTATGCTTACATACACACATATAAATGCATAAATGTGGCTCACACTTTTGGGAAGGGCCATCTTTTTATCATTTCCCTTTTTACTCAGCTTCCCACATCCCCTTACCCTTCACCCATCTCCTCCAGCCTCCATCTACAACAGCACCCCACCCTTGATCCTCAGCCGACCTAGGTGTGTATTCTTTCTTATTTTCTCATATAATCCTATAGAGACCTACCTGTGCACACAAATAGATGTACAGATACATATATACAATTTGCTTTTCATTGTTTTATCAAAAATGAGCCATATTATTAAACTTCTCTTTTCTTAACACAATAATATCTCATGGAAATCTCTCCAAGTTATGACACTAATATTTTCTTTTTAATGGCTGCATAGTATTCCAAACTATACATACATATATACATATATATACATACATATACATATATATATATATGCGCTACTGATGGGTACTTTATTTTCTGATTTTCAACAAGACAAAATGCCTTAATAAATATTTACTTATAAGTAGGTGCTTTTAGGTGCTTTTATTTCTATGGTATACATTCCCAACACTACAATTCTAATTTTTTTCAAACGACCTCTGCAGTGGCTATTTCCATCAACAATATATGAATAACCTTTTTTCTATATCCCTACCAATAATTTGTGTTACTAGTCTCTTTCAAATTTTGCTATTCTAATATTTATGAAGTTATGTCTCATTTTTACTTTCATTTCCATTTGTCTACATTTAGATTTGAGCATCCTTTCATATGTTTGTTGACCATTTGTATTTGGTCTTCTGTGAATCACATATTCATAACATTTTCCCATTTTTCTGGAGCTGTTTACCTTCATCTTGCAAATTTCCTTAACTATATAAATATTAATCACCATGACTACATATATTTTCCAGGTCTACTGTGTGTTTATCAATTTTTTTTTGTTTTCTATACATAGGTTTTCAGTTTTCAAGTGAGTAAATAAAATTTTTCTTTTTTCTTTGTACATAATGAGTAGGTTATTCATCTTGGTTAAGGAGGTTTCCCTAACCCCTATATATTTGGAGTCATTTAAACAATTAACTTTTTACATTTTAATCTGTGTGAAATTTATTTTTGTATATGGCATAAGAATGGGATCCATTTTTACTCTCTTGCGGAAGAAACTGAAGACACCATGTTTGTGAATATTAATTCCTTATATTTACCATTTTCACTATTCTCTTCTTTTTTACTAATCCATTCATCTATTCTTATAATGATTTGACTACAAAGGATTTATAGCGAGCTTTTATCTGATATGAAAAATGCCTCCATAGTCTTCTTTTTCACATTTTTATTGACTGTTCTCAACCATTTATTCTCCCATATGGACTATAAAATCATTTTATCCAGTTAAAAAAATTAATCTGTTGGGATTCCCAATGAAATTGTATTAAATATATATGTTAATTTGGGGAAAGTTGACATTTTCATTATATGCCTCTCCCATCTAAGAATATGATATGTCTATTCCTTTATTCAAAGTTTGCTTTACAGTTTTAATTATATGTCATTATTTTGTTTGCATAAGTCTGCTACTTCTCTGGATATTTTTTTTCTCTATCACTAAATGGAATCTAGTATTATAGCCTGCATTTCTTGCTAACATAAAAAAAATTTTTTTTAACATCTTTATTGGAGTATAATTGCTTTACAATGGTGTGTTAGTTTCTGCTTTACAACAAAGTGAATCAGTTATACATATACATATGTTCCCATATCTATTCCCTCTTGTGTCTCCCTCCCTCCCATCCTCCCTATCTCACCCCTCTAGGTGGTCACAAAGCACAGAGCTGATCTCCCTGTGCCATGCGGCTGCTTCCCACTAGCTATCTATTTTACATTTGGTACTGTATATATGTCCATGCCACTCTCTCACTTCATCACAGCTTACCTTACCCCCTCCCCATATCCTCAAGGCCATGCTCTAGTAGGTCTGTGATTTATTTCTGTACTACCCCTAGGCTCTTCATGACATTTTTTTCCCCTTAGATTCCATATATATGTGTTAGCATCAATCTACAGATTCAATGCAATCCCTATCAAACTACCACTGGCATTTTTTACAGAACTAGGAAAA
This sequence comes from Physeter macrocephalus, assembly GCF_002837175.3. Classification (NCBI taxonomy): domain Eukaryota; kingdom Metazoa; phylum Chordata; class Mammalia; order Artiodactyla; family Physeteridae; genus Physeter; species Physeter macrocephalus. Next base: position 81,179,187 of record NC_041219.1, on the reverse strand, counting down.
AAAATTTCACAATTTGTATGGAAACACAAAAGACCCCGAATAGCCAAAGCAGTCTTGAGAACGAAAAATGGAGCTGGAGGAATCAGGCTCCCTGACTTCAGATTATACTACAAGGCTACAGTAATCAAGACAGTATGGTACTGGCACAAAAACAGAAATACAGATCAATGGAACAGGATAGAAATCCCAGAGATAAACCCACACACATATGGTCACCTTATCTTTGATAAAGGAGGGAAGGATATACAGTGGAGAAAAGATAGCCTCTTCAATAAGTGGTTCTGGGAAAACTGGACAGCTACATGTAAAAGTAGGAAATTAGAACACTCCCTAACCCCACACACAAGAATAAACTCAAAATGGGTTAAAGACCTAAATGTAAGGCCAGACACTATCACACTCTTAGAGGAAAACATAGGCAGAACACTCTATGACATAAATCACAGCAAGATCCTTTTTGACCCATCTCCTAGAGAAATGGAAATAAAAACAAAAATAAACAAATGGGACCTAATGAAACTTAAAAGCTTTTGCACAGCAAAGGAAAAGCTTTTAAGTTTCATTAGGTCCCATTTGTTTATTTTTGTTTTTATTTCCATTTCTCTAGGAGGTGGGTCAAAAAGGATCTTGCTGTGATTTATGTCAAAGAGTGTTCTGCCTATGTTTTCCTCTAAGAGTTTGATAGTGTCTGGCCTTACATTTAGGTGTTGAATCCATTTTGAGCTTATTTTTGTGTGTGCTGTCAGGGAGTGTTCTAATTTCATTCTTTTACATGTAGCTGTCCAGTTGTGCCAGCACCACTTATTGAAGAGGCTGTCTTTTCTCCACTGTATATTCTTGCCTCCTTTATCAAAGATATGGTGACCATATGTGTGTGGGTTTATTTCTGGGCTTTCTATCCTGTTCCATTGATCTGCATTTCTCTTTTTGTGCCAGTACCATACTGTCTTGATTACTGTAGCTTTGTAGGATAGTCTGAAATCAGGGAGCCTGATTCCTCCAGCTCCATTTTTCGTTCTCAAGATTGCTTTGGCTATTCAGGGTCTTCTGTGTTTCCACACAAATTGTGAAATTTTTTGTTCCACTTCTGTGAAAAATGCCAGTGGTAGTTTGATAGGGATTGCATTGAAACTGTAGATTGCTTTGGGTAGTAGAGTCACTTTCACAATGTTGATTCTTCCAATCCAAGAACATGGTATATCTCTCCATCTATTTGTATCATCTTTAATTTCCTTCATCAGTGTCTCATAATTTTCTGCATACAGGTCTTTTGTCTCCTTAGGTAGGTTTATTCCTAGATATTTTATTCTTTTTGTTGCAATGGTAAATGGGAGTGTTTTCTTAATTTCACTTTCAGATTTTTCATCATTAGTGTATAAGAAGGCCAGAGATTTCTGTGCATTAATTTAGTATCCTGCAACTTTACCAAATTCATTCATTAGCTCTAGTAGTTTTCTGGTAGCATCCTTAGGATCTCTATGTATAGTAACATGACATCTGCAAACAGTGACTACTTTACTTCTTCTTTTCCGATTTGGATTCCTTTTATTTCTTTTTCTTCTCTGATTGCTGTGACTAGAACTTCCAAAACTATGTTGAATAAGAGTGGTGAGAGTGGGCAACCTTGTCTTTTTCCTGACCTTAGTGGAAATGGTTTCAGTTTGTGTTTAATTTTGTCAAAAGCTTTCTCTGCATCAATTGAGATAATCATATGGTTTTTCTCCTTCAGTTTGTTGATATGGTGTACCATGTTGATTGATTTGCGTATATTGAAGAATCCTTGCACTCTTGGAATAAATCCCACTTAATCATGGTGTATGATCCTTTTAATGTGCTATTGGATTCTCTTAGCTTGTATTTTGTTGAGGATTTTTGCATCTATGTTCATCAGTGACATTGGCCTGTAGTTTTCTTTCTTTGTGACGTCTTTGTCTGGTTTTGGTATCAGGCTGATGGTGGCCTCATAGAATGACTTTGGGAGTGTTTTTCCCTCTGCTATTTTTTGGAAGAGTTTGAGAAGGTTAGGTGTTAGCTCTTCTCTAAATGTTTGATAGAATTTGCCTGTGAAGCCATCTGGTCCTGGGCTTTTGTTTGTTGGAAATTTTAAATCAGTTTCAATTTCAGTGCTTATGATTGGTCTGTTCATATTTTCTATTTCTTCCTGGTTCAGTCTCAGCAGGTTATGCATTTCTAAGAATTTGTCCATTTCTTCCTGGTTGTCCATTTTATTGGAATAGAGTTGCTTGTAGTCATCTCTCATAATCTTTTGTAATTCTGCACTGTCTGTTGTTACTTCTCCTTTTTCATTTCTAATTCTATTGATTTGAGTCTTCTCCCTTTTTTGCTTGATGAGTCTGGCTAATGGTTTATCAATTTTGTTTATCTTCTCAAAGAACC